>NC_086110.1:26614618-26920580 GCF_963921235.1 Mobula hypostoma | reverse complement strand
AAGACAACCAAAACTGTACTCAATACTCAGGTGTGTCATCAACACTCTATTTAATAGCAGTAAGACATCTCTAATGCTGCGCTTAAATCCTTTCGTATTAGGAGCCAACATTTTATTTCCTAACTGTTTGCTGCATTTGTCTGTGAATGTCCAGTGACTTGTGTACAATGAAACACAGACCCCCTTCAAGAATTAACATTTCCCTAAATACAAGCTAAAAAAAAACTTCAAGATGTCAAGATGAAATAGATCACTAAGAATGAAAGAGTACAGAGAAAATGTACAAGGATGTTGCCAGGACTTGAGGATCTGAGTTATTGGGAAAGGATGAATAGGTTAGCGCTTCATTCCTTGGAGCACAGGAGAATGGGGGGAGATTTCAGAGAGGCATAAAAAATTAAGCGGGGTACAGATAGGGTTAATGCAAGCAGGCTTTTTCCAGAGAAGGTGGGCGAAACTAGAACTAAAGGTCATAGATTAAGGGTTAAGGTGAACTATCTAAGTGGAACCTGAGAGGGAACAACTTCACTCAGAAGGTGGTGTGTGAAAAGAGCTGCCAAAGGAAGTGGTGAATATTGGTTCGATTTCCATAAGACATAGGGACAGAATTAGGCCACATAGTCCACCGAAGCTGCTTCACCATTCTACCATGTCTGATTTATTAGACCTCTTAACCATCTCCCTGCAGCCTTTGACTCTCTTCCTAATCAAGAACCTATCAATCACCGCTTTAAATATACACAATGACTTGGCCTCCACTACTGCCTGTGGCAAAGAATTCTACATATTCACCATCCTCTGGCTAAAGAAGTTCCTTCTCATCCCTGTTCTAAAGGGATATTCCTCTACTCTAAGGGTTGCCTTCTCGTCCTAGACTCACCCACTATAGGAGAAGTCCTCCCCATACCTACTCTGTCTATACCTTTCAATATTTGACAGATTTCAATGAGATCTCCCTTCATTCTTCTGAACTCCAGCGAGCACAGGCCGAGAACATCCAATGCTCGGCATAAGTTAACCATTCATTTTCAGAATCATTTGCGTGAACCTCCTTTGGACCCTCTCCAATGCAAGTGGTCTGACCAATGCCTTAAAGAGCCTCAGTATTACATTCTTGATTATATATTGTCCTTTCAAAATAAATGCTAACTTTGCATTTGCATTCCTTTACCACCAACTCAACCTGCAAGTTAATGTTCAGGGAATCCTGCATGAGAACTGTCAAGTCCCTTTGCACCTCATATTTCTGAATTTGCTCCCCATTCAGAAAATAGTCTATGCCTTTATTCCTTCTACCAAAGTGAATGACCATACACGTCCCTTACTCTATATTCCATCTGCCGCTTCTCTGCCCAGTCTCCTAATCCAAGTCCTTCTTCAGACTCCCTGCTTCCTCAACACTACCTGCACCTTTACTTATCTTCGTACAGTCTGTAAACATGGCCACAAAGCCATTAATTCTATTATTTAAGAGAAGTTTACATAAGTACATGGATGGGAGGAATATGGATGGCCATGGTCCTGGTGTGGGTCAATGGGACTAGGCAGAATAACAATTTTCAACAAAATGGCATATTTCTGTGCTGTAGTGCTCTACCACTCTGAATCATTTTTTCTATTTTGTACACTGTAGTAGTGGATGACCTCATATTGATCTACATTATATTCCATCAATCGTGTTCTCACTCATTCACTTATCCTGGTTATAGCAATTAGGAGATAGAAGATAAAAGGTGATGAATGAATTCAATTAATAGTTGAAACATGTCTAAGAATTAAGACAAAACTTTCATTAAGCGATGCTAACAAAATAGTAAGTTTATGTAATATTTGCATAATATATGGTAATTATAGTCACCATAGTTCATTCATTACTACCTCTCAACATCATGACACAAACAGTTAATAATCTTCACTTTCATTCATGAACAAAAATGCAGTATAAGAGAGATGCACTCAAGGTCACCATGATACGGCTGCCAGCCTGAAAAGGCCTGCATAACATTCATAGTGACATTAGCAAGTGACGGGTAGCATCAATTCTTCTAATAGCAAACCCTGCTTATCCCCTTCAGAATCAAAATCAGGTTTATTATCACAGGCATATGTCATGAAATTTGCTTTTTTACCTCAGCTGTATAGGGTAATACATAAAAGGTACAATGAATTACAATAAGAAATATACAGTACATTTATTTAATTTATATATATTAAGTAAGTAGTGTAAGGCTACTTAACAAGATGAGCCCATGGAATTATGGGAAAGATACATACGTGGATAGAGCGTTGGCTGATTGGCAGGAAATAGAGAGTGGGAATAAAGGGATCCTATTCTGGTTGGCTGCCGGTTACCAGTGGTGTTCCACAGGGGTCAGTGTTGGGGCCGCTTCTTTTCACATTGTACATCAACGATTTGGATTATGGAATAGATGGCTTTGTGGTTAAGTTTGCTGACGATACGAAGATAGGTGGAGGGGCCAGTAGTGCTGAGGAAACGGAGAGACTGCAGAGAGACTTGGATAGATTGGAAGAATGGGCAGAGAAGTGGCAAATGAAGTACAATGTTGCAAAGTGTATGGTTATGCACTTTGGCAGAAAAAATAAACGGGCAGACTATTATTTAAATGGGGAGAGAATTCAAAGTTCGGAGATGCAACGGGACTTGGGAGTCCTCGTACAGGATACCCTTAAAGTTAACCTCCAGGTTGAGTCAGCAGTGAAGAAAGCGAATGCAATGTTGGCATACATTTCTAGAGGAATAGAGTATAGGAGCAGGGATGTGATGTTGAGGCTCTATAAGGCGCTGGTGAGACCTCACTTGAAGTACTGTGGGCAGTTTTGGTCTCCTTATTTAAGAAAGGATGTGCTGATGTTGGAGAGGGTACAGAGAAGATTCACTAGAATTATTCTGGGAATGAGAAGGTTAACATACGAGGAACATTTGTCCGCTCTTGGACTGTATTCCTTGGAGTTTAGAAGAATGAGGGGAGACCTCATAGAAACATTTCGAATGTTGAAAGGCATGGACAGAGTGGATGTGGCAAAGTTGTTTCCCATGATGGGGGAGTCTAGTACGAGAAGGCATGACTTAAGGATTGAAGGGTGCCCATTCAGAACAGAAATGCGAAGAAATTTTTTTAGTCAGAGGGTGGTGAATCTATGGAATTTGTTGCCACGGGCAGCAGTGGAGGCCAAGTCATTGGGCGTATTTAAGGCAGAGATTGATAGGTATTTGAGTAGCCAGGGCATCAAGGGTTATGGTGAGAAGGCGGGGGAGTGGGACTAAATAGGATAAAATGGATCAGCTCATGATAAAATGGCGGAGCAGACTCGATGGACCGAATGGCCTACTTCTGCTCCTTTGTCTTATGGTCTAAGAGTGCAAAAATTAGTGAGATAGTGTTCATTGGTTGGTTTATTATCCATTCTGAAATCTGATGGTGAAGGGAAAAATGATGTTCCTAAAAAAGTTGAGCGTGTCTCTTCAGGTTCCTCTAACTCCTCTCCGATGGTAGTAATAAGAAGAGAACGTGTCTTGGGTTATGGGGGTCCTCACTGATGGACACTGCGTTTTTGAGACATCACTTTTTGAAGATGTCCTTAATGCTGGGGTGCCTAATGCCCATGATGGAGCTGGCTGAGTTTTCAACCCGCTGCAGCCTTTTCCAATCCTGTGCAATGGCCCCTCCATACCAGACAGTAATGCAACCAGTAAATGTTCTCCATGGTACATAATAGAAATTTGCAAGAGAGTCTTTGGTGACATACTAAATCGTCTCAAACTCCTAAAGAAATATAGCCGCCGGCTTGTCTTCATAATTATATCAATATGTTGGGTCCAGGATAGATCTTCAGTGATACTGACACCCAGAAACTTGAAACTGTTCACCCTTTCCACCACTAATCCCTCGTTGAGGACTGGTATGTGTTCCCTCGACTTCCCCTTCCTGAAGTCCACAATTAATTCCTTGGACTTAATGACATCTAGGGCAATGTTTTGCTTCAACACCACTCAATCAGCTGATTCATCTCACTCCTGTAACTTCCTTGGCACCATTTAGCATTCTGCCAACAACAGTTCATCTTCAATGTCAGCATGAGATTATCATTGACAGAAGCTGGTTTCCAGGTTTCAACCAGAACACAAACAATACTGAGCTGATCTTATCTCACATTCTTACGTTGTCATTAGCCCCCAGAAAGCCTCTTTCTCTTTAACAGAGCACAATTACCACAAGTACTGCTGCAGGAAGACGGTACAGCAGCAAAGATAGTGGGGAAGCACAAACGGCAACAGATGGAAAACACAGGGTTTTCACTAGGTTTTAGATCTGAACGTATTAAGGCCATGGAGAGGTTAGAGTATATCCAGGAAAGTTTTATTATTCAGGCAATGGCACAACACTCTTCAGGAAGCACAGACTGTGAAAAAAGTGGTCTTTTTCTGATTGGCTGCTGGTGACTGGATGCGTGCTACAGGCGTCGGTGTTGAGACCATTTATTTTCACGTTATACTGTATGTCATTCATTAGGATGAAGGAATTGATAGCTTTGTGGCCAAATTTGCAGGGTGTTTGCAGAAGACGAGACAGATTGGGGGAATGGGAAAGGAGATGGCAGGTGGAATATACAGCAGGGAAGTGCACGGTCATGCACTTTGGCAAAAGGAATAAATAAAGGTGTGGATTATTTTCTAAATGACGAGAAAATTCAAAAATCAGAGGTGCAAAGGGACTTGGGAGTTCTCGTGCAGGATTACTAAAGGTTAACTTGCAGGTTGAGTTGGTGGTAAGGAAGGCAAATGCAATGTTAGCATTCATTTTCAGAGCACTAGAATACAAAAGCAAGGATGTCCTGCTGAGGCTTTATAAGGCATTGGACAGACCACACTTGGAGTGATATGAGCAGTTTTAAGCCCCTTATCTAGGAAAAGATATGCTGGCATTAGAGAGGGTCCAGAGGGAGTTCACAAGAATAATTCCAGGAATGAAATGCAACACACATAAGGTGTTGGAGGAACTCGGCAAGTCAGGCAGCATCTAAGGGGATGAATAAACAGTCAGCGATTTGGCCCGAGACCGCATCTTCAGGACTGGAAGGGAAGGGGGAAGACACTGCTCCTCATATGTTCACCATAAAATGGTTAACATATGAGGAGCATTTGAAGGCTCTGAGCCTGTACTCACTGAAGTTTAGAGGAATGAGGGGAGATCTCATTGAAGCCTATGGAATATTGAAAGACCTAGAGATGTGGAGAGGATTTTTTCAATAGTGGGTGAGTCTAGGACCAGAGGGCACAACTTCAGAAGATAGGGATGTCCCTTTAGAGCAGAGATGGGAACTCTTTTAGCCAGAGGGTCATGAATGGCTGTGAAAGCCAACTCATTGATTCTGTTTAAAGCAGAGGTTGAAAGATTCTTGGATTTGTCATGGCATCAAAGGTTATGGGGAGAAGGCAGGAGAATGGGGTTGAAAGGGATAATAAATCGGCCATGATGGAATGGCGGTGCAGACTTGAAAGTCCAAATGGCCCAATTCTGCTCCTGTGTCTAATGGTCTCATAATGGATAATGAAAGAAACATGTGTCCTGCGTGTGGTGTGTATGCTCATGCACGTGTCAGTCTGTATTTATAGTATCTGATGGTCTTTGTTGACATACACATGTAGTTGCATAGTTGCGAATGCATACTCATGCACTGCATTACAGTAGTGAGTAATAAGCTAGAGAATCAAATTTCAGAATATGGCAAGTAAATTAATCCATTTTTGATGAATGAAAAATGTTCTTGTCAAGAATTGTGAGACGTTGTGCAGATTTGAAGATTGATGAATTTTGTCAATTTTTCCTCACATTTAAATGAATTGAAAATTGAATTACAGGAGTGTTGGGAAACCCTTGATGTTATGCTTGATAATATAAAAGCCTTTAAAGTCAAACTGAAAGTATTTAAATGTAATGCTGAAAAAGAACACATGAAAGACGTTCAAATTATTGAAAAGACAAACATTCAGAGCTTTCCGATACAATTTTGGAGTATCATTGATTCAACAATTTTCTTTAAGATTCACTAAGTTCAGGTAATTGACAAACTGAATTTGGAAATGTTGCAGTGGATTGATTTGGATAATTTTGAAATAGAACTGAATTATTTACAAAACAGGTCAATTTGGAAACAAAATTTATTGACTTAAGAGTTGAATAAGAAAATATTTGAAGAGATTGGTTAGTTACATTAAAACCAGACCAAGAGGTTCTGAAACTCTGGAATTCCATTCCTGAAACTTTTAACTGTCTGAAGAATGCAATAGTAATTTTAACAGTATATTCATCGACACGTTCATGTAAGTCATTGTTTTCAGTGACGAACTTAGTCACGTCCACTTATAGGAGTAGGCTTAATGATAAACTAATGCTATCTTCATAGCTCTCAAACAACCAAATACAAGACAGATATAAACTATTTGTGCATTAGAGCAGCAACACAAGTCTCACTGAGTAAAGTGTGTTCATTTCTCTTTCCTTTATCTTCTATGAATATGCACCAAAGCTTATAATTTCACCTTCACATTTCTTATATATGAGGCAGAATAACAATTCTATTTAGAAATTGATATTTTTCAATTGTCTTCTAAAAAGATTAATATTTTGAATAGGTTTTCTAAAATGCTTCCTTTAGACTTTCATGCTTCATGTTTACTTTGATTAAAGGTAAAACAAAGAATACAAAGAATATGCAAAGAATTCATCCTATTTTCTTTGTTTTAAAATGCCATAATTCCTGTTACTAATTCATCAATCATGATAATCTCTGCTCAAAATTACCATGGCACATCAGAGAATTTTTTTTAGAAGATTATCACCAATTTGGGTACATGCTCTCAAAATGGTTCACCACCCTTGGTCTGGTTTGAACACATCAAACACTAGCCTTATGATAAAAGTTGACTCATCCTTAATGTATTATAAGAGTCCAGATCTTTTGCAGTAGAAGATCAAGTGACAGCTGAGGAGCCTGGTATTTGGCTCTTCATCATCGCTAGTGCCTGGTTGGTACATTTTAGCTAGCTATTGCTTCTCCTTTCCCTGTGTTTAATTTTTTGTGCTCAGTGGTTGTGCTCTTTCAAAATTATAATTGCTTCATAATTCGACTGAATAGGCCTGGATAAAGGTAATTCATCGGTGGAGAGGATATTGCTTCAATTAACGTGGATTACACATGCTTTGAAAATATTAGAGATGTCAGAACAATTTATGCAATCTAAGTGCAGCTTAGGGATAGGAGCATAACCCTTTTCTACTGCTAACATTATTTCATGAAGAAGTCATACAGTGAAAAAGAAAAATCTCATAAACAAAGCTCACATAAATGGAAAAAATAGCATTTTTGAAAAGGAATTGCTGATCAGCATACATACCAGATGACATTTTAAATGACAGGACTGAAGAATATTTTAATACGTGGCAGCTTTCCAACTAACATCATCACTGTTATCTCAAGTTGCATCTTTGATTCATCAATGATTACAAAATTACCATATTACATAGAATTTCTACTATTTTTACCTTTCATTGTACTTAAAATGTTTCCTGAAATATTGTGGATGAGAAAGCAAACCATTCAGTGAAAAAAAGGTTCAATTATCTCACATAAATGTTTATTTTCATGACCTCTATTTCGCAGTCTTTATCAACAGTTTGTTCTCTCTTAATTGATAATACTGACTAATTTTAACCCTGAGTATAAGTTGAGTTTGTGTTCTAAGATAATGAAATTACATTTGTGCATACAGGAACATATAACATTCCTAATCAATGAACTTGCCAAAGATGGCAGGTTACAAAAACAAAAATGTTCACCATTATGCAAAACATGTTCAAGGATATAATGTCATAACTTTAATGCTCTAGCATTTGGGAATAGTTAAGTTAATCTTCACAATTACTTGTGGTCAATGGTACAGCAATTTCAGGTGATAGGAGAATGTGAAGTTGAATGAAAATATCCAACAGCTAAATTATAAATTCAAAATTTAGATTTGTTAAATCAGCACTTTGACTTTTACAAACGTGCAATTGGCTGTTCTGTTCATAATTATGGGAACCCCATTTTGCTTATTATATACTTTTTTCAACAGATCTTCCCAAGCATTCTTAGAGAAGGCACCCAATAAACACCACAATCTTTGGAAAGGCTTTTAATGTCATTACAGTATGTTAATTATTCAAATTTGTATTTGCAGTTGAAACTTTAAACATTAGTTTGCATTCTTACAAAAATAACACCAAATTGATACTTCCATGTTTGGTAGGAGCAAGGACAGCTTCTATTTTTACTTGCTTATACATATTGTCTACTACCATTTACTGCCTACTTACTTACTTCCCATACGCTGCTGGCACTTATCAATGAAGGCCCTTCATCTTTCTCTCTGTCCTTGGTTATCTTCTCTATCATGTCCCAGGTGTGGTTCAGGGTCCTCATTTCTGCCTCTACCGTACGGCGCTAAGTTGTCTTTAGTCTCCTGCGTTTCCTCTGCCCTTCAAGGGTCAAATGAAGTGCTGTCTTGATGATGCAATTGGCCTCTCTTATGCAAGTGCCAGTGGAGACTCAAGAATACTGTTGCACACAGTTATAGAAGGATTCTTCATTACTGTTTCTATAACAATTTTTTGACCAATCAGGATTGTTAGCCCTGAGCTGAACCCCCAAAGCTGGAGGAACGGTGTACCACTCTTAGTCTGACCCCTTCCCTTTGATCTATTTGGCATGGGTGATCCCACCAAGAATCAAAGCACAAGGCCCTGACTCCAGCCAACATAGCTCTCCAGGTTCATTGAGGCACAAAAGCCTCCAAACCCTACAACAGGTTGTGGCCCTTTTGGAGTACTGCCTAGATACACCCATCGGAAAATAGTGAACTATAGGAAGCATGGAAAGATTGTTTTCGTTAATATAGCATTTAGGGATGGAGAGGAAATACTTGAATATTCATAATTTTAACCATAAATAATATTCAGCAAAACCCTCAAAAGTGTATTGGATATGCCTCCTTGCACATAAAAATATTTTTATAATACAAATAATTTTTTCATACACTGGATATGAGTGACCCTAGCAAGGGCTGCATTTATTTACTTTCACAATTGTTCTACAGAAGTGCTGGGAGGCCATCTTCTTAAACCTTCGAAGGACTTCTGTAGATATTTCCTAAGTGCTGTTGATTAGGAAGTATCATGATTCTGAGCCAGCAACAATGAAGGAACGGTAATTAATTTCCAAGTCAAGATGGTGTGCAACCTACAAGGAACATGCAACTAATGAAGATCCCATACACCTGAAGTCATTGTCTTTTCTGGTGGTAAAAAATCAAGGTGTGAGAAATGCTGTTAAAGGCAGGTGAGTAACTGCAGTACATTTTGTAGATGGTACACACTGCAGTTAATGTGCATTGGTAGTGAGGACAGTGAACATCCAAGAGGATGGCTGCTTAATGGCTTCATTTAAAAACTGTAAATATAATCAGAATTATAATCTGTTTTCAATAAAGTTTCAACTTTTACTTGCAAAACATTCATAATCAAAATGAAAGCAGAATAAATGAATGGAAATTCTTTACTAGAATGTTGATTAATTTAAATGAATTTTAAGACATAAAATATTCCAAATAACATGGAAAAACAAGGACTTCCACCAACAGGTATGGTCATTGTTATAGGTAAAGTCAAAATATATGAATGATTAAATCTTGTCAAATTTGATACTTTTAAAATATACATATCCTGTATTATTTGGCACATGTTCTGATCGTGTTCACTAGAACATAAGCAAGCTTCAATATAGCAGCTGTTCAAACAGATATGATTCATTTGTCTTATTTTGATAGTTTCATATTTCCCACATGAATGAAACACCAGTATCTTAGGAGGATGCTAAAATGGCCAGATGACCTGCTGGGAATAAAGAAGTGATTACACTATGAAAGCAATTGTATTAGCTTACATAAATAGTTTAAATGGACATATCCATTTACTTCCTCTAACAAACTTCAAAGCACATCAGTCTAATCCAAATCCTCTCCATCGAAAATCACTGCTTGCATATTGCTCACCAATTCTTACTCAACATGTTGATTATTTCATTTACTTCATACAAACATTTTAAAATGATCATTAGTTGATTGTATTCCGAAACAAGAAGTTGCTCCTTTGCTCCATTTATACAAGAAATCTTTTCCAAGATAGTTTGTATAGTAAATTCTGAAATATATTATAATGAAAACACAGCAGTATGGTTATAACAGGAAAAGTCACAGCAAGCAGCATGAGTAAATGCATCCTATTCCCAATTCATCTGTTGTAGATCAAAAAGGTCTATTATGCAGCTTACCATAAATTTGCATATCCTGTTGAATCCTCCTTATTTGCTACATTTAGAATGTTTGCAAAATGATCAGCAATACGAATACTGTATATGGACGATATAATTTATATTCGAAAAATATTAAATCCAAATTCAAATGGAACATCAGTATTTACTATCGATGATCGGGCTTAATTACCAAAAATCTTCATATGATTGGCTGTGTACATATTGTCTAAAAAGCAAAATGAATTAATGCCTTAGACACAATGAATTACTTTGAAGTGCAGTTATGTAGTTGAATATAGCAGCTGTCTTGTGCAAGGCAAAATCTAACAAATTACAAAGTGAACAATTACTTAAACCAAGTTTCAGTGACGATAGTAATGAAGAACGCCAGCTAGAATGTTAAGAGAAACACCAGCTTTGAATGCCTAATTCTGAATCACTAAAGGAGGAAGCTCTGTTTTATTATGTCATCTGAGGATAGCACTTGACTCAAAAGTGAGCCAAGCTTGATAACTGTATCTATTGAAACCTCATCCTGTGAATTAATTTCTTCTCACTGGTTTCATTTTCCATTTAGTACTTTGCATTTATAATATTTCTAAATTTTGGAGCATTTTGTCCATAAGATTTATTTCCAAAAACATTTCTTAAGGTAAAGGAAGTGTTAAAGAAAAATATCTTTTTACAGTACATTATATAGAAAGGCCATCAGCAGTAATTCTACCATTGCCATTTGATTCAGAAGATGGCGGGTACCATCTCAGAATGCCATGCTGAGCTGAACTCACTCCTCAGTACATGACTGAGGAAGTGTTACAATTTTGCGAGGTGCCAACCATTTGATGAAATATTAAATTGATGCCCCATTTGCCCATTCAAGTACCTGCAAAGTATTTCAAAATACCATTTCGAAGATGAGCAGATAAATTATCTCCGTTGTCCCGGCCAACAATTACCTCCCAAAAGAGATCATCTTTATCAGATCTAATTCTTGGATGAAGTTATTTGTTGTGAAAAACTGGATTTTTTTTAAGATAACTGTAATTATACCTCAAAATTATGATATAAACTGTAAAACATTTTGGGAAACCACAAATTATGAAAAAAGAATTGCAAGTCTTTTTCTTGGATGACCCCTTGGTGAGTTTTTGTTAATTCACTCCCATTTAAATTGAAGATTATTGTGAATGAACTACAAAACCATGGAAGAGAACAGCATTGAGCAAGACTACCAGGCCCATCGAATCTGCCCAGCTCTTTCTAAAAGCAATCCAGTTAGACTCAATACCCAATTTCTTTTTTTGATGTATATTACAATTTTGTAATCATTGAAGTATTCATCTAATTCTTTTTGGAGACAACTGTTGAATCCTGATCTATACCCCAAAGCCAGTGACTTTGAAATTGAAATCACCTTCAAAATTTACCAATATTTAACCTGATGAAGGGTCTTGGCCTGAAACTTCAACTATTTATTCCTTTCCATAGATGCTGCCTGACCTGCTAAGTCCCTCCAGCATTTTGTGTGTGTTACTCTGGATTTCCAGCATCTACAGAAACTCTTGTGTTTCCCAATATCTTGCCTATTTCCTTTGCATGTTGCTTCTTGGTCATGCTTTCTGGTGAGTGACCTTTCAGCCATTGGAATTAGTTTCTCTTCATCAGTTGTTCCTTTCACTGTCAGTAAATTGTCAGAAATTATCTAACATCAAGTGATGGTTAAGTAGATATTTTCTCAACTATTTATTTGGAAAACCAAGGCAATTGGTTTTGAGCCAGTATTGTATGGATCTATTTCTAATGACCCCCCGTGTGCGCTGTTGTCTACGGATGCGCATTGTTCTCTCTCTCGTTGTAATGTGAATACACCAGTTTGCGCTTCATGTGAGCTTGATAATTTCCCTGAAATTTCTCTGCCTCTCAACTGCAGGTCTATGTCAAACTACAGAGAAGCATTGAATTTAGTTTTTCCATCTGTTGATTGTACAGCTAATACCTAGTGAGATACTGTGTTCAGAAATAATAATAACTTTTTAATGAGATTAATACTTATTAATAGGAATTGCTTCATCTGCATCCCTAAACAATACACATTTCCTTCAAGCCAGAAATGAAAACATATAGTGAAGGGATAAGACTTATTAAAAGCCAGTTAGAGTTTGGTATATAACAGTAGATACATCAAAAATCAAAGGAGGGCTAATATCAAGTAGCTCCTCATTTTCAAGCCTGGTCTGCTAAATACCCATTTAGAAGATGTTGATCTTGCTTGGGAAATCTGGTTCTCTCGAGAGGGACCTCATATTTTGAGAAACAAATGGTCAAAATTGGAGACTATGTTTGATTAATATGCTGTAAATAACACTAATAACAACGAATGCAGGGAGAAATGTTCAACATCTACCAGCAGTATTTTTCCACCTTTGCTGAAATTAGCTTAATGTATTACAAAAATAAAAAGACTCAACAGTAAATTTCAGCTGTGTTTATCCTTCAAGTATACATGCACATATACATACAGTTAAAAGATAGAATTCAAATGTAGCTATTCTTCAGTTTCAATACGACTTGATGAGTTCCTAATAAATCTCAGAGAACTCTGCTGGCAATGCAATCTCATCAGCAGAACAATGTTGCAGCCATTTTGCCCAATTAGCAGTGTCTAGACAACTTCTATAACACACAAAAAAATTTACAGTAAACAATTTTGCTCAACATCAGGAATCCTCTTGGGCTTGCATCTCAAAGGCATATACAGTTGAAATCATAAATTTACATACACCATAGCCAAATACATTTAAACTCAGTTTTTCACAATTCCTGACATTTAATTCTAGATAACATTCCCTGTCTTAAATCAGTTAGGATCACTACTTTATTTTAAGAATGTGAAATGTCAGAATAATAGTAGAGAGAATGATTTAGTTCAGTTTTTATTTCTTTCATCACTTTCCTAGTGGGACAGAAGTTTACATACACTTTGTTAGTATTTGGTTGCATTGCCTTCAAGAACACCATCCTAACTGTGAAGCATGGGGGTGGCAGCATCATGTTGTGGGGGTGCTTTGCTGCAGGAGGGACTGGTGCACTTCACAAAATGAAGATGGCATCATGAGGAAGGAAAATTATGTGGATATATTGAAACAACATTTCAAGACATCAGCCAGGAAGTTAAAGCTCGGTCGCAAATGGGACTTCCAAATGGACAATGTAAACTTCTGACCCACTGGGAAAGGGATTAAAGAAATAAAAGCTGAAATAAATCATTCTCTCTACTATTATTCTGACATTTCACATTCTTAAAATAAAGTAGTGATCCTAACTGACCTAAGACAGGGAATGCTTTCTAGGATTAAATGTCAGGAATGGTGAAAAACTGAGTTTAAATGTATGTGGCTACGGTGTATGTAAGCTTCTGACTTCAACTGTAGTAAAGGAACCAAAGAGACAAGTACTGACCTAATTAGGATCCACCACAGAACTGCCCTCAAAAAAGATTTTTCCTCAACAACCCAGGATTTTAATTGGAAGACCGAATTAATAAACTGCAGTGGCACGGTAGTGTAGCCATTGACGCAACACTTTACAGCACCAGCAATCACCTATCAGGGTACAATTCCCACTACTGCCTGTAAGGAGTGTGTGTGTTCTCCCCATGACCATGTAGGTTTCCTCCTATGTTCCAACAATGTAGAGTTAGGGTTCATGAGTTGTGGGTGCGCTATGTTGGCACCAGAAGTGTAGCTACACTTGATTCTACTAGCATGGTCCCGGAGGACTGGAAGATTACAAATGTCACTCCACTCTTTACGAAAAGGGAGGAAGGCACAAGAAAGGAGATCATAGGCCAGATAGCAAAACCTTAGATGTTGGGAAAGTGTTGGAGTCTATTATTAAGGATGAGGTTGAGGTACTTGGAGACTAATAATAAAATAAGTCAAAGTCAGCACAGTTTCTGTAAGGGAAATCTTGCCTGTTGGATTTCTTCGAGGAAGTAACAAGCAGGGTGGACAAAGGAGAGGCAATGGATGTCATTTACTTAGATTTTCAGAAGGCATTTGATAAGGTGCCACACATGAGGCTGCCTAACAAGATAAAATCCTATAGCGTTACAGGAAAGATACTGGTATGGCTGACAGGCAGGAGGCAGTGAGTGGGAATAAAGAGGACCTTTTCTCGTTGGCTCCCGGTAACTAGTGGTGTTCCTCAGGGGTCACTATTGGGATTGCTGCTTTTCACGTTGTCAGTGATTTAGATAATGGAATTGATGGCTTTGTGGCAAAATTTGTGTATGATATGAAGATAGGTGAAGGGGTAGGTAGTGCTGAGGAAGCAATGCGTTTGCAGCAGGACCTAGACAATTTGGAAGAATGGACAAAAAGGCGGCAGATGGAATACGGTTTTGGGAAATGTATGATAATACATTTTGGTAAAAGGAACAATAGTGTGGATGATTATCTAAATGGGGAGAAGGTTCAAACATCTGAGCTGCAGAGGACCTTAAGAGTCCTCGTGCAAGACTACCAGGAGGTTAATTTACAGGTTGAGTCTGTGGTAAAGAAGACAAATGCAGTGTTGGCATTTATTTCAAGGGGAATAGAATACAAAAACAAGCGTATTGTCAACAGTTTTGGGCCCCATATCTCAGAAAGGATGTGTTGTCATTGGACAGAGTCCAGAGGAAGTTCACAAGGATGATTCTGGAAATGAAGGGGTTAACATACAAGGAGCGTTTGGCAGCTTTGGACATGTACTCACTGAAATTTAGAAGAATGTGGGGGGATCTTATTGAAACCTGCCGAACGTTGAAAGGGCTAGACAGGATGGATGTGGAGAGGATGTTTCCTGTGGTGGGGGTATCCAGAACTAGAGGGCACAGCCTCAAAATTGAGGGGTGACCCTTTAGAACAGAGGGAAGGAGGATACTTTTTTTAGAAACATAGAAACATAGAAAATAGGTGCAGGAGTAGGCCATTCGGCCCTTTGAGCCTGCACCACCATTTATTATGATCATGGCTGATCATCCAACTCAGAACCCCGCCCCAGCCTTCCCTCCATACCCCCTGATCCCCGTAGCCACAAGGGCCATATCTAACTCCCTCTTAAATATAGCCAATGAACTGGCCTCAACTGTTTCCTGTGGCAGAGAATTCCACAGATTCACCACTCTCTGTGTGAAGAAGTTTTTCCTAATCTCGGTCCTAAAAGGCTTCCCCTTTATCCTCAAACTGTGACCCCTTGTTCTGGACTTCCCCAACATCGGGAACAATCTTCCTGCATCTAGCCTATCCAATCCCTTTAGGATTTTATACATTTCAATCAGATCCCCCCTCAATCTTCTAAATTCCAACGAGTACAAGCCCAGTTCATCCAGTCTTTCTTCATATGAAAGTCCTGCCATCCCAGGACTCAATCTGGTGAACTTAGCCAGAGAAGAGTACATTTGTGGAATGCTGTGCCACAGACTGCGATGGCGGCCAACTCCATGCATATATTTAAGGCTGAAGTTGATCATTTCCTGATTGGTCAGGGCAAGGGTCCCCAAATTTTTTTTGCACTGCGGACCGGTTTAATATTGACAATATTCTTGCGGACCGGCCGACCAGGGGGTGGGGGTGCTCAAGTAGGGTTGCCAACTTTCTCACTCCCAAATAAGGGACAAAAGTAACAGTCAAATACGAGACACTTGTGTTTACCCCAAGAAAGACTAACCTTGCGCAGGCACCTGTGTGCACATATGTGACGTGCGCATGCGTGTACGTGCCGGGTTTTTTTCTACAAATCGGTTTTGGCTTAATCTTCCCGATTCTGTTAAGTGAAACTACAATGTGCATACATTATTTCTACTTTATATAAGCTGTGTATTTATCATATAATTCCTGCTTTTACTATATGTTAGTGTTATTTTAGGTTTTATGTGTTATTTGGTATGATTTGGTAGGTTATTTTTTGGGTCTGGGAATGCTCAAAAATGTATCCCATATAAATTAATGGTAGTTGCTTCTTCGCTTTTCGCCATTTCAGCTTACGAACAGTTTCATAGGAACGCTCTACCTTAGCGGGGGAAATACAGGACAAGGGCGATCCCATATGGGACAAACCAATTTAGCCCAATATACGGGATGTCCCGGCTAATACAGGACAGTTAGCAACACTATGTTCAAGTTCAACAGTGCGTGACAGGGAATGAGGAAAGGTGTAGCTGTCTCATATTGTTTCCTCGCGGCCCGGTAGCACATGCTTTGCGGCCCAGTACCAGTCCGCGGCCCAGTGGCTGGGGACCACTGATAAGGCGAGAAGACGGATTTATGGGGGTTGAGTGGGATCTGGGATCAGCCATGATGGAATGGTGGAGCAGACTCAGTGGGCTGCATGGCCTAATTCTGCTTCTATGTCTTATAGTCTTATGGACTCTTGTGAGCTACCCAGCACAATATATGTTGATTTGATTTGATGCAAATAACATACTTCACTGTATGTTTTAATGTACATCTGACTAATAAAGCTAATATTACAAAAATCTTACGTTTTCATTTAATTGTCTTTATCTCCAAAATAGTTGACTGTCAGAAATTTGTAACTGACACTGAACTGCAGAGTGTTTTCATGCTCTCAGTCTAAATATATTAGAGCTGAGGGAAGAGTGTCTGGAAATGCATACAAATCAGCTCACAGATAAAATATTTCAGATAATTTTATCATTAAAAACCATGTAATTGTCACCATCTTGCCTATTATTCTTCACACTGCCTCGACACATAATGTCCAATACCAATAAAATGAAGCCTCTTCAGTGATGATACTGTCCATTAACTAGTGATACTTTTAACCATTCATTTATAGTTTAGTTTACAGGTAGAACCTCTCTCAAGAGTGAAATTCTATGCAAGATGTAAATAATATACCTTGGTACACCAAAATAAATATTTTTCGTCCAGTGTATCTGATTGTCTGTATACGCCTGTAAATGAAAACCAGCATAGACGCCTAGTGTAGATAATGGACAGCCTTCATACAATGCTATCGATAACTGCATCCTCCAAATTTTCATTTTCATTGTAACATTCAAAATGATTGCCCATACCTTCAGAATTCTTAATAGTTCCTAACTTGTTGAAATAATAGAATCATTTCATTTTCACTCCCAGCCATTATGGGCATCTCTAAGCCTGAATGCTTGAAACTGCAGTGAGCAAAGCAGTTCTGAATTGTCTTACTTATTACCTCTCAGTGACAAAAATCACTGTGTTTTGAACACGTGCACGTGCAACTGATGCTATTTAAATACTGTTCATTCTAAGTACGGTGTAATGTCTAATGGCCACATAAGTAAATGCATCTAACTGTAGTTAGAAAGTGTTCAGCAACATTTCTTGCCCCAATTAAGTGGCATAGTGTCCCAAAGAAACAAAAGGAATCCTGGGCATTTTCTTGATTCATTTTTGCTCTTTAAGTGTTGTCCCAAATAAGCAGCTGCCCTGATTAACCAATGGTACAATTAACTATAATCAAATATTTCATTTCCCTACACCTATCTTCTGCAAAAACCTATCCACTTTGATTAACAGATATGATGATGAGAGGCATTGATCATGTGGATAGTCAGAGGCTTTTTCCCAGGGCTGAAATGGTTGCCACAAGAGGACACAGGTTTAAGGTGCTGGGGAGTAGGTACAGAGGAGATGTCAGGGGTAAGTGTTTTACGCAGAGAGTGGTGAGTGCGTGGAATGGGCTGCCAGCAATGGTGGTGCAGGCAGATACGACAGGGTCTTTTAAGAGACTTTTGGATAGATACATGGAGCTTAGAAAAATAGCTGGCTATGGGTAAGCCTAGTAATTCCAAAGGTAGGGACATGTTCCGCACAACTTTGAGGGCCAAAGGGCCTGTATTGTGCTGTAGGTTTTCTATGTTTCTATATCAGCATGTGATTTTTCCAATTCTTCAATTATTTTATGTTTTTGCTTTACCTTATAGTTAATGGCATAATTCAATAGCCTAAGTGATCATGCAACAATGAATCATGCGGAAAATGCCATATTAATATTTCTGTGATAGCACTGGGATTGCAACATAGGTACTGCAGAAACAGTTCAATGGTCAACAAAAGAACCATTTCACTCAATGTATTTCATTCCACTGACTTGCATGCTGTATTATGCCAACTATTATACCAATAAATTACAATTATACTGACACTGTGATTCTACATTTATGCATAAATTAAACATGTTTTTACATTTAATGAGATCTGACACAAAAAACTACTCATCAAACCAAGTATTTTTGAGGATAGCATTTAAAAGGTTTCAACAAAGAAACACAGGAATCAAAACCAACTAAATTTAAGAAAAGTGTTTTACAATCTATAATTTAAAAAACTGACAGGTCTTAAATTTTACTGCTGCCAACCACAAATATGAAGAATAACATTATAGTTTATAACAGTTGTTTAGTATTTAAGCTAATAAAAGGGAACTAGAAATTAATAATTCTATCTTAGAAAAGCTAACCATCTTGACGTAGATCCAGAAGTTAGTGTAACTGGATGGAAAGGAATTGGGGTACAAGTTTCCATGTTTAATAAATACAAATGTATTACAAATGAAATTGTTTTATTATGATTTTTCAATGTAAAGATGGCATTTTATCCCATAATATTTCTCATTCTGGATTAAGATTCGAACTGTAGCATCAGTTAGCAACAAAAAGAGAAACTGTGATCTCTGAACCAGGCACTGATGCTTTGAGACTTAAGACCAACGATATACAATGGTACTTACTGTGGAGCATTTTGTATAGTGGGAAGGTTAATTCAAATTACACTGACAAGACTGCTTAGGTATCCAAGTTCAAATCAAAAAGCACTTGCAAACACAGAAACTCTCAAATAAAAAAAAGCAGAAAATGGTGCAAACAATCAATCAGTATAAATGAAATAGTAGAATTAATTTTTCAATTGGAAGACCCTATGAGAATTAGGAATGAGAAAATTCAGGATAACAATGTTTTCTCCCCTCTTTCTTAGTTCTAATGAAGGGTCTTTGACCTGACTCTCTATTTCTCTCATCTCCTGATTTGCTGAGTATTTACCAGCATTTCTCTTTAAATTTTGCTTAAGTACCCATTTCAGGCGTGCATGGCATAACAGTTATTTCAAAGGGATTAGTGTTCCCCTCAAATAACCCTCTACTGTGCCAATATCTTGATGAAGAATTATTGACTTGAAATGACGACCCTGATTCTCTTTCAATACATGTTGTTTAACTTGCTGAGTATTTCGACTATCTTGTTTTTATTTCAGATTTCCAGCACTGCAGTTTTCTTTGCCTTTTAATATTGATACATCATTATGTTATCTTTGTTTCTTTGTTTTCATTTTGAATGTGGAGAGAATTAGTCCTATCGTGGGGCAAGTCTAGCACAATCTGAGGCTGTACCCTCAAGCAAGGACCTTTATAACACGATGAGGAGGAATTTCAGAAGATGGTGAATCTGTGGAATTCATTGCCACAGATGGCTGAGAAGGCCAAGTCATTGGGTATATTTAAAGCAGAGGTTGATAGGTACTTGATTAGTATGGGTGTCAAAGGTTACAGGGAGAAGACTGGAAAATGTGGTTGACAGAGATAATAAGTCAATCGTGATGAAATGGTGGAGCAGACTCGATTGGCTGAATGAGCTAATTTTCCTCCTACATCTAATGGTCTTATTTTCTCCTAAATGCAGCATTTTACATTTATTTACAGCAGTACCACTTTTGGAAAACAAGATTCCTAAGTTACAGACCAAGTACCAAAGACTTGGTAGCCCCGTGGAAGGGGTAAGAGAATGGGTAACAGGTAAAAGCAGAACAGTCGACCTTCACTAATCCGACTACCTGTAATCCGGTTCCTTTGATAATCCGGCACTGATTATGCTTAATGTGATCCTTCTGTAATTCGGCATTTTCACTAATCTGGCACTCCTCAGGTCCCAATGGTGCCGGATTAGTGAAGGTCAACCTGTAATGAGAAAATCCATGAGCTAGGAAGAGAAGGATGGAATGAAAGTATGAAGGAAGCAGGTAAAGACACAATGAGCTTCAATAAACTACCTGCACATACTGATGACCTATATGGCTAGTGAAAGATTATGTTTTGTCTTGTATTCCTCACAGCTGTTTATCATCTTCTATGCAATTGGAAGAGTGCTTCAATGGCAGGTATAACCTGATGCAGGCAAATTCCAAATGGAAACTTCAGATTTCCACCATATATACATAAATATCTGCTGTCAGGACAGCTAGCACTTTGATCCTGAAATCTACTTGCAGACAAAAGTCATTGATTTACGAAGTGGGAGGGGTCGCTTAGAAGAAGGAAATTTTGCCCAAATATTGACAAAGAACTCATATCTCTAAGTCAGATATTCTAGTTTTAAGGCACCGTCTCAGACATGAAAACGTAATCAAGATTGTGCAGTACTAAAAGTGTAATGTACTACCAAGAGTGTTATCTTTGGAATAACATTAACGCTTGTTACAGTAATTGTTTACAGGTGTCCCCCGCTTTTCAAACATTCGCTTTACGAAACCTCACTGTTACGAAAGACCTACATTAGTTACCTGTTTTCGCTAACAGAAGGTGCTTTCACTGTTACGAAAAAAGGCAGCGCGCGCCCCGAGCAGCCGGTCTCCCCCGGATTTGGAACTGCATTCTAGCTGGCATTGCTTAAACACGTGCCTGTGAGCATCCGTTAGCAAGATGAGTTCTAAGGTATCAGAAAAGCCTGAAAGAGCTCGTAAGGGTGTTACACTTAGCGTAAAAGTAGACATAATTAAGCATTTCGATCGTGGTGAACGAAGTAAGGACAAGCAACATACATCAAAGTTGCTGGTGAACGCAGCAGGCCAGGCAGCATCTATAGGAAGAGGCGCAGTCGACGTTTCAGGCCGAGACCCTTCATCACTGCAATGATAAAGTACGACTTTAATTTTGAAAGGGTACGTCAGTTTAGGGCATATTTGCAGGATGGTTTGAGTGCTTACAAAGAACTGTGTGATCTAAAAATGCGCGAGGCTAAGCAGTCAAGCAAGCCTTCCACATCAGCCACAGCAGACGACGAACCTCGAACTTCGACATTGAGGCAGGCAGACATAGAAGAAGATGACCTGCCTGCCCTGATGGAAACAGACGACAAGATGACACCCCGGTGTCCCACCATCCCAACCCCTGGGCCACGGACAGATACCGATCTGCGAAGAATGCAGCGGTAGCTGGGACGCACCCAGCACATCTTTAAGGAAGAAAGCCAAAATAAACAAGCTAATTAATTAGGTGCCGCCCGGCACGTAAATGTCGGCCCAGATCAGAGGCGATTGCCAATTGCGTCGCCTCTGATCTGGGCCGACATTTACGTGCTGGGCGGCACCTAATTAATTAGCTTGTTTGTTTTGGCCTTTTTCTTAAAGATGTGCTGGGTACATCCCAGTTACCGCTGCACCACTGCATGCTTCGCGCATCGGTATCGGTTTGCTGTCCGGAGGGTGGGGGCCACTGCACCAACCCAACCTCCGACTACTCAGCCTAACACACCATCATCAGTGTGCTCAGTGCTGTCCCAATTCCGGTAAGTGATACTACACTGTACATACATTATTTCTGTGTATTTTTGGGTGTTATTTGGTATGATTTGGCAGCTTCATAGCTTAAAGGTTACTGGAGTGCACTTGCGCCGTGTTTCTGCCGAGAGCACTTGCGTCAGATTTTCACTACAGAGAACAGTGAGGTAATTATTGTGGAAAAGTATTTCTACTTTATATAGGCTGTGTATTCATCATATCATTCCTGATTTTACTATATGTTACTATTATTTTAGGTTTTATGTGTTATTTGGCATGATTTGGTAGGTTATTTTTGGGTCTGTGAACGCTCACAAATTTTTCCCATATAAATTAATGGTAATTGCTTCTTTGCTTTATGACATTCCGGCATACGAACCGTTTCATAGGAACGCTCTACCTTCGGATGGCGGGGGAAATCTGTATTATCTAAAAGCCCTATTAAAGAACTTTCATTGTTAACATTAGTTCCTCATAGAACATCAAGAAAAGTAGATTACCTGGTTATTTACTCAATTGATTCTGTTAGTTTCTTATTGAGGCTAAATTAGTTCTGTGGTTACCTAAGCTGTAGTGACAGTGATTTTACAAAATCAACTTCAAAGCTTGCTGTGCTATTGAATACCCTGAGAATGAAAAATGCAGTTTGCAATGGAGAGTTCTTCCTATAAAATAAATCTGAGTTTTTTTTAAAGCACCTAGAGAGCTGGATGATAATATTGAATCTTAGGACTTGTCTTTAAATCTATAATATGATTACAAAAGAAAAGTAAAGGAAAAACAGTTAAATAATCAAATAAAAAACAATCAGGCAAAAAAATTATTTGTTGAGTGACCATTATATTACACAAGGTAAAGTTATTCATTCAGAAAGACAGAAATTGCTGAGCATTAACAACAAGAAACATGAAAATTAATTCTCCTATAGGTACAAAACTTCCAGTTACTTATACAAACACACAGTATAACTAATTTCATTAAGTTTCCAGGAGAAATATTATTGTTGAAAAATACTGAGGTAAGTCAAAATAAAGCTGGGAGCTTTCACTCATTGTGGTGTAGCTTACTGGAAATTGCAGACATTTTTCATTTAATATGCAAAAAAATGCTTTACTATTAAAACAAATGTATTTCCTATTTAAGAAAACAACAGCACAATGAAGATTACAAGAAATCAGAAATTGTAAAGAAATACAAAATTGTTTATCAAATTCTTCATTATTAAAACCCACTCAGGCTGGAACACAATCCAAAGGTGGTACAGATACCAAATTAAGCACTATATATTTTTTACTACACTGCAGGAAATAGATATGATACACGGTTAGTAGATTATAACTCCAAAGATCTGCAGGCTGCAAGTCAGTATTGTTATGCTGACAATATACATTGCAATAATTTGCAGGCTTTCTAACATGGGCCAGCAGATGCCAATGGCACCATAAGGTGCAACTGTGACACTTGCTGCCCTATCAGCCAGAAAATATGGTGCCTGTGTGATGTTAAAAGTTAGATTTGCCTAGACAACCTTCATATCCTATCAAGACCACTACACCCTTCTTTCTTAGGAAGGGAAATTTTTAAAATAAATTATAGGTAGAGCATAGGCATAGCAAAATACAGATGGTCAACTAGGATATAATGAAATAATACAAGCAAGACAGCTTTCTTTCTGGAAAGGAAATTCAGTGTAAGGCAAGCAAATTTACTCATATTTAAAGTAGCTCATTCGCAAAATACAAGTGAAAGAAACAGTAAGAAAAGACACTATAAATATGTGATTTATAGTCTAAATCTACAACACATGAACCACAATATGTGAAAAGTAACAACTGATCAGTATGTTAACTAGTGTCTTGCATACAAATAACCACAGATAACAGTGAATTTTACATCAGTCATTGTCTATCACATACCTTTTCTGCCTTTGTGATCACACTGGCTGGTGTGCAGTTGCTTCTGTCATCTTTTTCATCTTCAAGCATTACTTCCTGTTACTACTTGAATTGATGGGTCCAAAACTCACAATTCCAGTACATTTGCTGGATTTCCACCAGTGAAGATGATGTCAATAGATCCCTTTGAATCATCTCCAAAAGATGACAACAAATTTTCCACAGCTACAAAAGCAATATCCCAGTATGTTTTAGGATAACATATTTGGTTCTCTGGTTAAAAAAAGAAAACAAAAACATATTTTAAAAAATTATACAAACTGCCACATTTTAAATGAATGAATGTATGAATGAAATTTATTTCAGTCAGTACAAACATAACAAAAAGCATCATTTTCAACGATGATTTCCTAGGACAAAATTACAACAAAAAACATAGATATTCTTTAAAACAGACCGAAAGGGTATAGGCTGAAGCTACAGCTTATTATGCCTACACCTTACTTATACAACAACATATTTGGCGTCAATCATCATATCAAAACAAAAAATTTCATATTCTTATAACACAAAATCCATTTCCAAGTATCATTTACATTACTCCCATTCATTTTAAATCATGTATTTTATATTTGTTCATTGAATTATTTTAAAATAATTTTTTAAACTTGTTAAGTGTGGTGCATGTTTTTAAATTCTCACTACAACTGTTCCATAGATTCACCCCTCTGACTGAAATACAATGATTTTTTACATTTGTTCTTATCCTTTGTTTTTAAAATATACACGTTCCTCTCAAATCATGCTGCTTTTCTCTCATTTTAGACAACCTTTGGATACTTCGTGGTAGTTGTCCATTTTTTAATTTACACATAATTTGTACTATTTTAAAATCCATGAAATCTCTGAATTTTAAAGTGTTTAGTTGACTAAATAGTGGATTGCTTAGCTCATAATAACTTGTCTTATTTACAATGCATATGACTTTCTTTTGGAGTAGAAAAATTGAGTTTGTACTTGTTTTGTATATATTTCCCCATACCTCTACACAGTAAGTCATGTATGGGACTATAAGTGAACAGTATAATGTATACAAAGTTTCCTGATTTAAGAAATCTTGCACTTTGTGCAGTATTGCAATATATCTTGACATTTTTGCTTTGACATAACTTATATGTAGTTTCCAACTTAGTCATAGTCATACTTTATTGATCCCGGGGGAAATTGGTTTTTGTTACAGTTGCACCATAAATAATAAATAGTAATAAAACCATAAATAGTTAAATAGTAATATGTAAATTATGCCAGTAAATTATGAAATAAGTCCAGGACCAGCCTATTGGCTCAGGGTGTCTGACCCTCTGAGGGAGGAGTTGTACAGTTTGATGGCCACAGGCAGGAATGACTTCCTATGACGCTCTGAGCTGCATCTTGGTGGAATGAGTCTCTGGCTGAATGTACTCCTGTGCCCACCCAGTACATTATGTAGTGGGTGGGAGACATTGACCAAGATGGCATGCAACTTAGAGACAGCATCCTCTTTTCAGACACCACCGTGAGAGAGTCCAGTTCCATCCCCACAACATCACTGACCTTACGAATGAGTTTGTTGATTCTGTTGGTGTCTGCTACCCTCAGCCTGCTGCCCCAGCACACAACAGCAAACATGATAGCACTGGCCACCACAGACTCGTCGAACATCCTCAGCATCGTCCAGCAGATGTTAAAGGACCTCAGTCTCCTCAGGAAATAGAGATGGCTCTGACCCTTCTTGTAGACAGCCTCAGTTTTCCTTGACCAGTCCAGTTTATTGGCAATTCGTATCCCCAGGTATTTGTAATCCTCCACCATGTCCACACTGACCCCCTGGATGGAAATAGGGGTCGCCGGTACCTTAGCTCTCCTCAAGTCTACCACCAGCTCCTTAGTCTTTTTCATATTAAGCTGCAGATAATTCTGCTCACACAATGTGACAAAGTTTCCTACCGTAGCCCTGTACTCAGCCTCACCTCCCTTGCTGACGCATCCAACTATGGCAGAGTCATCCGAAAACTTCTGAAGATGACAAGACTTGTGCAGTAGTTGAAGTCCGAAGTGTAAATGGTGAAGAGAAAGGGAGACAAGACAGTCCCCTGTGGAGCCCCAGTGCTGCTGATCACTCTGAACTTAATTCATTATCTATTACCACTCCTAAAAATTTTGTTTCAAATACCTTATCAATTTCAACATCATTTATTCTAAAGTTTACTATATGAGTTTGGTACACAGTTTCCAAATGTTATGAATGTAATTTTACTTAGATTCAGTGATAATTTGTTAGTATCAAACCATTTCTTTATAGTTTTTCATTCTTTCTCCACTGTATCCAAAAGTTGTTTCAGATGTTCCCCACTGCAAAATATAGTTGTATCATCAGCAAATAATATACATTTTAATGTCTGAGAGACCATACATATATTGTTTATATTCAAAATGAACAGCAGTGAACCAAGCACTGAACATTATGGAACCCCACAGGTTACCCTCAAAAGTTCTGAATTTGAGCTGTTTATATGTACATACTGATACCTGTCTTTCAAATAACTACTTAACCAGTCATGTGCCACCCCCTCTAATACCATATCTTTCTAATTTTGTTAATAATAATTTATGATCAATGGTGTCAAATTTTAGATCAAGGAATATTCCGACTGTGTACTCATTTCTTTCTATAGCGTTTGATATTTCTTCTACAAAATCTATTAATGCTATCGTAGTGGTTCTGTTTCTTCTGAAACCATATTGCTGTTCACAGAGTATATTATGGTTTGTTCTGAAATCATTTAACCTTCTTACAAATATTTTTCCAATATTTTGGAAAACTGTGAGAGCAAAGAAACTGGTCTATAATTTGAAAATGCATGCTTATTCTTCAGCTTTGTATATTGGAATGACCCTGGCTATTTAGCTGTATTTTTTTTTCAGATTTGGTTTATTGTAGTGTCTATGTTGTTTATAGCATTCAACAATCCAATTTGTTCATTTATCTAGTTTTTTAAATTTTCAGATCTACTCACATTGTATCTTCTCAATTAAATTACATTTTCTTAACATTGCACTATTCTAGTTAAGTAATCTTAAAGTACATATCCTAAAAGAAAGCCCGAGTGTTTTAGAAATGCTGCACAATAAGTAATCTGCAGAAATTATATTAATTTTTGGAATTTAAAATTTCCAGAGAGAAATTTCATTACAGGTGTCCCCCGCTTTTCGAATGTTCGCTTTACGAAACCTCACTGTTACGAAAGACCTACATTAGTTCCCTGTTTTCGCTAACAGAAGGTATTTTCACTGTTACGAAAAAGAGCAGCGCGCAATTAAAAAGCAGCCGCTCTCCCCCGGATTCGGAACGGCGTTCTCGCCGGCATTGCTTAAACACGTGCCTGTGAGCAGTCCTTTGCAAGATGAGGTCCAAGGTATCAGAAAAGCCTGAAGGAGCTTGTAAGGGTGTTACACTTAACGTAAAACTAGACATAATTAGGCATTTTGATCATGGTGAACGAAGTAAGGACAAAGTGAGTTTGGCTTGTGGAAGTTGACGAAGATGATGTTGAAGAGGTTTTGGCATCCCATGACCAAGAACTGATAGATGAAGAGCTGATGCAATTGGAAGAGGAAAGAATAACAATCAAAACCGCATGCAGTAGTGAACGGGCCGCGGACAGATACCGATTCGCGGAGAATGCAGCAGTAGCCGGATCGCGCACAGTACATCCGCAGTTGCTTCTGATCTGGGCTGACATTTACGTGCCGGGCGGCACCTAATTAATTAGCTTGTTTATTTCGGCTTTTTTCTTAAAGAAGTGCTGTGTGCCTCCCGGCTACAGCTGTACCCCTGCATGCTTCGCGGATTGGTATCGGTCGGCAGCCCGGAGGGTGGGGGCCACTGCACCACCCAAACTCCGACGACTCAGCCTAACACACCATCATCAGTGTGCTCAGCGCTGTCCCAGTTCCGGTAGGTGATACTACACTGTACATATATTATTTCTACTTTATATCGGCTGTGTATTTTTATGTGTTATTTGGTATGATTTGGCAGATTCAAGCTTAAAGGTTACTGGAGAGTGTTTTTGCCAACAGCGCTTGAGTGAGATTTTCTGCCGACGGCGCTTGCACTGTGTTTTTGCTGAGAGCGCTTGCGTGAGATTTTCGCTACGATGGATAGTGCGGCAATGATTGTGGAAAAGTATTTCTACTTTATATAGGTTGTGAATTTATCATATCATTCCTGCTTTTACTATATGTTACTGTTATTTTAGGTTTTATGTGTTATTTGGCATGATTTTGTAGGTTATTTTTGGGTCTGCAAACGCTCAAAAATTTTTCCCATATAAATAAATGGTAATTGCTTCTTCACTTTACGACATTCCGGCTTACGAACAGTTTCATAGGAACGCTCTACCTTCGGATGGCAGGGGAAACCTGTATTCTTAAAATTTATGAATGTGGATTCTACTGAATTAATTGCTTCCAAACCATCGAGAAAAAGATTTAAATAAACCGTACAGAAAACCACACAAAGTGCAAACGTTTGTAATAATAAACAAATAACAACTTTTTTAATGGAGTGTTAATCATCATTCATCTTACTAGTCTTCAAAAAGGGAAACATTGTGTCATTATCTTTCAGTAAATGACTTCAAGGATTGAAATTTTAACTAGCTACTCAGAAATTGCCTTCAACCTAACCTTGTTTAATTTTAAATATAGAGAGAATTATAATTTGGATAATGTGAACAATCCTATAGGAGATTAAAAGATAAGATCATTTCTAAGATGCATTAGAAAGTTGCAGAAAAGGGTAAAGCAAAAATGTAAGAGAATGGAATACTGGAGAGATTAAACAAATCAAGAGATGTTTGTGCAAAGCAACAGCAATTGCATTTAGCATGTAAACTTCAATAAGTTGAGAAAAACTATAAGTGTTTACCTGTTTTTAAGTTGAGTCAGTACTCTAGCTCTCTGTAAAGCCATCACGTCTTGCTGAATTCATAAATTACATTTTGTCTCATGGATTATACAAGAGCTTGTAATACTCCGACGTTTCAAAGGTTCAAAAGTACATTTAATGTCAGAGAAATGTATACAATATACATCCTGAAATGCTTTTTCTTCACAACCATCCATGAAAACAGAGGAGTGCCCCCAAAGAATGAACAACAGTTAAATATTAGAACCCCAAAGTCACCCCCCAGCTCCCCTTCGTTCCTCATGTAAGCGGCAGCAAGCAACAATCCCCCTCCCCCGCTGGCAAAAAAAAGCATCGGCACCCTCTACTGAGCTCTCAAGCGTGAGCAAGACAACAGCGATGACACAGACTTGTAGTACTCCAAAGACTACATTGTTCACCCAGCATTCAACATACCACAGGATCTCTCTCTCCCTAACAAGGGAGAAAGAGATGTCTCCGTTTCACAGCGAGAGGGGAGACATAAACAACTTGCTGGTTTATGATGTTAAAGGTCCGTTGCATCACTTTTTCTGAAGCTCTGTGCCTGAGGATCTCAGGTCGCTGGCCACACAACCTTAGATCTTCTATCTCCCATGACACAACAGTCTTCTGCTCAGACACCGACCTCCGATCCCCCCCACCCCCCACCGTCTCCAGAGCCACGAAAACCCGGTCCTCTGAAGGCGAGCAGAGCTCTTAGGTCAAGCCTTAGGCGTGCCGAACAATGACCAGTTATGAAACCCGAGAGTGGGTTCCATTCCCACAAAGAACTGTAGTCAGCGTGTAACTCCAGTTCACCATATATAAAGGAAAATGCCATTTTTGTGTTTCAAACACCTTTATTTCAATTTCATTCCCTCTTTAACTCACAGCCTTTTAAAAGCTGGTTCTATCAGCCAATTATTATTTCCAGAATTCATAGCAAGCCTCCATTCGGAAAAGCAGCAAAGAAATAAAATGGTCTAAATTAGCAGACACCTTACAACTGCTATTAGTTATTTCTTTCTATTTGACATCAAAATGAAGATATTATACATTCTTTCATGTCACTTCTGTAGGTTCATCTATGTCACCAGTTAGTAAGCAAATAACAAAGACAGAGCTCAAATACCCTAACACGGAAAATGACCAAATGACATTGGTTGATGGCATAGCATTTTCTTTCTCTCATTTTGTATCGGATCTAGGCCGTACCCTCCAAATATCTGGACCTGCCTCTCGGTTTTTTTGCACTACCTTACTTTCCCTTTTCTATTTTCTATTTATGATTAACAATTTAAATTTTTAATATTTACTATCGATTTGTACTCCAGGGAGCGCAAAGCGCAGAATCAAATATCGCTATGATGATTGTACGCTCTAGTATCAATTGTTTGGCGACAATAAAGTAAAGTACCTCACTATAAAAAAGGGACTCAGCTGAAGCAGGTCACCAGAATTTCCCTATCAGTCATCTGGGAAAAAACATAAGCATGAAAAGTTTTAAAAATTTTGATATTTTGTGCCAGCTTCTCCCTTCATTTATTTGTTTACCTGAAGTACCTTGACATGTTGGCTGGTATTTTTGAGCAAACAACTATAATGGGCAATGCTATATCTCAAACCATTTTTTCACCCAACCCATAAGTTCCAGACTGAACAACAAACCTTGGTAAAGCCTAGAGGCTCACTCAACCAAAGGTCCCACACTGCACACCCAGACAGTTGCAGAGCTCAAACACTGAGTAACAACAAAGGCCAGGAGATTTCACCTCCCAGAGATGCTGGGACAGATCAGTTTCAGCAGCAAGGAGGCAGTAGGAAGCTTGCTGGCTGATCTACCAGCAATCTACAAGATTCAAGATTGTTTAATGTCATTTCCAGTACACAAACGTAAAGGAGAATGAAATAATTGTTACTCCAGATCTAATGCAGCACAAAAAAACACAAGATAAAGAACACAATAAGTATAACTATGTAAGATAGCTGACATACACAGATTGATTGTATGCCCATAAAGTAGTGCTAGGCACAGGAGGGTCTGAACATAAGGTGACTGACAAGAAATTATAAAGTGATGGTAGTTATGAGTGTAGAAGAGTGGGTTAGTGGGTGGAGGTGATGATCAGCTTCCTGCTTAGTTTTTGAGTCTGGTGGCTCTGGCATGGATGCTACGTAGTCTAAACACAAAATACTCTGCAGATGCTGGGGTCAAAGCAACACTCACAACACGCTGCTGAGTTCCTCCAGCGTGTTGTGAATGCTACGTAGTCTTCTCCCTGAAGGAAGTGGGAAGACGAACAGACAGTCCATGAGCAGGGTGGTTGGGATCCTTCATGATGTTACTGACCCTTTCCAGCATCCTTTTGTATATATGTCCTTGATGGTGGGTAGGCTGCTGCCAGTGATGCTTTGGGTAGCTTTGACTACCCATTGTAGAGCCTTCCTGTCCGCCACAGTGCAATTTCTGTACCATGCAGTGATGCTGTATGTTAGGATGCTCTCTAATGCACATCTGTAGAATGACCCGAGTATGCATGGGCTAAACTGCCAAGATGATTTGTTTCCAACCAAAAACAAATACAAATCCCAGAGTATAGCTGGATGCCCTGAAGGAGGCAATCAGTTCAACTTGAGCCTGCTTCGGGCCTGTTAATGTCTCCATGAATAGTGGTAGGCTCATAGACACTATGGTTTTTGAAAACTTGCAGAAACTTTTTCACTAAAGCAAGTCCGGACTGACTGAGGGAGCAGCACCTCCAACACCATCACACTGAGCACGGGGGCCCCCCAGGGCTGTGTGCTCAGTCCACTGCTGTTCACTCTGCTGACCCACGACTGTGCAGCAATACACAGCTTGAATCACATCATCAAGTTTGCCGATGACACGACCGTGGTGGGTCTCATCAGCAAGAACAATGAGACAGCATACAGAGGGGAGGTGCAGCAGCCAACAACCTGTCTCTGAATGTGAACAAAACAAAAGAGATGGTTGTTGACTTTAGGAGACCACGGAGCGACCACTCACTGCTGAACACTGACGGCTCCTCTGTTGAGATCATTAAGAGCACCAAATTTCTTGGTGTTCACCTGGCGGAGAATCTCATCTGGTCCCTCAACATCAGCTTCATAGCCAAGAAAGCCCAGCAGCGTCTCTACTTGCTGCGAAGGCTGAGAAAAGTCCATCTCCCACCCCCATCCTCACTACATTCTTCAGAGGATGCATCGAGAGCATCCTGAGCAGCTGCATCACTGCCTCATTCAGGAATTGCACCGTCTCGGATCGCAAGACCCTGCAGCGGATAGTGAGATCAGCTGAGAAGATCATCGGGGTCTCTCTTCCCGCTATTACAGACATTTACATCACACGCTGCAACTGCAAAACTAACAGTATTGTGAAGGGCCCCACGCACCCCTCACACAAACTCTTCTCTCTCCTGCCATCTGGCAAAAGGTACCGAAGCATTCGGATTCTCACGATCAGACTGTGCAACAGTTACTTCCCCCAAGCCATCAGACTCAGAGTCTAGACTGAAATCTACATAATTTATTATTATATTGTAATTTGTCCTCTACTGTGCCTATTGTCTTGTTTATTAATTATTATACTGCCCTGCACTGCTTTGTGCACTTTATGTAGTCCTGTGCAGGTCTGTAGTCTAGTGCAGTTTTTATGTTGTTTTACGTAGTCTAGTGTAGCCTTGTGCTGTCTTACATAGTCTAGTGTAGTTTTGTGTTGTTTCATGTAGCACTAGGGTCCTGGAGGAACATTGTTTCGTTTTTACTGCATACTGTATCAGCAGCTTATGGTCAAAATGACAATAAACTTGACTTGACTTGACTTAACAGCATCCAGTCTGATTGAATTGGTGTCATAGAATCACTGAGGTGCTTCTCTCCTCCTACCTTTCTGGTGGACTTGAAAAAAATAATGTCATTATCCTACCACTGTTTTGTGTCATCTAAACACATCACACAATCCACTTCCAAACAGGTCAGTATTGAAGACCGCACGTACACCAATCACTCAGTGAAACCAAGATTACTGTCTCCAGCTCCAACTCAAAAAGTTCAGACACAAGAGAGACAGTTGATGCTCGAAATCTGAAGTAACACACACAAAATGCTGGACTCAACATGTCAGCCAGTACCTATAGAGGGAAATGAACAATCAACGTTTTGGGCTGAGGAGCAATCAACATTTCAGGACTGGAAAGGGAGAGAAGTCAGAGTCAGAATAAAAGGGAAGGGGGAGAGTGAGAAAAATGAGTTGCAGGCGATAGCTGAGTCCAGGTAACTGGGGCAGGAAAGGAGGAGGGTAGGGAAGGGAGTTTAAAAGGGAATGATGTGAGAAGCTGGAAGAGATAAAGTTTTGAAGAAGTAGAACTCTGATAGGAGAGGAAACCATGGAATAAAGGGAAGGAGGTAGGGAACAAGAAGGAGGAAGGTGTGGATGATAGACAGGTCGCAAGAGCAGGGGAGAGGAAAGATAAAGGGTAATGGGGCCATAGGGATAAGGGAAAACAGGGGTGAGAGTTCATAGAAAACTGTGGGGAGTGGTTACCATAAGTTAGAGAAATCAATGTTGATGCCATCAGGTTGGAAACTACAAAGATGGAATATGAGGTGTTGCTCCTCCAGCCTGTATCTGGCCTCAACATGACAGTAGAGGCGATCATAGACAGACTTGTCATTTTGGGAATGGGAAGTGGAATTTATATGGCTAGCAGCTAGGAGGTCATGGTAGTTCAAAAATGTTGTGTCTGTGCCCAACTACATATCAATTAAATAAATACACGCACAGAGGAGATGGCTTTAACTGGTGTATTCAAATTGCAGTGAGAAAGAAAGAGAAATAAACATTCAATTTCCCTTTCATAAACCCATGAACAGAGTTCCAATACACAAAAAGTCAGTTGTCCACCTTGTGCTGTAGAGAAATGTCCTCCTTGTCCATCGTTTTAATGGACTTGTTGAAGGTTTGAATAAACCTTTCAGCTAACCCATTCATTGCTGGTTGGTGAGGAACTGACTTGAAATGTCTGATGCCATTTTTCTTCATGAACAAGCATGTTCTCCTGACATGTATTGTGGCCCATTGTCACTCACAATTTGTTCAGGTAAGCCAGTTCTGGTGAAGATAATTCTCAGAGTGGTATGACCGCCCGCCACTTTGAATGAGCATGTACAGCAGACAGAAACATGGAGTCCATGAGTGACCCAGCAAAGTCAACATGTACTCTTTGCCATGGTGATGACAACCACTCCCACTGGTGTAACAGTGCCACTTTGAAATTCTTGGCATCCTGAACAGCTTTTGGCCAAGTCTTTCATCTGTTTATCTATTCCCTTCTCAAAAACCTTCTGATTAGCATGAAGCATCTGTGATAGTCTTTGGTTAGTGCTGCCATTTGGGCTGCAGTTGCCTGTTGATACCACACTGAGAGCTTTATGAGTGGCAGTCCAGTTGGATTTTTCCTCAACCATTCAAGTTCAAAAAGTGCTAGCCTTCCACTTTTCAATACATAAAGCTCTAACTGTTGTGCCTGGTCTCCATCTATCACCTTCACTTTCGGTTTGCCTTTGGGGGACACTTTTTCACTTGTGTAGGCCCTCTGCGTCATTGAGGTCTTCTCTCATGTTATCTTAGAAAACACTCTGTTATAGTCAGCCTCTGGAATTATGGACAAAGCTATCCCTGTAAGCAGCTCCATTTCAGTTTTACACCAGACACATCTATGGTGATCCAGATGATCTTGTGATCTGATATAGTTATAGTCTGCAGTTCTAAGCATGACCATTCAGCTTCGTCAGACTCTATGTTGTCTGATTCTGTTTTACATTTGGTAACTTTAAGCCTTTGCTTAGTTTTGTGTTTGAGACTTTTCACTTGGTCGAGCTTTTTGTCTGCCTTGCACGCTCTCTCTATGTGACCACCTCTGTGACACTTCCTGTATACTTTTTCTTTGCACCAAGTCATTTGCATCGTGAGAAGATTTGCCACATCGATAACATCTATGGCTTTTTGCACCATTCAGAGACATTTTGTGCATTTCACATTCTAACTTACTTTTCTGTAGTTCTACTACATCCTTTGCTGCAGTCTCCAACGATATTGCAATGGTCAATACCTGTTCTAAGGTTAGTTCTCTTTCGGACAATAGCCTCTTTTGAGTGCTTTGACTATGCATGCCACATGCAAGCCTTTCCCTTAATGCTTCATAAAATCCATCTCTAAAGTCACAGTACTAGGAAAGTTTGCTCAGTTCCACAATGTATTCAGAAAGGCTTTCATCTTTTGACTGATTCCTTTTGTAAAATCTAAGTCTCTCAGCCATTGTCAGCAGTTTAGGGCTCAAGTGATTTTGTAAAATTGTAACAATTTCATCAAACATCTTGCTTGCTGACTTATCAGGGGTTACTAGGTTGTATAACAGGCTGTACATCCTTGCATTCATTAAGCTAAGAAGCGTAGAGGCCTTTCTTTTGCTCTTCCAAGTTGTTTGCGTTACAATACAGTTCAACCCTCTCACACAGAGAGTGGTGAATCTGTGGAATTCTCTGCCACAGGAAACAGTTGAGGCCAGTTCATTGGCTATATTTAAGAGGGAGTTAGATATGGCCCTTGTGGCTACGGGGATCAGGGGGTATGGAGGGAAGGCTGGTGCAGGGTTCTGAGTTGGATGATCAGTCATGATCATAATAAATGGCGGTGCAGGCTTGAAGGGCCGAATGGCCTACTCCCGCACTTATTTTCTATGTTTTTATGTTTCTATATATGACTCCCAGACTTCATCAGCACTATCAAATTCGTCAACTTTCCCGACTGAAGCTATTGCCACATTATATTCATTTTAAATTCAGCAAGTCTTTCACTATTACTCACGCATTTGTTAGTGTGTGACAGCCTTCTTAGAAACATAGAAAACCTACAGCACAATACATAGTCACATTGCAGCAAGACAGAGAGAGGAAGGAGAGAACAATGTGCATGTCTAGACAACAGTGCATGTACAAACAACAGATCAATACGTAGTGCTAAGGGGAGAGGTGGTCACTGGTCCAAAAGAAATAGATCCATACATTACACAAAGGTACTCAACAATGTGATCCCCAATCTGTGTAAGGTCGCACTAATGTAGAAGTCTCCACACCGGGAGCACTGGATCACACCGATGGATTCACAGCTGAAGTGCAACCTCACCTGGGCAAACTCAAAATGCTCATGAAGCCTTACAAGGTGTCAGACCCCGATGATATATCTGGTAGGATACTGAGAACCTGTGCCAACCAACTAGCTACAGTGTTCAAAGACATCTTCAAACTCTCAGTGCTCCAGTTGGAGGTTCTCACCTACTTCAAAAGGGAAATCATAACAGTGCCCAAGAACATGGTGAGCTGCCTTAAATAACTATCGCCTGATAGCAGTCGCATTGATTGTGATTAAGTGGTTTGAGAGGTTGGTCATTCTAGAATTAAGTCCTGCCTGAGCAAGGACCTCAACCACCTGCAATTTGCCTACAGCCCAACAAGTCTACAGCAGATATAATCTCACCGGTTCTCTGCTCAACCTGGACCACCTGGACAAAAGCAATACCTACATCAGGCTGTTGTTTATTGATTAGAGCTCAGCATTCAACACCATTATCCCGTCAGTACGAACCAACCAGCTTCAAAAACTGGACTCTGTACCTCCCTCTACAACTGGAGCCTTGACTTCCTCATCAGGAGACCACAGACAGTATGGAACAGAAATAACATCTCCTCCTCATTTAGAATCAATATATGTACACCTCAAGGATGCATGCTTAGATCATAACTCTACTCTCTCTACACTCAAGACTGTGTGCATAGGTACAGCACAAACACCATCAATAGATTCACCAGTGACACCACTGCTGTTGGCAGAATCTCAGATGGTGATGAAGAGGTGTACAGGAGTGAGATAGATCAGCTGGTTGAGTGGTGTCACAACAATAATCTTGGACTCGACATCAGCAAGACAAAGGAATTGATTCTGGAGTTCAGGAAGGGGAAAATCAAGGAAACACACGCCAGTCCTAATAGAGGGGTCAACATCGGAAAGGGTGAACAGTTTCAAGTTCCGTCACAGGTAATTATTGGCGTCAAAGATTGTAAAGAAAGCTTTTGGCATATTAGCCTTCATAAATCAATGTATTGAGTATAGAAGATGGGAAGCTATGTTGAAGTTGCATAACATGTTGGTGAGGCCAAATTTGGAATATTGTGTGCAGTTCTGGTCACCTACCTACAGGAAAGCTGTAAGCAAGATTGAAAGAATACAGAGAAAATTTACAAGGATATTGCCGGGTCTAGAGGACCTGAGCTATAAGGGAAGGTTGGATAGGTTAGGACTGTATTCTTTGGAACGTAGAAGATTGAGAGGAGATCTAATAAAGGAAAACAAAATTATAATGGGTATAGATAGGGTAAATGCAAGCAGGCTTTTTCCACTGAGGTTGGCTGGGACTGCAACAAGAAGTCATGGGCTAAGGGTGAAAGGTGTGAAGTTTAAGGGGAACAGGAAGGGAAATTTCTTCATTCAGAGGTTCGTGAGAGGGTGGAATCAGCTGCCAGCACGTAGTGTATGCAAGCTCAATTTCAATGTTTAAGAGAAGTTTAGAAAGGTACATGAATAGTGGGAATATGGAGGGTTAAGGTCCTGATGCAGGTTGATGAGTCGGCAGTTTAAATTTTTTCGGCATAGAAGATGGGCTGAAGGGCCTCTGTTTCTGTGCTGTACTTCTGTATGACTCCATCTATCCTACGCCAACTATATTGATGCAAACATGAAGAAAACACGCCATCAGATATGTTTCATTACGAGTATGAGGAGATTTAGTATGTCACCAAATACTTTAACAAATTTCTACATATGTACCATTGAGAGCATTCTGATTGGTTCCATCACCGTCTGGTATGGAGATTTCAGTGCACTGGATGGGAAAGAGCTGCAGAGGGTTGCAAACTCAGCTAACTCCATTATAGGCATTTGCCTCCCTACCATCGAGGACATTTTCAAAAGGTGGTATCATCATTAAAGGCCCTCACCGTCCAGGAAATGACCTCTTCTCATTACTACCATCAAGGAAGAGGTACAGGTGCCAGAAGATGCAGCTCAACATTTTAGGAACAGCTTCTTCCTCTTCGCCATCAGGGTTTTGAACGGTCCATGAACACTACCCTCTTAATTTTGCTGCCGTTTTGCTCTACCTATTTATGTGTTCATATTTCCTATTGTAACTTATAGTAACTTTTTATGTATTGCACTGTACTGCTGTTGCAAAGCAACAAATTTCATGACTATGTTAGAGGTAATAAACCTGATTCTAATTCTGAAGGATTATTTGTCTCTCCAAGACATCACACTGTGACCTCAATTCCTGATGCTATTAAAGCCACTTTTTGGTGGCCTCTGCAGATGCTCCCACAATTGTCATCATTGACCCAAATATCTACCTGCCATTTTATGGCAGTAATTTCTTCCTGCCCTGCAGTGAAGACGACGTCAGCAGATCTTTATGGCAAATGTTCAAACAATCAACAATGCAAATCCTTAGATTTTGAAAAATATTCTAACAAATTATGATACCCAGGAAACTGCATTCTACCCCTCTTCACTCTGCTACTTCATATCCGTGAGTATGAATTTGCCTACACTACAGAGAAATTCCACTACAGCCTTTGGCTCTGCATCATTAGATTTTTAGCAATGTCTTGTACATGCATTGACCCACCTTTCAAATTCTTCATGATCAATAACAGTTTTTTTTTGTCATCACAAGCTATGCACACCTTTACAGATGAGCTCCATCTGAACTGGTGGTTATATATTGTTCTACACACAATGATTCCAGCACTTAAATCCACGAATGGAGTCACCTGTGTTGACCACGCTCCCTGTTGTGTGTTTACAACTACATACCTTATTAAATAAAAGCAGGCACACAGAAGATGCCTTTAACTGGTGTATTCAAATTGCAGGGAAAGGGCAATGCATATGTGCAGACAACAGAATCAATACATAGTAATGCTAAGTAGGGTCTTTGCTCTGAAAGAAATAGATCCATACATTGCACTTCCTCCCCCTTTAGATTAATGCAACATAAAACTGTATACGTACAAAACATTTAATTTCCCTTTCATAAGCCCATATTCCAAATAAACATGCTTTCACAATAACAGTCCATAATTAACTTCACAGTTCTAAAGGTTCAGTCTTTTGGGTGGTGTTCTGGTTCTTTCAGGATAATGCCTCTGGACCTGTGGAGTGGCATCAGGTTTGGTAGGTGTCTTGTCTAAGACAACGTTCTTGGTTTCTGGTGTCACGTTGCTGTCAGTGACAGCATCGCTGAGAGGTATATTTGGTGACGGTAATGTACCTGTCTTGTTGGATGCAGTCGACTCAGGTGTGCTCTTCGATTGAGCACCAAGTATCTGGTCCATGTGACACCTCCATGTCTGATTTTTAATATCCACTGTGTACATCAGTGGTCCAATTCTCATACCTATCCCACCAGGTGTCCACTTGTCTTCTCGGTAATCATGCACTAGGACTACCTGCCCGATCTCAAAGCTCCTTGCTGCTTCACTTGGCAACTGGCTGAACTGTTTATTCTGCACTTCCCTCCGTAGATCTGGTTCAGCAGGTCTATTTGAGCTCTCATATTCCTGTTCATGAACAGCACTGCAGGTGTTTGATTAGTCGACGCATGAACAGAGTTCTGATAAACAAAAAGGAAGTTGTCCACCTTGTGCTGTAGAGAAATGTCCTCCTTGTCCATCACCTTAATGGACTTCTTGAAGGTTTGAGTAAACCTTTCAGATAACTCATTCGTTGCTGGGTAATGAGGAGCTGAATTGAAATGTCTGATGCCATTTTTCTTCATGAACAGGTGGAATTCCTCTGAGATGTACTGTGGTCCGTTATCACACACGATTTGTTCTGGTTAGCCGTTTCTGGCAAAGATAGTCCTCAGAACGTAGTCAGTCTTTGCTGAGGTGGTTGGTTTCATTGATATAACTTCTGGCCATTTTGAATGAGCATCCACAGCAATCAGAGACATGGAGAGCCCAGCAAAGTCAATATGCACTCTTTGCCATAGTAATGACAGCCACTCCCATGGGTGTAATAGTGCCTGTGGTGGTACTTTTGAACTTTTTGACATCCTGAATAGCATTTGGCCAAGTTTTCAATCTGTTTATCTATTCCCAGCCACCACACGTAGCTTCAGGTGAGACTGTTCATCTTGACTGTATCCAGGTGTCCTTTATACAGAATTTCTAACACACTGGTGCTCAGTTTAGAGGGAACCACAATACGAGATCCAAACATCAGCATTTTTTGACATACTAACAATCGGTCTCATCTCGCTGAGAACTCTGGAAACAAAGGATTACCATGAGCAGGCCATTCTCTCATGGTGATTTCACAGCCTTCTGACAACATCCGATCATTCCTTTCTTTCTGATGTATTTCGGAATTTGTTACCGGCAACTGGTCCACCATTGCTGGGTCACAGTGTGAAGACTTTTCTTCAGTTGCCAATAGAGGATGACGTGACACCCCATCAGCATTGCTGTGTTGTTTGGTACCTTTGAACTCTATGACATAAGAGTGGGCTCCTAGGAATAGTGCCCAACGTTGTAACCGGATAGCAGTTATCACTGGAATTCCCTTCCTGGGATTGAAAATGGACTCAAGCGGCTGGTGATCTGTCACTAGAGTAAACTTTTGTCCATAGAGGTAGAGGTGGATCTTCTTTATTCCCCATACTAGACTAAGGCCTCTTGGTCAATCTGTGTGTGGCTGCGTTCTGCACTCATCCAAGATCTTGAAGCAAATGCAATCAGGTGTTCAGATCCATCTTTCATAATGTGTGACAAAACAGCTCCAATGCCATAAGGGGACACATCGCACACCAGACTGATGGGCAGGGATGGGTCATAATGGGTGAGCAGTTCATCTGATGTTATTAGTCTCTTCGTTTTCTGCAATGCTTTTTCACTTCTCTCTAACCATTCTCACTTTGCTCCTGTCTATAACAGTGCATTCAATGGATGCAGCACTGTAGCAATGTTTGGGAGAAACTGGTGACAGTAGTTTACAAGGCCCAAGTATGACCTGAGTTGTGAGACATTTTCCAGTTTGGGTGCCTGTAACACTTTTTCATCCTCCTCTCGTTATTTATGTAAGCCATGCTTGTCAATGACATGTCCACTATATGAGATTTAATTCTTGAAAAACTCACATTTCTCTCTCTTTGTGCGCATGTTCCCTCAGCCTACTAAGCAGTTTATCAAGATTCTGGGGGTGTTCTTCATGATTTTTGCCAGTCACAATGATGTCATCAAGATTACATTGTGTTCCTGGGATATCCTGGAGCACTTGGTCCATTACTCTTTGCCAAATTGCTGGAGCTGAGGTGACGCCAGAGACGAGACGATTATACCGGAACAGTCCCTTGTGTGGAAATTCCTCTTTGACTCCTCAATCTCCATTTGCAGATAGGTTTGTGACAAGTCAATCTTTGAAAACCTCGCCCCACCTGCCAAAGATGCAAAAATGTCTTTTATTTGTGGCAGGTGATATACATTGTACAGTGTAAACAGCACCAGATTGATGTTCACCTTGAAATCCCACATATGCGAACAGCTCCGGCCTTCCCTTTCTTGATCATTGGGAGAATGGGTATGGCCTAATCACTCCACTCAACCTTGGAGAGAATTCCAGATGCCTCCAAGCTCTGCAATACAGTGTCCACTTTACGATATAGTCCGCAATGCACTGGACGTGCTTTATGGAACTTTGGTGTTGCTGTTTCATCAAGTTCAATTCTGGCCTTCATGCCTTCGAGTTTACCAATTCCCTTCTCAAATACCTTATCAGCATTAAGCAGCTGTGCCAGCCTCTGGTTAGTGCTACCATATGGGCTCTAGTTGCCTGTTGATGTCACACTGAGCTTTGATTGAACACCATTCTAGTTGGATTTTTCTCAACCATTCACATCTGAAAAGTGCTGGTCCTTCACTTCTCAATACATAAAGCTCTCACTGTTGTGGTTGGCCTCCGTACGTCACCTTTACTTTCAGTTTGCCTTTGGGGGACACTTTTTAGCCTGTGTAGGTCTTTAGCATCACGGAGGTCTTCTCTAATGGTACCTTAGATAACAGTATGCTGTAGTCAGCCTCTGGAATTATAGACAAAGCTGACCCTGTATTTATCTCCATTTTCAGTCTTATACCAGACATATCTGTTATGATCCATATTATATTTCACAACACACTCAAAGTGCTGGAGGAACTCAGCATTTTGGCCCTTTTGGCCTGAAACATCGACGGTTTTTTCTCCCGTAGATGCTGCCTGGCCTGTTGAGCTCCCCCAGCATTTTGAGTGTGTTGCTCGGATTTCCAGCGTCTGCAGATTTTCTCTTGTTCATATTATATCACGGTCTGCTTCAGTAATACTATACAGTTCTAGGCATGGCAGTTCATTTTTGTTAGATTCTATGTTGTCTGATTCTGTTTTACATTTGGTAACTTTATGCATTTGCTTAGATTGTGTTTAAGGCTTTTCACTCAGTTGTGCTTTTTGTCTGCCTTGTTCACTCTATGTGACCTGGTCTGTAACACTTTCTGCAGACTTTTCCTTTGAACCAACAGTCATCTGCGATAACATTTTTGGCTTTTTACAGCATTCAGGGACATTTCGTGTATTTCACATTCTAATCTTTTCTGTAGCTCTGCTGCATCCTTTGCTGCAGTCTCTAACAATATTGCAATGGTCAATGCCTGCTCTAAGGTTAGGTCTCTTTCTGCCAGTAGCCTCTTTTGAGTGCCTTGACTATGCAGGCCCCATCCATGACTGTCCCTTAATACATCAGAAAGCCCAGCTCTAAAGTCACAGTACTGGGAAAATTTGCACGGTTCTACAATGTATCCAGAAAGGCTTTCATCTTTTGACTGGTTCCTTTTGTAAAGTCTAAATCTCCTAGCTATTACCAGTGGTTTAGGGCTCAAGTGATTTTGTAAAATTATAATAATGTCATCGAACATCTTGCTTGCTGGCTTTGCAGGGGTTACTAGGTTGTGTAAGAGTACGTACATCCTTGCAGCCATTAAGGTGAGAAGTGCAGGGGCTTTCTTTTGCTCCTTCATGTTGTTTATTTACAATACAGTTCAACCTTCTCAATATACAACTCCCAGCCTTCATTAGCACTATCAAATTCACCAAATTTCCCGAATGTTCCCACCATGTTATTTTCATTTTAAATTCAGCACATCTTTCACTGTTACTCACGGGTCCTTTGGCTTTCTTATGCTGCTTAACTTTTGCTGTTTTGTCCCGTAATGTCGGTGCAGTTCATGGTAATTTTTGATATTCAAGTTTGTACTCATTAAATAAAACCATGCACACAGAAGACGGCTTTAACTGGTATATTCAAATTGGAGGGGAGAGAGGGAGGGGGAGAGAGGGAGGAGGAGAGAGGGGGGGGAGAGAGAGGGGGAGAGGGAGGGGGAGAGGGAGGGGGAGAGGGAGGGGGAGAGGGAGGGGGAGAGGGAGGGGAGGGGGGGAGGGAGGGGGAGAGGGAGAGGGGAGAGGGAGGGGGGAGAACAATGCGGATATGCAGATGTGTAGACAACAGTGCATGCACAGACAACAGATCAATATGTAGTGCTAAGGGGGGGGGGACATCGTTTTAAAAGAAATAGATCCCTTCTCCAGGTGTACCTTCTCAAGTAATGTAAGTACTTCATTCTCCATGATCACAGATTGAAACCAGGTAAGTTGGCCTTGAGTGACTACATGTGTGAGCTTGAGGTTTCTTGGTGAGGCTAAAAGACTCCACAATTTGAGTCATGTCAGTTACCTTCCATTATTTCACTCTTTGAGACTCACAATCGCTCAACTCGAAAGGCACAACCCAATGTTGTAACTGCAGATAAAAGGCTGTGAGCTATCATGTGGTAAAAGGACCCAGCTGCCTCTACAGCCAACGTGAAAGTGCATCTGCCCCAGCATGGAGTTATTACTTCTTGCCTGTCCCTAGAACCAATTTACTTTGCCTCGAAGAAAAAGCTCAAAATTTGTTCTATAATCATCTTGCTCTCTTTCTGTCCTTCTCTAGTAGCTCCATGAAACATTTTCTCTTTGGAATATCTCTACATGTTCCATGCACAGAATACATGGCTTCAACCTGTCTTGTTTTTCTAGTCCACCAACATATCAGTCATGATTGCCTATCACCACAATACGTCTACAATGGGCACAATCTCAATGACTTTCCACGTGGCCTTGGATCACTTGGACAATACAAATACCTATGTCAGGATGCTGTTCATTGACTATAGCTCAGCGTCTAACACCATCATTCCTACAGTCCTGATCAAAAAGTTACAGGACCTAGGGCTCTGTACCTCCCCCTGCAACAGGATCCTCAGCTTCCTAACCGGAAGACCACAATCTATGCAGATTGGTAATAACATCTCCACCTTGCTGACAATCAATACTGGCACACCTCAAGGATGTGTGCTTAGCCCATTGCTCTACTCTCGCTATTCCCACGAATGTGTGGCTAGACCTAGCTCAAATGCCATCTATAAATTTGCTGATGATACAAACACTGTTGGCAGAATCTCAGAAGGTGACAAGAGGATGTACAGGAGCAAGATAGACCAGCTAGTTGATGTCGTAGCAACAACCTTGCATTCAACGTCAGTAAGACCAAAGAGCTGATTGTGGACTTCAGAAAGGGTAAGATGAGGGAACACAAACCAGTCTTCAAAGAGGGATAAGAAGTGCATGAAGTGAGCAATTTCAAGTTCCTGGGCGTCAAGATCTCTGAGGATCCAACTTGTTGCTAACATATCAATGCAACTATAAAGAAGAAAGACAGTGGCTATATTTCATCAGGAGTTTGAAGAGATTTGATTTGTCAACTAAAGCACTCAAAAACTTCTACAGGTCTACCGGGGAGAGGCTACACCACTGTCTGGTGTGGGGAGGCTTCTGCACAGGATCGAAGTAAGCTGCAGAAAGTTATAAAAGTTGTCGGCTCCATCATGGGTACTAAACTCCAAAGTATACGAGACATGTTCATGGAGCGGTGCCTCAGAAAAGTGCCTTCCATCATCAGGGACCCCCGCCACGCAGGATATGTCCTCTTCTCATTGTTATCCTCAGGAAGGAATAGAAGCCTAAAGGCACACACTCAACAATTCAGGAACAGCTTCTTCCCCTCTGTCATCCAATTTCTAAATGGACCTTGAACCCTTACATGTATTGCATTGGGCTGCTGCCACAAAGTTAACAAATTTCATGACAAATGCCAGTGATATTAAACCAGATTCTGATATTACCCCCACTACATCCAGAGGATCTTATTCACTTTTCCTTGTAACTTGATTATGATTCTTTTTATACTTCCTCTGCAGAAATATACCATCCTTATCTCCAATATGGCCTCTGTAGGTTCTGCTATGTTGCTATTTAGCAAAGGTTTGCAACAAGAATACAGCTTTCAGCTCAATATTGTTTAATAAGAATGAACAACAGTACACCACACAGCTGATGTATTACAGACTTGTACCATTTGATTGATCAGGTGAAATCACTATTTCTCAGCTTGGTAGTCTATAACAGGTTGAGAAATTCCCCTATTTCTGATCTGTTCTCCATTCAGCTCAGTTGTTATGAAAGATTGTGTGTACTCCATTATCCGTAAATCTTTCCTGAACAACCAAGGTCAGTCTAATCAAATTTCAGATGCAGAGTACAACTACACAGAGTACATTTAGTACTAGCAACCATGGATGAATTTTCAACATATTGCAAGGGATATCAAATTCAGCCCCAACAACAGAATGGAAAGAGAACCATCTGTTCATTGTTACCTATGGTAGCATATAGTTTCAATTATATCAATTTAAGCATAATGTTTTAAGCATCTGTACAATAATTTGAAAAATTTGTTGGATTATTTGACATTTTATCCCATTTTCATCCTTTTGTGGTTGTAAGTGGTACAAGTATTGTACATATAATTTTCCAGATGTTTTAATAATTATTCTTACCTTCCTTGACTTGTTAAGATTAGTACCCGTGCTGCAGAACAATCTGAATAGAAATTCAATTGTGTGCCATTCTTCTCAGTATTAAACAACTGAAAATCAAATTTATTCTAGAAAATCAAAAGCAATTTCTAGATCCTTGCACGTTAATTCATAAATTCCAATCCCTGACACATGTCAATCTTTTGATTACCACAGGGGCATCTGGAATGATGACTATCTTCATAAAATACTCGTTTAAGGATGGTAGTTGGTTGCAGGGTATCTTAGGTCACATTGTCCTGAGAGCACCTATCTTTGGTCTTCCTAGTACGTACAATACTACATAGAGACATGAGCTAAATTTTTAATCTTGGGCACTGTCCTCAACCACACAACCCACCAATCCCTCCATCAACTGATCCCCCAGAACTATCTCCAGCCTTCATCACTACACCCAATCTGCTTCCATGACCCCACAAGCGTCTCCACTTCATCCAGTGCAGACAAACATTTCCTGTTACCCCATTTATTGATGGCCCAGTAACTAGATGATAATGTGCAAATTTCATGTCCACCTCTACATTCCATTTCTAGATAGAATGACTTTGTTCTTCACTAATCTATCCCAAACAGAAATTTTATATACTCTGCATATGATCCTTATAGTGGATCAAATGCAGAGTAGATAATGTAGCCTTTCAGAGAGATGGATGAAGCAATGATTTGGGTTCTGCTAAAGAAAACAGATTTTTTCAGATACAAAACTTCAACACCTTATGTCCAGTACTTTTTAAAAATCTGTATACACACACACACATATACTGTATGTACTGGAGAAATACATTAGTATGGACCTGACTAATGTAATGGTGATTTAACTGTCAGATTTCAGTATCCTGTCAAACTAATGGCACTTCGTAGCATAGGAAGAAGTGCAATTAAACACCAAATTCCAGAAACTGTTGTCAATGATACCCGGATTGTTCATAAAGAATGCCCTGTAACACGCTGTAAGGTTTCACTGCTAATGTAATAGCCTCTCTGTAAAGTTTCACTGCTAAGGTAACGGTTTCTCTGTAGCAGCAATGTTTGGGTTATGACTAGAGATATCGGGGGCTTTGGAAAGTGCACTATCCAATGCGAGATATATTGTTCTTTCTTGTGGACCTGGGAGCAGGGATTTCGCGGTCTTTTGTCGGTAAGAGATGAAGAGAGAAGACGCAAGTGGAAAGAGTTGGTAGTTCGCCAGACGGAATGAACTGGGAGTGAAGGTCCGAAGGTCAGCAACGCTCGGAGGTCGATGAGGAACAAATGGACAAATCTGTGAACTCTAATGTGCAAATTGGACGGTTTCATTAAAATAGGCCCTTTTTCTTTTTTGTCCTGACGAAGGGTCTCGGCCTGAAACGTCGACTGCACCTCTTCCTAGAGATGCTGCCCGGCCTGCTGCGTTCACCAGCAACTTTTATGTGTGTTGCTCCTTTTTCTTTTTATTTTCTTTACTAGCCCGATAGTCAGATTAAGATTTATAAAGTTCAATCATTTAATTGCATATGGTGTACTGTCTGATATTTTGCAGTTCGGATTTGTAACCGGGCAACACATCACGCAGCATCCACACGAACGAGATTTCTCAGTTTGGCTGGGCCAGAGGCTGTCTTCCCCTAACAAATGCATGCTGACCGAACCTGGGGCTTTCGGAACCTTCCCCTGCGCAAACAAATAATTAGGAATATTTCCCACTTTAAAAAATAAAGTACTGTACATATGTTGCACTTTGCAAACATTGCAATGTAATTAGGTATTTCATCATATAAAACTCTGGTTAGACTTGGAGCATTGTGTTCAGTTCCGGTTGCCTCATTATAGGAAGGACGTGAAAGCTTCAGAGAGCATGCAGAAGACATTTATCAGGATGTTGCCTGGATTAAAGAGCATGTCTATAAGAAAGGTTGAGCAAGCTAGGGCTTTTCTCTTTGGGGCAAAGGAGGATGAGAGGTGTCTTGATAGAAGTATGTAAGATGATAAGTAACATATATAGAGTTGACAGCCAGTACCTTTGTTCCAGGGTGGCAATAGCTAATATGAGAAGCTATCATTTTAAGGTAATCAGAGGGAAGTATAAAAGGGATGTCAGAATAGATGCATGGATTGCACTTCCAGGGTGCTAAGACAGATACATTAGGGACATTTAAGAAACCCTTTGAGAGACATGTGGATAAAAATAATGGAGGGCATTCTGGTTCAGAAGTGTTAGATTGATCTTGGAGTAGATTAAAAAATCAGCACAACATTGTGGGGCAAAGGCCTGTTCTGTATGTTCTGAATTTTAGATAAATTTATAGTGATTTCACTCCACAAACTTTCATCAAGTATACTCTTTTTTTTTTAACTTCACACTCTGTAAACTGTCAAAAATATTTAAAAACATACTTATCTTTTGGTTTTCTGTCAGTTAGAATCTTTCAGACGATTGCCTTTCCAGCTTGCCTGAATGATATTGAGTCTTGCTGCACACTAGAGATCACCCTAATCTACTTCCTGACAGCATTTAATCTCAGTAAAGAGAAATTCACAATGTTGTGATCACTAAATCATTGTTGAAATCAACAGTGAACATTTTTGCTGAATGCAGAACCTTAACCACTGCTTCCCAAGTGCAAATAGTCAAGTTTAAAATGACGGGGGGGGGGGAGGGAGAAGAAGGGGGAACTTAATAGATTGATTCCTTTGATGTTATTTGCCCTTAGAGAAGATACAGCAGAATAAGCTGATATTCTTCTAAAGTTTATTAGAAAAAGGTAGCTTGACCTGAAATGTCAACTGCTTATTCCTCTTGATTGATACTGCCTGACCTGCTAAGTTCCTCCAGAATTTTCTGTGTTGCATCTGATTCAATGATAATATTGCAAACCTGTTGACAGGATGGATAAAATAATGATGGTTGTCTTAGTGTAAGAGTTTGCAACTATAGAGCATAGAGTAAAGAGATCATTTCCAAATTTTCCTAGTATTTATCAACTTCTATTTGAGGTTCTCACAAATCTCTGTCCCTCTCACAATAACTCCTTGCCTGCTCTCCATCTTCCTCTAGCGCTCCCGTCCCCTTTTCTTTCTCCCTATGCCTCCCGTCCCATGATCCTCTCCCTTCTCCAGCCTTGTATCCCTTTTGCCAATCAACTTTCCAGCTCTTAGCTCTATCCTTCCCCGTCCTGTCTTCTCCTATCATTTTGGATCTCCCACTCCCCCTCCCACTTTCAAATCTCTTACTATCTCTTCTTTCAGTTAGTCCTGACGAAGGGTCTCCGCCTGAAACGTCGACTGTGCATCTTCCTATGGATGCTGCCTGGCCTGCTGTGTTCCACCAGCATTTTGTGTGCGTTGCTTGAATTTCCAGCATCTGCAGATTTCCTCGTGTTTGCGTCTATTTGAGGCACATAGCTCTGTTTCTTCTTATTCATGGCTGAGCTGCTTCATTCCAGCAACGTTCTGACGAATCTCCTCTGCACTCTCCAGTACTATCACATACTTCTAATAGCATGGTTAACCAGAATTGCAAGCAGTACTCCACCTGTCTGATTAATTTTTTTTATATAAAATTGGTGAATTACCTCCTTGTTTCTGCTTTCAATACATTGACAAATGAAGGCCAGTATCCAATATGTCTTCCCAACCATGCTATCTACCTGCATTGCCATCTTCATGCATCTATGATCTTGTACTCCAAGATCTCTGTTACTTAATACTCGCCAAGATCCTTGTGCACAACCTTAACTCAACAGTACTCCTAAAATGCATTATCCCACATTTGTCTGGATTAAACACTACCTTTCATTTTTAGCCCCATTTCACCACCACATCAATACCTCTCTGCAGCTGAGCCTACCTTCCACATGCAGCAGCTCTGCCAATAGGATTATCTGTGATAACATCTACCACATCTAAGTTAAGTGTGCATAATACAAATAACGATCGTCAAGGCATTGAGGAACGCCACTGGTCACAGGCATCTGATCACAAAAATAACCCCTTTTCCTCACCCTCTGCTTCCATTACCAATGGCCCCTAGATCCCATGAGTTCCAACTCCCGAAGCAGAACCTTGTTAAAAGGTTCCACTGAAATCCATGCAAATCATGCCTATCGCCCTACTTTGGTTGATACACTTTGTCATCTCATCAAAGAATTCAACAAAACTGGTTAAGCAGGATTTGTCATTGATAACACCATGTTGGCCATCTCTGATTATTCCCTGCCTTTCCAAGGATTGTTAATCCTCACCCTCAGAATGTTTTTCAGGATTTTTCTGACTACTAATAATCAGATACATGGGCCGATACATACTAGACTACCTACAGGAAAAAAAATCATGGTGAGGCATTTCTAAATGTCAAAGATTGACACTGTGATTATTCCTTGCATCTAAATCTCAAGATTGTGAATGCAAACACCATTCCTAAGACAATTGTGTGGTATTTCAATGCAGTAATATTATTTTGTTTAGAGATACAGTGCAGAACAGGCCCTTCTGGCCCAAAGCGTCATGCCACCCAGCAACTCACCTATTTAACACAAGCCTATTCACTGGACAATTTACAATAACCAATTAACCTACTAACCAGTATATCTTTGGACTGTGGGAGGAAACCAGAGCACTCAGGGGAAACCCAGGCAGTTCACAAGGAGAATGTACCACCTCTTTACGGACGGCACCGGAATTGAACTCGGAACTCTGGAACACCCTGAGCCATAGTAGTGTTGCACTAACTGTTAACACTACCATGGTGTCCACAGGACCCTCCGAGATCCCTCAGCAGATTGTTTGTTGCTCCAGATTCAAGCATCTCCAGCTTCAGTGTCTGCACATTGAACCAGACTCGACCTGTCAAATTATATGTTTGCATTTACACAAGAGCAAAGGTTGAACTGCATCACTGTCTCAGGCCTTCGTTCTACAAGCCATGAATAGTCAGCAGTAGTAGAAAGCAAGGCCCTACTTAACCACTCCACTGAAGATTAGAGACATTTGGAAATAGTTAAACAAAATTAAAAGTTTAAAAAGTCAAAAATTAACAAAATGAATACTGTAAAGCAGATGAAGTAAAATAAAAAAGTAAACCAATAATTTTCCAAACTTATTATTTAAGAACTCAGTAGCCATACATAACTGAATGATGTATCAAATGCAGCAACTTCAGCTGAAATAAACCAAGGTGCCAGTGCAGATCTGCTTAGCAATGAGCAGACACAGAGTTCTGGAATGCACTACTGCATATTTTACAGCCAACCAGAAATTTTTCACATACTCACCGGCTGCACATCAGCACAGTCCAGACCATAGCTGTCCATTTTTGATCTACTTGATTACACAAGTGATTCCCACACAGGCTGTGCAGTTGCATAACCACTTGCCAATACACATATCACTCCCCAACCCATACCAAATTCTCTGTAGTCGCCTGACTTCCAATACCCATAACTCAGGCTGAATGTTCATCTTGAATATTTCCTCTTGTTGTCCTCCTATCTAATTGGTTCATGACTTCCATAGAAATAAAACACAATTAAAGATGAAGTTTAAGAGAGCAGGAAAATTATACAAAAATGAAATGAGAGAGAATGAAATAGAAACAAAGTGAAGATATGGAAATTAAACACAATATATGATTAGAAAACGAATGAAGGAGGACCAACAGGGCATGGTAAAAAAGAAAAACACAAAACAGAAGAGCCTGGTGAGAAAGATGAATAAAATTATACTTCTGTTCTGCAAGACTCACTATTACAAATGATTTTAGCCAAAGAGATCTTGGGACTTATGGTATTAATAGGGCTTCTGATGATGCCAGAATAAAAGAAGACATTAATCAATCTGCTGAAAGGAACTAGGTGGGTTGAGCAGCACCAGTAGGAGAAAGGGCACTGTCAAAGTTTCTAGTTGAGACCCTGCATCAGGACCAAAGGTGGAGAGGGAACATAGATAGTATAAAGAAGAAAATGTGGGGCGAAAGGGTATGAGACAGGGGCTGTGGGCAAAGCAGACACTCTCCAATCTCAGTACTGATGCAGATCATCATTCCAAAATGTTAACAATTGCGTTGCTCCAGCAGATTGTCTGTTGTTCCAGATCTTAGCATCTGTAGCCTCTTGTGTCTCCAAAGGAAGAACATGTTATTTAAGCCTCTTACCCAAGTTCTTGTAGGCATTATAGTTGTTCTTTGGCACTGAAATATTCTCAGGTTCCAAGAAAGAGCACTCCATCTGCTGAAAAGAAAAAGATGCCAAGTCCATCAAAATTGAATTATCTCTTCAACCTTTGCTTATCCACAAATATCATATGACACATACTAGTGCAATACGCTTTGAATTTCAGCTCGGGATAAAAACATCCATGAAGCTCCTCTAACAATTAAAACCAAACAAATTTTTGAATTGTTACTAGTTACAAACAGAAAAGTTTGTCAATGTGTAGAAACAATCTGCATGTGCATTCAAGTATTGAGTAGTTAGTTACACTTTATGAAAAGTCTTGATGTATTTTTCCACCAGTGAATATTTTTAATGTATCTGTATGTATATATAACTGGAAACAATAGCTGATTAAAGACGCCAAAGCAATATGAATTAATTATTTAAGCAATTTCATCATTTTGTGGTATTTTCTCATGAAGCAAAACTGAAATTAATTTATTTATATTCTACTTGTGATTAGGTTCTCAAGGACCAAATGTGAAGTAAACACGTATTTGAGTTGAACCTATTTAATCAAATGCTTATTTCAGCTAATAACTAATTTTGGCCGAGAGATATGACACTTTGTTTTATGATATCCTCACTGGGATTATACTATACAACAGACATGCATGGATACATTGCCTTTTTCAATATCAGGATGTCAGAAATTGCTCTATGATCAATGGAGATATGGAAGGCTTTGAAGTGTCACCCAGAAGTAATTAAGAGTCACACAATTTGCATATTATGGTCTCATAAAAACAATGCCTTGGGGAAATTATACAGTGCTTTTAATATTATAAATTGTCCAAAATATATCAGAAAGCCAATACTATGCAAAGTCTAATACAGAGCCAGGTACTCGAATTGATGAAAATTTTAAGGAGCATTTTCAAAGAGCAGGCAAATGGACAGGTGATGTTGGGCATTCCAGAATCTCGGACAATGGCCACTAACGCAGCAATTAAACTGAAGATATGCAAGAGGCTAGGAAAGTCAAGCAGATAATTTTGTGTCTGGATAGTCCTTGGTTGGAGGAAGTAACAGAGAACAAATAGGATATCATGGGACTGATTTAGAAATAAACTGAGAATTTCAAAACAAGGAGTTGCCAACACTTGAGTCAGAAGTGAAGAATGAGGAGAATTAATGAAGATCAAGAATCCTGCACCAATTTATATGTGGAAAATAGGAAACTTACTGAGAAAGCATTGGAATAGTGAAGCTGAGAAAAGGGAAAGATGAGCATTTCAGCAGGAAATGACACAGGAGAAGATAGCACACAATGATGAAGATTGCTTGATGATGGCAGAATTGGATGATAGCTTAACTTGCAGTCAAATACGAAAGCACACTGTAAATAGCCTGGCTTGGTTGAGATGATTGCCAGAAAAAGTGATGGAGCAGCTGGCCATGCAGTGTAGGAATGACAGTGAACTCTTTAGTTTTCCCAATACTTCATTAGAGAATAGTCATATTAGGCGGTCAGAAAAGCTACCTGATAAACTAGAGGCAGTGGAGGAATTAAAGATGTCATATAAACCAGAATCAAATATTGTGAGCACAGTTATGAAATCTATTTTAGTTAACATCAATAAGGAGCAACATATTTAAACTGAAGACGACAATTACTTGGGACCAAAGATGGCACTTAATGAACTGCAGCGATAATTTAAAATGGTCATGGGATTAATCCTGCTCCTAAAAGATCAAATAAAAAATATAATCTAGTATTTCAGAGAATGTCAAAGGTGTCACCTTTTGCATGAGAAATTAAAGCTATTCTGAGTGACCAGCCGTATGGTGAAACTCAAACTGAGGAAATAATCATGTTTAATTGGTAAACTGAGCAAAGAAACCACATTTAGAATATATAAAAAAGCTAAAGGGGAATGGAAGTTCAGAACTAGGGTAAGGAGACATATGAAAATGGCCAGATAATCAAAGTTAGTTAAGCTTGCCCTATCTTACATCTATACTTGAGGGCAGACAGGGGCTTTGTTTACTTAACCCCTGACACTCCCTCAGCACAACACGTAAATATTAAACTGAAGGGTCTATGCGAGCTTCTGGAGTGGGATTTAAACACACAAGCTTAAACCATGCTGAACTACCACAGCATTTCATAAACTACTGAGAATGAATAAAGAAAAAACAGAATCCCCACACCGTCAGTCCTCATGTTAAGTTTTTTTTCCCCCCATCACTGGCCATTGGCCACTAAACAGTGCCTTCCTATATTGGTGTAAAATTTGGTATTGGTTTATTATCAAATGTACCAAGATACAGTCAAAAGCACATCTTCCATGGTGCATTGAGAGTGAACAAGATAAAACAATGACAATACAGATTAAAACATAAAAGCAACAAAAAAAGTGCAAGTGAACAATACAGTACAAATTCATAACAAGATTGTGGGGTCGAGAGCCCATCACTGATCATACACAATAAGATGGTGGCACACTTGGTCACAGTGGACTCTCTGGGTCCAACCAATGGTGTAATTGTTCATCCCTTACATCTTTCTTATGATCACAAGACATTGTTGAATATTAAGAACACTAAGTACTCAGGTCTACCTCACTAGCAAGTTGCTGGATAGCGATGCAGCATGGGCTTTCTGAGAATCATGTTATCACCTGCTGCAGCCACCCAGGGACAAATTGTCAGAGTGCAGCCCAACAAGATGCAAATGATTGTTTTGGATTTTTTTTGCGTGTGATCACAAGACCCTGTTGTAGACTGGCAGTGTAACACTGCAAGTCAGGTTCATTGGTGAGACTGATGGTAGGGGAGCTGTGTGACCCTCTTGCCGCAGCATCATCTGTTGAAGCTGCCCTGGAGAGAAGACACCAGAGGTGGTGTGGGAGACAGTCAGAGTGCAGGGAGCGCACTGGAATCCGTGTTGGGTTAGAGGCTGGTCTCTCCCATCAGTGTTGCCCTCCAGCGTTTGCTCAGTGGAAGACAAGCTGGATTGCATTCGCCTGTGGCTACACTAGCACATGGTGAGGAACTGCAGCATAATTGTTCCTGCAGAAACGTAGCTCCAGTACAACATCCCATGCGTTGTCAATCTTCTGGCCATGCCACTCAGGGACTAATGTTAATATTATTACTTTTTGTGACTGTATTTTTCTTCTTTTGCCTGCCACACCGCCGGTGTTTAGGGCAGCAGTGAAGGTCCTCCATCTCTGACGGCGTTCACAGCTTCCTCTCAATTTACTTTTAATCACGCAATTCCCGAGTAAAGATTCAGGAGTACCACTGCACACAGATGTAGAAGGACTCATCACTATTTCTGTTACAGTTTTGACTCACTAGTCAGGGTTGTTAGCCCTCAGCTGAACCCCCGAACCAGGAGGATTAATGGAATTATCTGGCCTCTATCCTTTGATGTGTTTAGCATGGGTGACTCTATCAGGAGCCAAAGCATAAAGTTCTGACTTCAGCCAGCACAGCTCTCTAGGTCATTAAAGCACTCAAGTCTCCAAACAATGACAAGGTTGTGGTTCTCTTGGAGGTGAGAATGTGAAAGCTGTACCAAATTTGCCCTCAGGAAGATCAGCCAAGACGAGTTTCCTGGTGTGCACCAGTTTGCGACTCTACATGCTATTTTAACTATATGTGCCATGTGTCATGGGCTGTGTGTGATTAGATGCACTGCGTTTTGCACCTTGGAACTGGAGGAGCACTGTTTCAGTTAGCTGTTACATGTGTTTGGTTGAATGACAATTACACTCGAACTTGATCTTATCCACCAAAAGTCCATTCGGGAATCTGACAACACTGGAACGACTCGCCTGTGGAATGAATAATTTAGAAATGGGTGGGGGGTAAAAGAGAAGACAGGTTAGGAGTGCTTCTTAAAACCTACCGACCTTGTCTTGTGGCTTTAAACCTCTTCAAAAGGATTCTGGTAAACCTTTATGCGTGTGGCAAAATCTCAAAGTATTAGCTGAACATCTCATAGCAATTGTGAGACTTGGTGACGAGGTTCACAATAAGAGCTTGAGTTACGATATCAGTTTTGTTTATTTCAATAGGTGCACCTTTTCTTAAGAGCACTTGACATATGCTATCAAAGAAACCAATACAATTCACAATGCAAGCTTGCACACGTTGTTGCTTGGGGCAACAATTTGCCACAGGAACTCAGTTGGTCGAAGGTTTTGCAGGGTTTTGACCAGAATCATTGACATCAGGCAAGAAAGCCAGCACAGAAGAAAAGACAAGTGAAGAGATACTCCTATTTGATTTAATTTCAAAAAATATTTTACAAATATAATGTATGTGCACAAGTGCACATCTCACCACTACCCTTCTTATCTGCATAGAGGCTCTCTCTCTCCTCTCCACTCTCTCTCACAATGCAAAGTTTTGACCCAAAACACTAACAATTCCCTTTCTCTCACAGATGCTGATTAGCCTGCTGAGTTCCTCCAGGAGATTATTGGTCTACATTTCAGCATTTGCAGTCTCATGTCTCTGTTCTGACAAGGGGTTCAAGCGAAAAATGCACACAGCAGCAGCAAAAGCACAATACCTGTAAAATAACATGGTCTATAAAAAAAAGCACTAACACCTTTTTAAGACTTGCATTTCACTCAGCTGTGTGAAGGTATTTAGTGATTGTTGTCATGCCATTTATAATATTTTACAGCAACATTTTGAAAAGTTCACCTGCTTTTAATTTTCCAATCAGTGCTGACAGATGTGAACAGACAAAGTCTTCAGATGCCACAATAGGTGACAGATTCATTAAGAAAAGCAAGCTCAACTTGTAAACAACAGGAATTCTGCAGGTGCTGGAAATTCAAGCAACACACATAAAAGTTGCTGGTGAACGCAGCAGGCCAGGCAGCATCTCTAGGAAGAGGTGCAGTCGATGTTTCAGGCCGAGACCCTTCGTCAGGACTAACTGAAGGAAGAGTGAGTAAGGGATTTGAAAATTGGAGGGGGAGGGGGAGATCCAAAATGATAGGAGAAGACAGGAGGGGGAGGGATGGAGCCAAGAGCTGGACAGGTGATAGGCAAAAGGGATACGAGAGAATCATGGGACAGGAGGTCCGGGAAGAAAGACAGGGGGGTGGGGACCCAGAAGATGGGCAAGGGGTATATTCAGAGGGACAGAGAGAGAAAAAGGAGAGTGAGAGAAAGAATGTGTGTATAAAAATAAGTAACAGATGGGGTACGAGGGGGAGGTGGGGCATTAGCGGAAGTTAGAGAAGTCGATGTTCATGCCATCAGGTTGGAGGCTACCCAGATGGAATATAAGGTGTTGTTCCTCCAACCTGAGTGTGGCTTCATCTTTACAGTAGAGGAGGCCGTGGATAGACATGTCAGAATGGGAATGGGATGTGGAATTAAAATGTGTGGCCACTGGGAGATCCTGCTTTCTCTGGCGGACAGAGCGTAGGTGTTCAGCAAAGCGGTCTCCCAGTCTGCGTCGGGTCTCGCCAATATATAAAAGGCCACATCGGGAGCACCGGACGCAGTATATCACCACAGCCGACTCACAGGTGAAGTGTTGCCTCACCTGGAAGGACTGTTTGGGGCCCTGAATGGTGGTAAGGGAGGAAGTGTAAGGGCATGTGTAGCACTTGTTCCGCTTACACGGATAAGTGCCAGGAGGGAGATCAGTGGGGAGGGATGGGGGGGACGAATGGACAAGGGAGTTGTGTAGGGAGCGATCCCTGCGGAATGCAGGGGGGGGGAGGGAAAGATGTGCTTAGTGGTGGGATCCCGTTGGAGGTGGCGGAAGTTACGGAGAATAATATGTTGGACCCGGAGGCTGGTGGGGTGGCAGGTGAGGACCAGGGGAACCCTATTCTTAGTGGGGTGGTGGGAGGATGGAGTGAGAGCAGATGTACGTGAAATGGGGGAGATGCGTTTAAGAGCAGAGTTGATAGTGGAGGAAGGGAAGCCCCTTTCTTTAAAAAAGGAAGACATCTCTCTCGTCCTAGAATGAAAAGCCTCATCCTGAGAGCAGATTCAGTTAGTCCTGACGAAGGGTCTCGGCCTGAAACGTCGACTGCACCTCTTCCTAGAGATGCTGCCTGGCCTGCTGCGTTCACCAGCAACGTTTATGTGTGTTGCTCAACTGGTAAAGAAAACTTGCCTCTAACAAATGTAACAGAATTATTGAAGGAAATACACATTGCATTTATCAAGAAAATGTGAATCTTGAGGATTTGATTTCAAAAATATTTTAAAATTTATTTTCTTTGGGAATGTGCATGATGTCAGCTAAAGACAGGAAATTTGTTGAAGATAAATGAGTCAGGAAGACCATACAGACTGCAAACATCTTCAGCGGGATGTTTGATCTGAATTTCCGAACACTCGAGATGGCTGGAGCACAGGGAGAGAAGCTGAGAGGAATCAGCTTAGTGTTCTGAAACTCGCTTCTCCCATGCCGGTAATACCAAGAAAATATCATGCTGAGTCTCAAAGAGAAACCAAAGTCTTGAAAAATGATATGAAATGGCACCTAACGTTTAAGACCCAAGGAGCTACAGCTAGTCATGCGAGGCTTCTACTCTCCTACAGCACACTGAAAACATATAAACAGTTTTCAATATAAAAGAGAATAAGGATCTGTAATAGACAGTAGAATAGTTTGATTAATAGACAAAATCTGTTTCCTGCCCCCCCCACCACCCCCCTCCGCACACAAACGTATGCATATCTTTTTTTCTACATTATTTTAATTTTAAGGGTGAAAGCGGAGGGTTAGAAATCTAAACCGGTGCTGAAACCATATGTTTCAAGGATTAATTGGCTGCTTTGTGGCCATAGACTATATGCAGGCCATTTAATTACTTTGTTTAAACAGAGATTTAGCAACTGTTTTAAAAAATATGACTGTGGGTTTCATTTCAGTGCTAATAGTGCATTGGATGGATGCTCTATTTAATGAAGTTCTGTGCCCAATGAAGGTTTCCTATAATCCACAAAGAATACCCAAATTCACATTTTCCATACATTTAAAAATTAGTCGGTAACACTCCTCACAATCTGCTTTTCCCCTGCTCTCAAATCCCAAAAACTAGTTGAGGGAAATATTCCCTGACATATGACAAGAGCCAACAATAAGTGATGGAGAGATTGGCTTCCATTCAATGCTTCCTTTTGTTCTAAGATTGCAGTTGTGCCTCTTTAGAAATCAAGGCTATCAGAATTTCACTAACCCAGGATTCTGGGCAGATCACCTGTACGCTATCTCAATAATGTCACAGTGTACCCTTAATAAACATACAGGTACAACTTTCAAATTGGCTCTGTTTGCATACTGCTGACACACATTGGCCAGGGAATCATCTCTGCACCACAGTAACTGATCTCAGCCTAGCAAAGTTTGAGAACACATACTTTGACAATAACTGTTATTCTCCTTTCTAACTCTGAACCAAAATTTGCACTCCTGGCATTATTCATTGGAGCAAACAATAATGTTGCATCTTAAACACAAAATACTCTGCAGATGCTGGGGTCAAAGCAACACTCACAACACGCTGGAGGAACTCAGCAGGTTGGGCAGCATCCGTGGAAATGATCAGTCAACGTTTTGGGCTGGAACCCTTCGTCAGGACTGAAGAGGGAAGGGGCAGAGGCCCTATAAAGACTTCTCCTTCCCACCTTCCCCCCAACTTCTCTATGGGGTCTCTGCCCCTTTCCTCTTCAGTCCTGACGAAGGGTTCCAGCCCGAAACGTTGACTGATCATTTTCACGGATGCTACCCGACCTGCTGAGTTCCCGCAGTGTGTTGTGAGTGAATGTTGCATCTTTCTTCACACTATTTATTAATACAACCTATTCATTGATGATCAACTGTGTTTTAATTTTTATTTTCCTATTTTTAAAAATATGTTAAGTAAATGCATTTTCCGCAGGGATACAGCTTAACTAGTATACCAATAAAATTATTTCTTACAAGGACCAATTGTTTATTAAATACCGCCAAATTATATGACCTTACATGTGTGCAAATAATTTAATTTACTGTTGACAGAGTATCAAAGGGCAACTGTGTTTTAATTCAATGCAAAGGTTGTAGAAACCTAGCGTACTAAACATGACAATGCTTTGGAAGAAGTTAGCATAAAAAGAGAGTGAAAGGTTAGTGTGCTGTCAAAAATGATCCACACACCCTAATTATCAGGAATCTCCTTCAAAAAGAAACTGACAACAAGTGAAATGTTGTCTAATTATCTATTGTATGGTGGACTTCAAAGATATGTATCTCCATGCAACTTAGTGACCAAGTAAATAAAAGAGCCTGTGATTTATCAGTCAACACAAACTTCCAATCTCAACAGACTGTTACAAGGTTATACGGTTTCATTTTGCTGCATCTATCCTTTCAATTTACTGAAAAAGTTGATATAGTAAACAGTTTCCTACAATGAGGTGTGAAGGCTGATAGAACTGTATTCAATGGTTCTGAATTCCCCTGATGAGCTGCCAGAAGTCGTTATGAATGGACCAGTTGATGGGTTGATGACTGATAACAGCAAAACAAGTAGCATAGGTAACACACACAAAATGTATAGGTAAAAAGTAGCATAGGTAATTTAAGGAAACATTTGTCACCAAAACAACACACAGCACATTACATTATAACTTCAATAAACAATGATCACTATTAATGCATTTTACAAATTAAGTTATTATAAACATCAAAATCCCTCGGGAGATCTTTGTGTCCACAGTGCTTCCTTTCTGTATAACAAAATCAATATCATTGTGTTTTTCTCCCAAGATATGTTCAAAGAATTTCACTTTTAACCAAACAATAATGACTAGATTGTTTTGTAAATACAGTATTACTGAAAGTTTACACATCTCTACACAGGAGTCCAATTACTTCTCACCATAATGTTTCTTTATAGTCAAATAAAAAGATACAGAGTTATACAGCATAGAAGTGGGCCCTTTGGCTCAATTTGAGCATGCTTACTAAGTTGCCTACCTGAGATAGTCTTATTTGTATGCATCTGGCTTATACTCTAAACACTTCCTTTCCATATACCCATCCACATACCTTTTAAACATTGTAATTCCTCTGCTACTCCCTCTGGCAGCTTGTCCCACATACTCATGCTCAAATACCCCTTAAATCTTTCCCCTCTCATCCTAAATCTATGCACTTTAGCCTTAAATTCCCCTAGCTTGGGAAAATGACTAACAGGCACCCTATTAATACCACTAATGATTTTATACAAGGTCACCCCTCAATCTTCTATACTCAAGGAAAATTAAAACCCAACTTGTCCTATCCATTGAGATTATAAAACAACATACAAAATCATATGATTGTGGATTACAAATTATCAATGATGAGAATAGTTGTAAATTATTTACAAACTATATCACTCTGTTCTGGCTGTTTCCACACATTAGAAATGATCACAAGAATGAAATACATCTTTTTTTGCAGTCCTGATGAAGGGTTTCAGACCAAAACGTCGACTGTTTACTCTTTTCCATAGACGGTGCCTGGCTGCTGAGTTCCTCCAGCATTTTGTGTGTGTTGCTTGGATTTCCAGCAACTGCAGATTTTCTCATGTTTATATACAAATTAGTTAGGGATTCATATGATCACCATATTTCATTGCATCGTATCTGAAATGAATTCAATAATATATTGTAGTTTACGATCAATTTTGCATTACATATACTTCAAAATTTATCTTGTCCAGAAAGTTAGAAGAATGTTGTAAATTAAAATGATTGAGTTAAAACATCTGAATATTTTAAGAAATTCACTCAAATGTTACCAAACTAGAGATTTTTATATCTTTAATAATTTTTATATCAATGAGCAAGACAGAAACTGCTGTGGAATATTCCTGGAAAGTTATTTTGTTTGAACAAACATTTATAGTGACATCCTTAGATAAAAGAACTTAATTCAGCTGTTTGAATGCAATACAGAAAACTCAAGATAGTTCTCTAATTGTGCTTAACCAACATCTAAGAGGCAGAGTCCAAACCAAATACTGCAGTAGAGTTAATTTAGTGAATGAATCCCTCAGGGTCTTCAGCCATCCACTACTGCAGCTCATTAGAGCCCAATATCCGACTTTTCATGTTGTATCAGAAGAAGCACTTATGCTCAAAATGTAATTAAACTTAAAACAAACAAGATCTTTTTGACATCTATGTTTTTACTGACAACAGCATGAACCGATGTCATGTTACTTGGTGAGAACTTCATGTTTCGGCCACTTAAGGCAAGACATTTGGCCAACTGTTCATCCTATTTGCAATTAGAAATCTCAGTACTTTTGGTGATGCATTACATTTGGGAATTGAACATGCAGATCTTTTACCAGCAAATAATGTGGTAAAGCTTGCCATCAAATGAAAAGTCTTATTGAAATAGTCTAGACTGTTTCCCTTGTCACAGCTGTCATTGCAGCCATTTGCACTTACAGTAAATCCCTTTCATTACTGAAATAGAAATTTGTGTCTTAGTACTGCTACATTACTAATGCTAAATATTTAATTCCCCAGTGTACCAATTATGGTTGCGTACTGGCAACACTGATTCTAGTTTTTAATAACAACTTACTGCAATATAAGCATTTTTCAATTAATTAAACAGTGCATGAGTAACCCCTCATCATCTTAGCCTCCAAGACCCTGACTAATTTAAACTGGATAACACATTTCCAAATCAGCCATTACTATCATGCAGTTCCTTTTATTTCAATACACAACTTGGTGTCTCTGTTGACATGAAAAAGAATGTTTCAGAAAAGCATCGTTACCCACCAGCTTCTAGGCTTACAACTTTATTTGCACCAATTGCTATACAAAAGGAACGAAAGGAAATATTGAAAATATTTTCATTAAAAAGTTGTCCAAATAAGTATGTTGCTATTGATATAACTAAGTAATAATACCAAATGTTTTTCAAATTTAGGAAAAATTGAACACTATGCAGGTTTTGGTAGTAAAAATTAGCCACTTCTGCAGTTTTGAAAGCTAACTGGCAAAGTGATTTATTCATACTTAAACATTCACAAATATTAATCTACTGTGCAGTGTTGAAGTCACCTTTCAGCACAGCTTTGATTGATACATTAAAAACATTTCTTAACTATATATTAAACTCTAGTATGAATCCACTTTTCAAATGACCATTTCTAAATCTGATAAACTACAGTATGTTTGGAGGCTGTGGAGATAATTGTGTGTATCACATCTGTTGTACACCATTTTCAGTTTGTATATCACCATGCTAAATTAAATCATACTCTTTTTGAATTAGTGTCACAGAAGTGAAATGCAAAATGAAAATTAAGTGGTAAAATTTTACTAAAGTTGAAATACTAAACAGGACAAATGGCAATAAAAGATTGTAGCAGTGCAGCATGAAACCACGCAGTATTGCTTTTAATCAGTAATGTTATATCACATTTATAAGCTCACAAGATGGTCCCAGTTATAGAGCGCATTTCAGCATCCATATTTGCCATTGCCTACCATGTGAAAGAGTAAAATTCCTTGTGCAGTGAAAGCCTGGGGAAGGTAATCTTTAGATAAAACAGTCTACTTTTATTTGAGCAGTTAAGTAATCAATAAATATATCCAGAAACACTAATCAAAGTTCCAAATGTCACAGCACAGCTCTTCAAAGTATCTAAAAATTTCACTCAACACATATCTTTTAAATGATATAGAACCAAGATTTGTTCAATATTAAAAAGATTTAAAATCGCACTATCCAGCACAAACCAACTCAAATTGATAGCTCCTTTGAAATTATTCCCTCCTAAACTTAAAATTAATTTGCATACTATCTAGTGTAACATAAACCAGAACAATCAGTATTTTAAAAAAGATGTTTTTTTTTCCAAAGAATGCTTTAAAATATTGTGAAATATTAAAAGAATTAACTCAACAAGAAGTTTGATCAATACAGCTGAAAATGGGTCTATCGGAAAACAAAATCGCAGCATCAATCCTAATAATAACCAGATTAGGGAAAAATTATATTTATTGAGATATAGCACAAAACATGCTAACCGTGCCTTTCAAACCATGCTACCCAGCAAAACCTGATTTAACCCTGGCCTAATGATGTGATAATTAACCTACCAACCAGCATGCCTTTAGACTGTGGGAGGAAACCACAGCACCTGGAGGAAACCCATGCCATCACAGGGAGGACATACAAACTCATTACAAACAGCAGTGGGAGTTGAACCCAGGTCTCTAGTACAGTAAAGTACTGTGCTAACCACTCTGCTACCATGCCACCCCATACAGATTGAGGTTTAGATCTCAGTTCATTCATAACACAAAATAAGACAGTATCTTTCAAAATGTGGATAGAAGCATTGTGTTAAAAGATATTAGATGCCTCTGCAGAGGTCTGCCTATGAACACAAATTACAGAAATGTACAATGAACTGCTCTTAAAACCAGCACAAACTCAATGGGTCAAATAGTCTCTCCTTTGATGTCATGAAAAAGTATGAAAATATGAAAAAAAAAATCACACTGCCTCAGTGTTAAGGGGGTTGGCAACTAGCATGGTATATTGAAAACTATGACAAACCACTGCATAGATGTGTAAAAAAGACATTTTTTTTCAGCAAAGCTCAGTAATTCAGGCAGCATCTGTAGATAGAAAATAACTTCCATGAAAATTTCGAATTGATCTGACACATTAACTGCTTCCTTCTCCACACACACTGCCTGATCGGTTAAGATGTTTTCAGAATTCACGCTTTTAAATTTGGGTTTCTATTTTTGCACAACAGTGTTGCACTTAAGCAACTTCACTTAAATTCAGTGTTTGTGTCAGCTATAATGAACAGATGAGAAAGTGTAACTGTGAGAACTCTTAAGCAAGTGTGATTACTTTTTAAGCCTTCATTTTAAAAACAAATATATAGAGACTAATGCTAAACTTTAAACATGTCTTAATATTGCAGTTGTTTTCACTGCCTAAACTGATTAATGATTCCAATCATTGTGGTAATGGTGGCTAGTTATTGATGACCCATTGCATAGTTCCTTTCAAATAGTTCTTTTTAATTAGAAGGATTGGTTTGGCATTTTCCAGTGATATCTACAATGAGGGCTAGTTTTTGAGTCAAAAATAGTTTGAACCTCTTTTGTTTGTGAAAATGCCAGCAGAGTACTTCAAGGTAATCTTTAATGCACTTCAGAATCAAAATCAGAATCAGGTTTATTATCACTGACATATGTCATGAAATACGTTGTTTTGTGGCAGTAGTGCAGTGCATGACAAAAAAAATTACTATGTTACAATAAAATATAAAATAAATAAATAGTACAAAGGAGAAATATAGTGAGGAAGTATTCACGAGTTCATAGACCATTCAGCAATGTGATGGTGGAGGGGAAGAAGCTGTCCCTAAAACATTGAGTGTGCATCTTCAGACTCCTGTATCTCCTTCCCGATGGTAGTAATGAGAAGAGGGCATGGCCCAGATGGTGAAGGTCCTTAATGATGGATGCCACCTTCTCGAGGCACCACCTCTTCCAGAGTTCTCGAGGCACCACCTCTTCCAGAGTTCTCATTGGTGGAGGATTGTACCCACGATGGAGCTGACTGATTCTATGACCTCGTGCATTCAAGTCTCCTTACCAGGTGGCAATGCAACCAGTCAAAATGCTGTCCATGGTACCTCTGTTGAAATTGCTAAAGTCTATGGTGACATACCAAATCTCCCTAAACTCCTAATGAAGTATAACTGCTAGCAAGCCTTCTTCATGATTGTATCAATATGTTGGACCCAAGATGGATCCTCTGAGATGTTAATGCCCAGGAACAATAATTTATTTATCCTCTCCACTGCTGACCTCCAGATAAGGACTTCCCCTTCCTGAAGTCACAATTAATTCGTTAAGTCTCACTGACATAAAATGCAAGGTTGTTGTTGCGACACCACTCAACCTACTGATCTATGTCACTCTTGCACACGTCCTTATCACCAACAACTCTGGTATCATAAGCACATTTACAGATGGTGTTTGAGGTGTGCCACACAGTCGTGATACTGGAGAGAGTAGAGCAGTGAGCAATATATCCTGGAAGTGTACCTGTGCTGATTGTCAGCAAGGAGATGTTATTAACAATTACCATACTAAACCGTAGCTGTTCCTTAAAGGAAGTCAAATAGATGAGAACTAGTAAGATAGAGAGATACTTTACTGATCCCAAAGGAAATTATGTATAGTGACTTACCTACGTAAGGCAAACATTGAACAAGGGACTTTGCTCCAACATTCATTTTTTCTAATTAAATTTTCATCATCACTTGAATATAAGAAAGTAAATATGAATGAATGAAAAGATCCCAGATGCTGCATAAGTGATTTACTAGAATGGATGCAAAACAGCCAAAGTAGTTCTCTCCATGGGGGTGGAGGTGATTTTCACAAAAATAGGACTTTTTGACATATGGGTATGATCTTCAAATTACTGGTGGAAGAGAGTCAATCAGGCTTTGAAAACGTACTCAGAGAAGCATTTGTCAAAAGAAATAATTTGCATGACTGACATGAGAGCACAGGGACAACGGGGCTGAATAAGGAGCAACCATAAAATTATTAAGCTGAATGGTCTCCTCCGTAAGAATTCTATGATTACGTTTATTTTCCATTTGATCAGAAAGTTAATACTAGGTAATATACATTCATATCAAAGGGCTTTCTTTAGATTATCAGCATAATTCTTTTCCTATCAAATTTTTACTGCTGTCATTTAGTAAAATAAACAGCAGATACATGCTTACTTCAGCGAACAATAGTTATCTTTGTATTTTATCCTTTGAGACTTTATCCACAAATAAAAAGAACAGCAATATAATGCTAATCCAATAATCAGTTAATTACAATGTTGTATTTTCTGCAGATTTCTTTCCACCATAAATTACAAATAAAATTGAAGGCCTTCTGGTAAGGTACAAACTTTTCAAAAAAGTGACAATTTTAGTTGCACTAAAATAACTGATCTTTAACTAGTAACAATACCATAATTGGGTAAATAATTAGGTTACTTTTTCCTGCAGACATTAATTTTTTCATATGTTTCCAATGATCTTGTTAGCAGAATCCATATTACTTTTCTCATTAACATTTCAAAGGTTTCAAATGCAAATCTGCTCAATGGAATAATTACTAGGCCCCTATATATTTATCCAAACAAAGTTTTCTTAATTGTTGAAATGACAGCTGGCTGATTGGCTGACAGCTCACAATTTGTTGCAGGAACAGATCAGAAGATTTTGACATCCCATATTTTGCTGTTGACAAATGAAAAGTATTCAATTAAAGTCATTTCCTTGTCAAAATTGTTTTTGTGGCTAGTTTAACAAAAATAAACAATTTCAATCAGAACTCCTGCATTACCGATTTAAAATATTACATCACAGAGAATTGTTTATCTGACTGTAAATCTGTAACCAATGTACCAAAAGGATCAATGCCAGGACATTTGTTATTTGTCATGCAATTTGGTTAAGAATGTCTGTGGTCTGATAAGCAAGTTTGCCGATCACATGCAGATGGGTAGAATTGAAGATAGTGAGGATGGTTGCCTGTGGATACGCAGAGACACAGATCAACTGGGCAGTTATGTAGAGCAGTGGCAGATGGAACTTAATCCAGTCAACTATGTGTCATCCAACACTGGCCAGATTTGTACATTAAATGGCAGGGACCTTAGAAGTGTTGGTGAATAAAAGACCTTGTGAGGCAAGTTCACAGCCTCCTGAAAATGGTGACAAAGTGACTTAGGTACTTGCTTGCCTTCACAGGGAGGGATATTAATGTTGGGACATTATGGTGCAGCTGTACAAAACACACTTGAACTACCATGTCCATTCTGGTCACTGCACTATAAAAAGGATGTGGTAGCACTTGAAAGAATGCAGAAGAGATTCACCAGGATGTAACTATAGGAGAGCTATAGTTACAAGAGTTTGAATAGACTAGGATTGTTCTCACTAGACCATAGTGGACTGAGATACAGGTCTATTTTTCACATGTACATTGCGATATACAGTGAAGAGCGTAGTTTGCATTAACAACCAGAAAACCCAATTATGTGCTGGAGGTACCTTGCAAGCGTCCATAGAACAACGCAAGTAGCAACAAGAACAACAAAACAAAACATCAGAAAAGCAAGCAGCTTTCCCATCCCTCCCATCCACCCACCTAGACAGGCCATCTCCAGGCCTCCCGTCCTTGTCCCTGGATTCTCAGACTCAAAGGCATTGGGCCTCCAACTTCAGACTTCATCCCAGGACAGGTTCAATCACGGGTTTGACTTCTGGGCCTTGACTTCAGGACTCACACAGACCTATGACTACAGTGACCTGGGTCCTCATAACTCCTTCAGTCCTCTACATTTGGTCTTCAACCTTTGGACTTCAACTTTCAACTTCTTCTGGACTTTGCCAGTTTGATCTTTGAGCCTTCATATCCGGACTTGCATGGATTTCTGACCCTGATAAACCTGGGGTGGGGGTGGGTTCATTGGTTCTCATGATTGCTACCTATACCCTTGACTTGCCACCTGTATGGACTTCCAACCTGAGAATCACTGATCTCCTCAGTGCCTACAGCACGACTTCTGGGACCACAGACCCTCGACCATAGGGTGCTTCGACCTGGACTCCTATCCAGTCTTTCCGAGTGACTGACCTCTAATTCCCTCTCATCCCTGTGCCTAAACCCTAACCTGACCCCTAACTCCTCACTCTAACCCAAAAGCATCCCTAAGAGCCTAAAAGAACACAAAGTCTGAGCCATGACCTCAACAGACATCACAGCTCAGGACCATCTTGACCAGACATCTTACAGATGTTTATCAAATTATGAGAGGCATAAATATGATAGTTTGTCGCTGTCTTTCCTCGAAGAGTAGGGGAAATAAAAGCTAGAGGATTAGGTTTAATGTGACAAGCAAAAATTTAAAAAAAGTATATCTTTACCCCTCAGATGATTGTGGGCATATGGAATAAGCTGCCAGAGGTGATGGGTGCAATCACGGTGTTAATAAAGCATTTAGTTAGGCACACAGATAGCAAAGAAATGGATCTATGTAGTCAAATGCAGGAAAATGGGACCAGCATAGATAGGCATCTTAGTCAGCGTGGACCAGTCAAATGAAAGGGAATGTTTCTGTGCTCTATAACTGTCAATACCACTAAAGTTATCATATTGCAATAGAATTAACAGAGTTCCAAATTAGAAATTGTGGACAAGATTGCTGTTGATTGAAGAAAACCAAAGCATCAGTTATAATAGGAACTACATAGAAATTTAAAAATTTTTGCTGTTATATTTTTGTGACCGATCTAGCATTCATTTTCAGGACTGATAATTTGCAATGACCTGATTAGGAATAGTCAGCATGGTTTTGTGCATGATAGGTTGTGTCTAATCAACTTCAAATTTTTTCAAGGAGGTTGCCAGGAAAAGTTGATGAAGAAAAGGCAGCAGATGTTGTCTACATGGACTTTAGCATGGTCTTTGACAGAGTCCTGCATGGAAGTTTGGTCAAAAAAGTTCAGTCACTTGGCATTCAGGACAAGGTCATAAATTGGATTCAGTGCTGTTTTCTAAAGATAATACAGGGAGTAGTAGTAGATTGTTTGCTTCTCTGACTGGAGGCTGGTATGCTGCAATGAGTTGGTGCTGGGTCCATTGTTATTTGTCATCCATTTTAGCAACCTAGATGATAATATGGTAAACTGGATTGGCAAATTTGCAGATGACACCAGAAGGCTATCAAAGTTTGAAGTGAGATCTGGACCACCTGGGAAAATAGGCTGAAAAATGGCAGATGGAATTTCAAGTGTGAGATGTTGCACATAGGAGAACAAACCAGGGTAGGACTTACATAGTGAACAGTAGGGCATTAAGTGTGGTAAAACAGAGGCATCTGGAAACACAAATCCATAAGACTTCAAAAGTGATGTCATGGGTAGATAGGGCTGTAAAGAGAGCTATTGGCACCTAGCTTGCATAAAGCATTGTATTGATTATAGGAATTGGGATGTGAAGTTGATGTTGCATAAGATGCTGGCGATGCCAAATGTCGAGTGTTATCTACAGTTCTGTTCACTACCTACAAGAAAGACAACAATAAAATTGAAAGAGTACAGAGAAAATTTACAAGGATTGTGGTGGGACCTGAGGGCCTGAGTTACATTGAAAGGTTGAATAGAAAAAATATTTTACTCCCCCCCCCCCACCCAAAAGTGCAAGAGAACAAGGGAGATTTAATATACGTATACAAAATTATGAGGGATATAGATAGGGTAAATGCATACAGGCTTTTCCATAGAGGTTGGGTGAGACTAGAATTAGATCATAGGCTAAGGGTGTAATGTAAAATACTTAAGAGGAACCCTAGGGGAAACTTCTGTACTTAGAGGCTGCTGTGAATGTGTAATGAGCTGCCAGTGGAAGTGGTGGATGCTGCTTCGATTTAAACATTTAAGGTAAGTTTGGTGAAGTACACAGACAGGAGTATGGAGGGCAATGGTCCAGATGTAGTTCAATGGGACTATAGGCAGAACAACACCTTGGCATGAACTGAATGTGCCATAGGGCCTGGTTCTGCGCTGTAGTGTTCTCTGACCCGACACAAAAATCTGACAAATCCCTCCAAATGATGCTACTTGCATCCTTAATAGAATGTTTCCAAAATATCAGGAAGCAGTTTAGATTCTTGCAACTACAAAAAGCTCCGGTTGAAAGACAAGGAAATACTAGCTAATTCACTTCAAAGAGTGAAAAGCAAACTTTTTGTAAAATACTTAAGTTTCCTGTTAATATTATACTTATCAATGCAAATACAGATGAGTTCAACAAAGCTACGGATAATTTCGTTATTCCACCCTATTAAGGGGTTGTGGAAGAGAAGCTACATGTTAAATTTCTCTTCTCTCTTTCAGGCAGTCCCTTGGTATCAAGGATGACTTGCTTTCACTCCAAGTTCATGGATTCTCAAGTAACTGATGAGGCTAATGTGGGACCCATAGATTATTGCCACAGGTAGCCAATCATTTGGCAAATGAAGCACTTTTATATGTTCGCAACTCATGGGCTTGAGGTTCCCATTGTATACTTTAAGTGCTTACATGTCAGGGATTCTCACACATCAGTAAGAAGATTGAATTTTTTCAAGTTGGCTTTGAAAATATTCAATATTTTCCTACATGCAGACAGAGGCCTAAAGTGCAAAGCTCCAGAGATTAGGACAACAAAGAGGTGGTTGAGGGAGACAAATACGATCTCTGGAAAGGCATCTCAGAAGTGAAGTAGAAATTACAGACCAAATTTGAATCTACAAGGGATGGTTGACAGATGTGGAAGGGCTTGAATGATATCAGCTGTTATAAAATTAAATCAAGCAATATGGGAGGCAGCAAGGCTTTGCTTCCAGATGAGTTCAATGCATTCTATGTTCATTTTGACCATCAGAACATGAAAGAATAATCGCGAATCCCACATCCCCTGATGATCCTATGATTTCAGTCTCTGATGCCAACGTGTGGGCTGCCTTCAAGAGGGAGAACCCGCAAATAGCATTCAGACCAGACGAGGTACCTGGCAATGTACTAAAGACCAGTGCTGATCAACTGTCTGGTGTGTTCACTGAGAGGGTTAACTTTGGCAGTGTGTGATACCCACCTGCTTCAAGCAGGCTTCAATTATACCAGTGCCCAAGAGACTGGTGACCTGCCTCAATGACTGTTACCCAGTTGTACTTATATCCACCGTGATAGAAGTATTTTGAGAGGTTGGTGATGAAACATATCAGTTCCTGCCTGAGATGTGACTTGGATCCATTTCAATTTGCCTACCAGAGCAACAGGTCCACAACAGATGCTATCTCATTGGCTCTTCATTAAATCCTGGAACATCTGGACAGCAAAGACACATACATCAGGTTGCTCTTTATCGACTACAGCTCTGCATTCAAAACGATCATCCCCTCAGAACTAATCAATAGGCTCCAAGACCTTGGCCTCAATACCACCTTCTGCAATTGGATCCTAAATTTCGATCTTGTAGACCCCCAATTAGTTTGGACTGGCAACATCTTCTCCACAATCTCCATCAGCACAGGTGCACTACAAGGCTGTGTGCTTAGCCCCCTGGTCTAATCACTTTACATGTATGATTGTGTGGCCAAGCACAGCTCCAATGCCATATTCAAAGTTCAAAGTAAAATACATGTCACCACAGACAACCCTGAGATTCTTTTTCTGTGAGCATACATAGCAAATCTATAGAAAAATAACTGTAGACTCTAAACATCAGGAACTGTTGACTGTGCAAATGCAGATATACAAACCCCATTTCCAGAAAAGTTGGGATATTTTCCAAAATGCAATAAAAACAAAAATCTGTGATGTGTTAATTCACGTGAACCTTTATTTGTCTGACAAAAGTACAAAGAAAAGATTTTCAATAGTTTTACTGACCAACTTAATTGTATTTTGTAAACATACACAAATTTAAAATTTGATGGCTGCAACACACTCAACAAAAATTGGGACAGAGGCATGTTTACCATTGTGTTACATTGCCTTTCCTTTTAATAACACTTTTTAATCATTTTGGAACTGAGGATACTAATTGTAGTAGATTTGCAATCGGAAATTTTGTCCATCCTCGCTTGATATAAGACTTCAGCTGCTCAACAGTTCGTGGTCTCTGTTGTCTAATTCTCCTCTTCATGATGCGCCATACATTTTCAATAGGAGATAGATCTGGACTGGCAGCAGGCCAGTCAAGCACACGCACTCTGTGTCTACAAAGCCACGCTGTTGTAGCCCGTGCAGAATGTGGTCTGGCATTGTCCTGCTGAAATAAGCAGGGACGTCCCGGGAAGAGACGTCGCCTTGATGGCAACAAATATCTCTCTAAAATCCTAATATACGCCTCAGAGTCAATGGTACCTTCACATACATGCAACTCACCCATGCTGTGGGCACTGATGCACCCCCATACCATCACAGATGCTGGCTTTTGCACCTTTCGCTGATAACAATCTGGATGGTCGTTTTCATCTTTGGCACGGAGAACTCGATGCCCGTTTTTTCCGAAAACTAGCTGAAATGTGGACTCATCTGACCACAGCACACAGTTCCACAGTCTTTCGGTCCATCTGAGATGAGCTCGGGCCCAGAGAACTCGCCGGTGTTTCTGCATAGAGTTGATGTATGGCTTCCTCCTTGCGTAATACAGTTTCAAGTTGCATTTCTGGATGCAGAAACTGACTATGTTGAGTGACAATGGTTTTCCAAAGTACTCCCGAGGCCAGGTGGCTATAATTGTCACAGTAGCATGACGGTTTCTTAGGCAGCGCAGCCTGAGGGCTCGAAGATCACGCGCATTCAACAGTGGTTTCCAACCTTGCCCTTTACGCACTGAGATGTCTCTGAATTCTCTGAATCTTTTCACAATATTATGTACTGTAGATGTTGAAAGACCTAAATTCTCTGCAATCTTGCGTTAAGAAATGTTCCTTTTGAACTGACTAACAATTCTCTCACGAATTTTGGTACAAAGGGGTGAGCCACGACCTATCCTTGCTTGCAAAGACTGAGCCTTTGATGGACACTACTTTTATACCCAGTCATGACACCTCACCTGCTACCAATTAGCCTGCTTAATGTGGAGTCTTCCAAACCGGTGTTACTTGAATATTCTGTGCACTTTTCAATCTTATTTTAACTCTGTCCCAACTTTTGTTGAGTGTGTTGCAGCCATCAAATTCTAAATGTGTGTATGTTTACAAAATACAATTAAGTTGGTCAGTAAAACTATTGAAAATCTTTTGTCAGTTAAATAAAGGTTCACGTGAATTAACATATCACAGATTTTCGTTTTTATTGCCTTTTGGAAAATATCTCAACTTTTCTGGAAATGGGGTTTGCAAATAAATAGCAATAAATAATGAGCAGGAAATAACAATATAACAGAGTCCTCAAATGAGTGTAGCTATCCCTTTTTGTTGAAGAGCCTGATGGTTGAGATGCAGTAACTGTTCTTGAACCTGGTGGTGCGAGTCCAGAGGCACCTATACCTTCTATCTGATGGCAGCAGCGAGAAAAGAGCATGGCCTGGATGGTGAGGATCTTTGATGATGGATGCTGCTTTTCTACGGCAACCGTTCATGTAGATGTGCTGAATAGTTAGGAGGGTTTTATCTGTGATATACCGGGCCTAATCCACCACCTTTTGTAGGATTTTCCATTCAATTCCCACACCAAACCATAATGCAGCCAGTCAGCACACTCTCCACCACACATCTGTAGAAGTTTGCCCAGGTTTCTGATGACATGCCAAACCTCCACAGACTCCTGAGGAAGTAGAGGCGCTGTCATGCTTTCTTCACAATATTTACATGATGAGTCCAGGACAGGCCCGTGACACCCAGGAATTTAAAGTTACCGACCCTCTCCTCCTCTGATCCTTCAATGATTATTGGCTCATGGACCTCTGGTTTCCCTCTCCTGGTCTGCAATCAGTTCCTTAGTCTAATTGACATTGAGAGGTTGTTGTTATTACACCACTCTGTCAAGGTTTCAGTCTCCCTTCTGTATGCTGATGATTACCCCCTTCAATACAGCCCACAACTACGATGTCGTCAGCAAATGTGTATATGGTGTTGGAGCTCTACTTAGCCACAGTCATAGGTGTAAGGCAAGTAGAGTAGGGGGCTAAGTACACATCCCTGCAGAGCTCCAGTGCTGATGGAGATTGTGGAGGAGATGTTTTGCCAATCTGAAATGACTTCAGGTGAGGGAAACCAGAGGACCATAAGCTAGTCCTCGTTGGAGGATCAGAGGTAGAGATGGTTAGCAACTTTAAATTCAGAGATGTTACCATTTCAGAGGGCCTGTCCTGGAACCAGTATAGAAGTGCAATTGTGAAGAAAGCACGCTAGCGCCTCTACTTCATTAGGAATTCGCAAAAAAATTGGCATGACATCTAAAACATTGAAGAACTTCAATAGATGTGTAGTGGAGAGTATATCGACTGGCTGCATCACAGCCTGATATGGAAACACCAAATCCCTTGAACGGAAAATCATACAAAAAGTAGTGGATTCAGCCCAGTACATAACAGGTAAAGCCCTCCCAACCATTGAGCACATCTACATGACGCGCTGTTGTAGAAAAAGCAGCATCCATCATCAGGGATCCCCACCAGCCAGATCCTGTTCTCTTCTCGCTGCTGCCATCAGGTAGGAGGTACGAGAACCCCAGGACTCGTAATACCAGATTCAAGAACAGTTACTACCCCTCAACCATCTAGCTCTTGAACAAAAAGGGGTAACTTCACTTGCCCCACATTGAAAATGTTCCCACAACCAAAGGACTCACTTTCAAGGACTCTTCATCTTGTTCTCATTATTTATTGCTATTTATTTCTATTTGCATTTGCAGTTTTGTCTTCTGGACTCTAGTTGAACACCTTAGTTGGGCAGTCTTTAACTGATCCTGTTACAGTTAGTATTCTATAGATTTATTGAGTATGCCCACAAGAAAATTAATAATTTGATTGTATATGATAACATAATGTATTTTGAAAATAAAATTTACTTTGAACTTTGAATATTCCATATATTTTTATGTATTTAGGATACAACATGGTATCCTTTCAGCCCAATGAACCCATACTGCCCACTTACACCCATGTGATCAATTATTGTCCTAACCTGTACTTCTTTGAAACATGGGAGGAAACTGGAGCACCGGAACGAAACACGAGTAGTCATGGGGAGAACATACAAACTCCTTAAGCAGTAGAATTGAACCTAGGTCACTGTACTGTAATGTTGTGATGCTAACTGCTATGCTTTCTTCCTGTGTGAGAACTTGGAATAGAATGTGTATTTCAGGAATCTAGTGTTGAGCCTGTGAAGGGTTTTACATGCCCAACTGAATGTAGTCAGGGCTTTAATGTTTTGTTGGTCTCAGAAAGGATATCAGTGTTGGCTTGTTCATCCATGTGGCTTGAAGGATTTTGTGGAGAGATAACTGGTGGCAACTCTCCAGTTTTTTTGAAGTGCATGCTGTAGGTAGTCTAAGCTTCAGAAACAGACAAGAGGGCAAGAATTGCTTCTGTCCAATAGATTTTGACTATTATACTGAGATTGAGGTTGAACACTTTTTTTTTTACCTCAGACAACAAAATGCATAATAGTGCACGTGAAAACAAAAATGTATTTCATCATAAACACGAGTACTGGCTGACATCTGAAGCATGGAAGATAGTGCATGTTTTCCAGGGTCCCATTGTGGAACCTGATTTTCAGAGGATGTTGCTGCATCTAAGGGCAGGTTCCAATTCTTAATGGCCATGTGTTGAATATATTCGCTGTTCTCTTGTATGCAAACACAGAAACGTAGAATGCATATTGCACCTTGATTACTGCAGTTGATGTAACTTCGTTTCCAGGTATTGTTAAAACAAACAAGATATTCTGCCCTAACAATCTCTACAGATGGTCCATTCCAGCTTTTGAATGAATCTTTCAAATCCCCTCTATTTGTTGGAATACCATACTCACCATTGCAGCAATGGCACATTTATTAGTATAATAAATATGTAGCACTTTAGGGAATGTAAGAATACTCTTCAGGTATCCCATGTTTCTCTATACATCGCAGGATCATATCATTCATTTTGTATTTTCATACTTCATTTCCCTTCTCCACATAACTATATCTCACAGTTTTCTGGATTGAATATCCATTTACCACACTTTAATTCATCTCATTAATCCATTCATTTCTTCATATTCAATACAAATTTGAATACATATTCAATACTAATTTGTAAACAAGCAGAAGCTTTGATACAATCCTTTGAGGAAATCACAAAACTACTTCTGGCTGCTACAAATGTGGGAAGTGTGTCCAGGTTCAGCTCCTAAAGGACCATGTTGAGGCACTGGAGAGGCAATGCATGATCTCAGGTTCATCTGGGAAACAGAGATTTTTCTGGACAGAACCTGCAGTGAGAAGGGGAGCGACGATGAGGAAGGGATGGATGCTTGGAGTACAGGAGACCACGGGGGATGTGCCTCTTGAAAACAGGTTCACCCTCTTGGAAGCTGTCCGGACAGGAGACAGTGCCAGTCCGAGAGGCGGACGGGTCTGCGGGTCAAAAATTGGCGCTGAAATAAAGCCGAGGAGACAGATGTCCGGCAGAGCCATGGTAGTAGAGCACTCCATAGTGAGAGGTACAGATAGGGGTTTCTGAGGCAACAGGCGAGATTTAAGGATGGTGTGTTGCCTCCCTGGTGCCAGGATCAAGGACATCACGGACCGATTGCAGGGCATCCTCAAGGGAGAAGGTGATCAGCCGGAGGTGGTGGTGCATGTCGGCACAAATGACGTCAGGAAGAAGATGAGAGACATTTTGCGCTTGACTTCAGAGAACTCGGAAGAAGGGTGGTTATCTCGCGTTTGCTTCCAGTTCCTCGTGCTGGAGAGAACATGAACAGGGAGATAGGGGATCTGAATGTGTGGCTGAGGAGCTCGTGCAGGGATTTAGATGCTTGGACCACTGGGATCCATTTTGGGGTAAGGATGAATTGTACAGAAGGGACGGGTTGCACCTTAAAAGATAGGGGACCAGCGTTCTGGCAGGCAGGTTTGCCACTGCTAAACGGGTGTGTTTAAACTAAGTAGTGGGGGGGGGGAGGGGATGAACTGGAAATATAAGAATGGAGTTAAAGGGAATGAGAGAATAAGAAAAGTTAAGAAAGACAACAGAATTAAAGGAGCAGAAGGATCAGGAAGGGATCGGAGAGTATGGGCAAGTGCATTAGGAATCGACGTGAAAGGTGAGGGGAGTAAAAGTATTACTTTAAAAGGATTAAAAATATTATATAGGAATGTACAAAGTATAAGAAATAAAGTGGATGAGCTTGAAGCTCAGTTGGAAATTGGCAAGTATAATCTTGTGGGAATAACAAAGACATGGCTGCAAGAGGACCAGGGCTGGGAAATGAATATTCAGGGTATACATCCTATCGAAAGGACAGACAGGTTGGCATTGGGGGTGGGGTGGCTCTGTTGGTGAGGAATGAAATTCAGTCACTTGCGAGGGGGGACACAGAATCAGGAGATGTAGAGTCAGTATGGATAGAACTGAGAAACTGTAAGGGCAAAAAGACCCTGGTGGGAGTTATCTACAGGCCCCCAAACAGTAGCCTGGATATAGGGTGCAAGTTAAATCAAGAGTTAAAATTGGCATGTCGCAAAGGTAATTCTACAGTTGTTATGGGGGATTTTAACATGCAGGTAGACTGGGAAAATCAGGTTGGTACTGGACCCCAAGAAAGGGAGTTTGTGGAATGCCTCAGAGATGGATTCTTAGAGCAGCTTGTATTAGAGCCTACCAGGGAGACGGCAATTCCGGATTTAGTGTTGTGTAATGAGCCAGATTTGATAAGGGAACTCGAAGTAAAGGAGCCATTAGGAGGTAGTGACCATAATATGATAAGTTTTAATCTACCATTTGAGAGGGAGAAGGGAAGATCGTAAGCGTCAGTATTACAGTTGAACAAAGGGGACTATGGAGACATGAGGGAGAAGCTGGCAAAAGTTGACTGGAAAGATACCCTAGCAGGGAAGACAGTGAAACGGCAATGGCAGGTATTTCTGGGAATAATACAGAAGGTGCAGGATCAGTTCATTCCAGAGGAAGAAAGGTTCTAAGGGGAGTACGGGGCGACTGTGGATGACAAGGGAAGTCAAGGACAGTATAAAAATAAAAGAGAGGAGGTTTAACATAGGAAGGATAGGTGGGAAGCCAGAGGATTGGGAGAATTTTAAGGAGCAACAGAAGATAACTAAAAAGGCAATACGGGGGGAAAAGATGAGGTACAAAGGTAAGCTAGCCAAAAATATAAAGGAGTATAGTAAAAGCTTCTTCAGGTATGTGAAGAGGAAAAAAATAGTTAAGACCAAAGTTGGGCCCTTGAAGACAGAAACGGGTGAAATTATTATGGGGAACAAGGAAATGGCAGACGAGCTGAACAGGTACTTTGGATTTGTCTTCACTAGGGAAGACACAAACAATCTCCCAGATCTAATAGTGGCCAGAGGACCTAGGGTAACAGAGGAACTGAAGGAAATTTGCATCAGGCACAAAATGGTGTTGGGTACACTGATGGGACTGAAGGTTGATAAATCCCCAGGGCCTGATGGTCTGCATCCCAGGGTACTTAAGGAGGTGACTCTAGAAATCGTGGACGCATTGGTAATCATTTTCCAATGTTCTATAGATTCAGGATCAGTTCCTGCGGATTGGAGGGTAGCTAATGTTATCCCACTTTTTAAGAAAGGAGGGAGAGAGAAAACGCAATTGTAGACCAGTTAGTCTGACATCAGTGGTGGGGAAGATGCTGGAATCAATTATAAAAGATGTAATAGCAGCATATTTGGATAGCAGTGGCAGGATAGGTCCGAGTCAGCATGGATTTACAAAGGGGAAATCATGCTTGACTAATCTTCTGGAATTTTTTTGAGAATGTGACTTTGAAAATGGACATGGGAAAGCCAGTGGATGTAGTGTACCTGGACTTTCAGAAAGCCTTTGATAAAGTCCCACATAGGAGGCTAGTGTGCAAAATTAGAGCAAATGGTATTGGGGGGTAGGGTACTGACATGGATAGAAAATTGGTTGGCAGATAGGAAACAAAGAGTAGGGAGTAATGGGTCCTTTTCAGAATGGCAGGCAGTGACTGGTGGGGTACCGCAAGGCTCAGTGCTGGGACCGCAGCTATTTACAATATACATTAATGATTTAGATGAAGGTATTAAAAGTAACATTAGCAAATTTGCAGATGACACAAAGCTGGGTGGCAGTGTGAAATGTGAGGAGGACGTTATGAGAATGCAAGGTGACTTGGACAGGTTGGGTGAGTGGGCAGATGCAGTTTAATGTGGATAAATGTGAGGTTATCCACTTTGGTGGCAAGAACAGGAAGGCAGGTTACTATCTGAATGGTGTCAAGTTAGGAAAAGGGGAAGTACAACGAGATTTAGGTGTCCTTGTTCATCAGTCACTGAAAGTAACCATGCAGGTACAGCAGGCAGCGAAAAAAGCTAATGGCATGCTGGACTTCATAACAAGGGGAATTGAGTATAGGAGCAAAGAGGTCCTTCTGCAGCTGTACAGGGCCCTGGTGAGACCACACCTGGAATATTGTGTACAGTTTTGGTCTCCAAATTTGAGGAAGGACATTCTAGCTAATGAGGGAGTGCAGCGTAGGTTCAGGAGGTTAATTCCCGGGATGGCGGGACTGTCATTTGTTGAAAGATTGGAGCGACTGGGGTTTTATACACTGGAATTTAGAAGGATGAGAGGAGATCTGATTGAAACATATAAGATTATTAAGGGATTGGACACGCTAGAGGCAGGAAACATGTTCCCGATGTTGGGGGAGTCCAGAACCAGAGGTCACAGTCTAAGAATAAGGGATAGACAATTTAGAACAGAGTTGAGGAAAAACTTTTTCACATAGAAGGTTGTGGTTCTGTGGAATGCTCTGCCTCAGAAGGCAGTGGAGGCCAATTCTCTGGATTCTTTCAAAAAAGAGTTAGATAGAGCTCTTAAAGGTAGCGGAGTCAAGGGATATGGGGAGAAGGCAGGAAAAGGGTACTGATTATGGATGATCAGCCATGATCACAGTGAATGGTGGTGCTGGCTCGAAGGGCTGAATGGCCTACTCCTGCACCTATTGTCTATTGATATCAATCGCAATCTAATACAAAGCATGGCCAAGAAATAGTAGTGACATTTCTATCATAAAACATATTTCAGAACTTCTGATGAATATCAGTTGCTGATGGAGCTCAAGAAAGACAAGTAAAAGTTAAGAAGTCTTAACTTCTATGATAAAGTAACAAGATTTGTGCATTGCAAAGCTTAAAGAATTGACCCAATTTATGTTTTCAGTTTGTGCCATCAAAGTAGTTGAGATACTACAATTATCTGCTAATTTGGGAGAGGGGAAAAAGGAAATTTGTTCTCCAACTGCTAACCTACAACTCCCCAAGATAAGTGAAAACTTTGGTCAATACACAAAACAGAATCAAGCATACCTCAGATCTGTCCATGAGGGATAATTGTTCCTGTGCTCACCATCCTGGATTACATGAAAAATAATTTGGTGAGGAGTCAGTACTGCCAGCAGATGGAGGACAAGAAACACACAAAATGCTGGTGGAACTTACCAGGTCAGGCAGCATCTATAGAAGAAGAATGAGTGTTTAGGCTGGTAGAATATATATCTATTAAGCTGACTGCATTGTCCTGATTGGTATAAAGATTGTTACGTATTGTTGTAAATGCTCTCAGTATTGACTCTGCCATCATTCTCTTAATTTGCAGCTTACAGTTGATGGAGAGCGTTCATGGAATCTAAAGATGAGTCACTTACTATAAATTATTTAACTGCTAACTTATTCAAGTGGCTATGACACATAAATGACTGAGTTTCTGATTAATGATGTATTCAAGGCACTGATAAGGGGGTGTGGGATCATGTATTGAGTGACAGTATTGACAGGTTGAGCTGGTTAAGCACTCACCAATTAGAAATTACCTCACGAGGCAAAATTATTAATTTCCGCTCATCAGTCCCAGATTGAATATTACTCTCATAAGATGTTATACTTGCAAACCACATTATATATTGAAAAAAACTCCAAATAGAGCTACACACAGCTCAATAGCCAGTAAGAACTCTTACTCTTCTGAACTTGCGATGAAAGTTCATTGAAAAAGCAGCTGATATGTTGCAACTACTAATGGTGGAGCTGTCTTACAGTTCCAAGTGATTGAGGATCAATTCTGACCTCTGGTGATCACTGGACCCAGGGAGCTCTAGTTTTCTCCCATAACCGAGAGATGGTTGTTGGCTAAAATCAGAGCGCTAAATGTGTGGCTCAACGATTGGAGTAGGAGAGGTACGTTTGAATTTGTGGAACATTAACATCAGTGTTGCGAAAGGAGAAAGCTGTTCTGATGGGATGGTTCACCTGAACCATTCAGGGACCAGAGTCCAGGCAAATCACATAACTAGGGATGTAGACAGGGCTTTAAACTACACAGTGGGGGGCGGGGGGGGGGGGTTTCAACAACTTCAAAAAGTGTGGATAAAATAAAAGGGAAGGAGAGTGTAGGAGAAGTTAGGGAACTCTCCAGAATAAAGAACAAAAAGTATAGAAAGGGTTAAGAACTTAACTTCAAGCAACATGAAGGCAAAGTTGAAAAGCGTGGTGAAGACAGGACTGAAGGTGTTATATTTGAATGCACACAGTATATGTAATAAGGTAGATGCTCTTGAGGCAAGTTAAAAATTAGCAGATATGTCGTTGTGAACATCAATCTGGACTAAAACTGCAAGTGGGGGGGGCAGGGGGGAGTGAGCGGGCGAAGACCTGGGACTGTTCTTGTTGGAATTCAGATGAATTAGAGAAGATCTCATAGAAACCTGTAAGATTATAGGACATAGCCTCAAGATTCAGGGGAGTAAATTTAGGATGGAGATGAGGAGGAACTGCTTTTCCCAGACAGTGGTGAATCTGTGGAATTCTCTGCCCAATGAAGCAAAGGAGGCTGCCTCAAGTAAGTATACTTAAGACAAGGTTGGATAGATTTTTGCATAGTAGGGGAATTAAGGCATATGGGGAAAAGGCAGGTAGGTGGAGATGAGTCAATGGCCAGATCAGCCATGATCTACTGAATGGCAGAGCACGCTCAACGGGCCAGATGGCCAACTCCTGCTCCTACTTCTTATCATCTTATATACTATGGATCCCAAGCATCTTAATATTCTGGATGAGCCTCCCATGAGTGACCGAGTGAAACATCGCTAAAAAAAAGTACAAGTAGACAGTTCTACCTTCATCAATCACCCTCATCACATTGTCAAAAAAACTCAATCAAGTTAGTATGACATGACTGGCCCTGCTCAAAGCCGTAGTGGCTCTCCCTAATTAAGCCATAGTTTTCCAAATATTTTTAAGGGGAAAATTCCTTAAGGGGAAATCTTGCCTGACAAATCCGTTGGGATTCTATGAGAAATAGCAGGCACGATAGACAAAGCAGAGTCAGTGGCTGTTAACACAAAGAATTCTGCAGATGCTGGTAATTCAAGCAACACACATCAAAGTTGCTGGTGAACGCAGCAGGCCAGGCAGCATCTCTAGGAAAAGGTACAGTTGACGTTTCGGGCCGAGACCCTTCGTCAGGACATCTCGGCCCAAAATGTCAACTGTACCTCTTCCTAGAGATGCTGCCTGGCCTGCTGCGTTCACCAGCAACTTTGATGTGTGTTGTCAGTGGATGTCGCTTATTTGGATTTTCATAAGGTCTTTGACAAGGTGCCACACGAGGTTGCTGAACAAGTGTCCATGGAATTTCAAAAAAGATAGCAGCATTGGCAAAAGATTGGCTGACTAAAAGGCGGCAAAGAGTGGGAATAAGGGGGGTCTTTTCTTGATGGCTAGTGGTGTTCTACAGGAGTCAGTATTAGCAGTGGCATATCTAAGGTATGCCAGGTATGGCACGTGCCCTGGGCACCACTTGAAGGGGTGCGCCACTGAGCAGTTTCTTTTAAAGTCAGACAAGACATCCTCGGATAGTGAAAAAATAATTTTCTTCAGGTGTATGATCTGCCTTTGATTATCATGGGTGAGAAGCACCAGGATGGCCTTTTTTCGGAGCATTGTGTAGGAAGACCATGAAACATTTCTTCACGAAGAAGGAAAGTGGAGCTGAAGGACGGAAGAGACGAAAGTTGGAGGTGGAGGAAGCCAAAAAGTCGAGCAACTTCTTCATGCCCTTCTTTGAAAAGACCGGAACAAGTAGCTCGACGCGTTCCATGGAACGCCTACACCTGCTACAAGTTTGTTAGAATCCGAAGGTGGATCAAGTACAAATGCGTCACAAGCCGAGGAGGAAGTCAAGTCAGATAAATCCGAGTATGATGAGATTAAGAGTGAGGCTGCCACAGAGAACGTGGACATGGCAGGAGGGGAAAACGATGGTGGTCGTGGTGATGATGTTGAGTTTATTGATGAGATTTTACCTGACAAAATTGAACATGATGACACTGAACCTAGCGAACTGGATGGTGTCAAAGAGCCTCGAACTGTCATCCCAGAAGTGATTGAACAGCATGACATTGGACTTCTGAAGTTCGACAAGGATACTGGAAAAGCAATTCTGCCTGACGCGTTGAGAACAGAAATAATAAAGCTGGGTTCGGAAAAAAATAATAAAAAGCTTTGAAAAGAAAAGAATAAAGCTGGGTTCGAAGTATTTCCAGAACAGTGAGGGGCCTTTCCTACCAACAAATAACCGCTCAATGAACAAAACTTGGTTCAAGAGAAAATTGGGAAATGGTCATGGTGAGGAAGTGACTCGCTCATGGCTGGTCTATTCCCCTTCTGAAAAGACTGCATTTTGTATCTGTTGTCTTCTCTATTCCAAGTCAGACCATCAATCCTCATTGGAGCAGGAAAGTGGATTCAACTAGTAGAAAGCACCTGAAAGGATTAGTGTTCATGAAAATGCCAAGAATCATCGGGAATGCTACACATAGTGGAAAGAAATGGAAAGAAATTTAGCTGGAAACAGAGGAGTTATTGATGTGGTATTTGAGTCACAGATTGAGAAGGAAAAGCAGAAGTGGCGTGATATCTTGACGAGAATCCTTCACTGCATAAAATTCCTTGTGACTCAGAACCTGGCTTTGCAAGGACACAGTGCGTCACTTCAGCTAGACAATGACTCCAATGTGGGAAATTTCCTTGGCTTACTGAAACTACTGGCCATCTTTGACCCTGTCATAAAAGAACACCTCACTCATTTGGAAAGTCATCCTGGATCCACGTCTCATCTTTCACTGGGTGTCCAGAACGAATTCATCCACTTGATGGCATCCACTGTTCGCCAGAGTTTACTGAGAAGCATTCATAAAGCCAAGTACTATGGTCTCAGTCTCATGTTTGACTCGACTCCTGAGCAGATGTCAGAAGTAGTGAGGAATGTGGAAGTTGATTTTGAGAGGAAAACAGTCCGTGTTAGAGGCACACCGTGAGCAGATGTCAGAAGTAGTGAGGTATGTGGAAGTTAATTTTGAGAGGAAAACAGTCCATGTTAGAGAGCCCTTCCTTGGTTTTATCCCGATAAGCCAGAAGGATGCTGAGAGCTTGGTTGAAGACATTTAAAAAGAGCTAGAGAAGGACGAAATGGAGCTACCAGATTGTTGGTCACAGTGCTATGACAACGCTGCTGTGATGGCTGGACACAGAAGTGGTGTTCATCAAAGAATAAGTGAGAAAAACAACCTGGCAGTGTTTGTGAATTGCAACAATCACTCACTCAACTTCGTGGGTGTACATGCAGCCAAGCAGGACACAATGATGGTCACGTTTTTTGGAACCATTGAAGCTCTCTACGCGTTTTTCTCTTGTTCAACACAGCGCTGGGAAAAACTCAAAAACGCTGTGCCTATGGTTGTTAAGTTGGAGTCCAAAACCAGGTGGAGTGCAAGGACAGAAGCAGTGAAGTCCGTCAACAAGTACCTTGAGGAGATACTTCAAGTTCTCCAAGACATGATAGACAATGAAAACGAGACCAGTGAAACAAGAAGTGACGCAAGGCAGCTGCACAACCGCATGCCGAGTTACAATTTTCTGATTTTGCTAGGATTTCAGAACAAAGTACTCATTCGCTTTGACCGTATTCAAAAGAGTCTGCAGGATCCTAGCATGAATTTCCACGATGCTGCCCTAGATTTGAAAGCCCTCCGAGATCATTTTTATGATGAAAGAAAAGTGTTGGTCAGTGAGTCACTCGAAGAAGAGGTTGGTCTCTGTCAAGAATGGAAATATTGAAGTTGAAAGATGTCAGAGACGAAAGAAACGAATGGCTGATGAGAACTCAAGAGACGCTGAGTTAACAGCTAAGGAGGAAATGGAAAGAGTCATGAAGGGAACACTCGACTGTCTTCACAGAGAAATGGACGAAAGGTTTGCTCGTTTCCACAACACTGATGCCAAGTTTGGGTTCCTTCTCGATGTCAAGGGACTGTGTTACGGTGCCAACAGTAACAACCTAAAGAAGAAGTGCAAAAATTTGAGCGAATTGTACAGCTCTGATGTTGATGGACAGCAGCTATATGAAGAAATTTTGGATTGCAGAATAAGTTGCTATCAAGGCGGGTCAACATGAAAATATCAAGACCTGAAGAGCTTCTTGAATTTATTGTTCAGTATGGAGATTAGAGCATCTTCCCCAATCTTCGCATTGCTATTCAGATAATGCTAACCATCGCCAGCTGTGAGAGATTACTCAGCAAGTTAAAACTAATACTTTCGTATTTGAGAGCCTCCGTGGGTCAAGGCAGACTCTGTGATCTTGCTCTGCTGAGTGTAGAAAGAGAAGAAACTGATAAAAACTGACTTTGATCACATCATAGACCAATTTGCATCAGTGAAAGCAAGGAAGGTGCAGCTATAATTTTCATGTAGTGCCATCATTTAACTAAAAGATTAACAAGCTTGACTTGTATTTTCGAGCTGATATTACGGTAAAGTTATCCAAAAGATGGGTGTCAGATGTTTGGACAGGGGCGCAATTTCAGTGCTTGTCATAGGCGCTATTTTCCATAGATATGCCCCTGAGTATTAGGTCCGTTACTTTTCATATTACATGTGAATGATCTGGGATTTTTGGCCAAGTTTACGGATGATAGAAAGATAGGTGGAGGGGAGATAGCATTGAGGAAGCAGAGAGTCTGCAAAAGGATTTGGACAGATTATAAGAATAGACAGAAAGAGTGGCAGATAGGATACAGTGTAGGGAAGTGTATGGTTATGGACTTTGGTAGCAGAAATAAAGGCATATGGTAGACTAGTTTATAAACAGGGAGCACATTCAGAAATCATAGGTGCAAAGCATCTTGAGAGTTATAGTGCAGGATGCTCTAAAGGTTCAGTCAGGAGTACAGAAGCCAAATGCGATGTGAGAAGTCATTTTGAGAGAATTAGAATATAAAAACAAAACATAATGCTGAGCCTTTATAAGGTCAAAGGATATTTATTATCAAAGTATGTGTGCAGTATACAACCCCAAGATTTGTCTTCACACAGACAGCCACAAAACAAAAAAACACTATGGAATCCATTCAAAGAAAACATCAAACACCCAACACACAAAAAAAGAGAACAAATCGCGCAAACTGCAAAATGCAAGGGAAAAACACAATATAAAACATCAAACCAGAGTCACTGAAACAGAAGGGTCTCGGCCCGAAACGTCGACTGTACCTCTTCCTAGAGATGCTGCCTGGCCTGCTGCGTTCACCAGCAACTCTTATGTGTGTTGCTTGAAATTCCAGCATCTGCAGATTTCCTCATGTTTGCGTCATTAAAACAAGACTATGAATATTCAGTTTACTTCAAATCAGTTCAATTTAGTGATGTGTCCTTTGTTGACTGCAGGCCGCAAAGCCAGTCCGCAGCAATCAAAATCACACAAAATAGCAATTCAATAAAAAAAAGAGAGTAACCATAAACACATCATAACATGGCCTACAGGGTCCAATCCACAAACCCTGTTGATTAAACCTTGCCTAAGACCCCAGTATCCTCCTCAAACAGCATTGAGAGAGACACACTCTGGTCAAATGCAGGCACCTTCCTCTGGCAGCAGTGAGCGAGAGGGAGACCAGCCAAACACAGGCAGAGGACGCTGAACACCCACTCGGCATCTGCTCTAACCCTTGTTGATTTCCATAAGACAGTAAGACACAGGAGCAGAATTAGGCCATTTGGCCCATCAAGTCAGCTCTGCAAAGTCTGCTCAATCATGGCTGATCCTTTACTTCCCCTCCTCAGTCCCTCGCCCTGGCCTTCTCCCCATAACCTTTGATGCCTTGGCCAATCAAGAACCTATCAATCTCTGCCTTAAATACACCCAATGATCTGGCCTCCACAACTGCCTGTGGTAACAAATTCACCACTCTCTGGCTAAAGAAATTTCTCCACATCTTTGTTTAAATGGACGCTTCTCTATCCTGAGGCTGTGCCCTCTTGCCCTAGACTCCCCCACCACGGGAAACATCCTTTCCACATCTACTGTCTAGGCCTTTCAACATTTGAAAGGTTTCAATGAGATCTCCCCCTCATCCTTCTGAATTTCAGCGAGTAAAGACCCAGAGCTATCAAATGTTCCTCGTATGATAACCACTTCATTCCTAGAATCATCCTTGTAAATCTCCTCTGAACCCTCTACAATGCCAGCACATCTTTTCTTAGATGAGGAGCCCAAAACTGTTCACAATACTCAAGGTGAGGCCTCACCAGTGCCTTATAAAGTCTCAGCATCAAATCCCTGCTCTTAAATGCTAGACCTCTTGAAATGAATGCTTACATTGCATTTGCCTTCCTCACCACCAACTCAACTGCAAGTCCTTTTGCATCTCAGATTTCTGGATTTTCTCTCCATTTACAAAATAGTCTGCACATTTATTTCTACTACCAAAGTGCATGACCATGCATTGTACAACATTGTATTTCATTTGCCACTCTCTTACTCATTCTCCTAATCTGTCTAAGTCCTTCTGCAGCCTACCTGTTTCTTCAACACCACCTGCCCCTCCACCAATCTTCATATAATTTACAAACTTGGCAACAAAGCCATCTATTCCATCATCTAAATCATTGATATACAGCATAAAAAGAAGCGGTCCCAACAGCAAACCCTACGGAAAACCACTAGACACTGGCAGCCAACCAGAAAAGGATCCCTTTATTCCCAGTTGCTGTTTCCTACCAATCAGCCAATGCTCTAACCATGGCAATAACTTCAATCTTGGTCAACGTTTTAATCAGTGAGATTAGTAAACAGTCAGATTGCTCAATCAGCCCAAAAACACACCATCAAAATGTAAATCACAGGTTTCAATAGTAGCAGAATCATATCTGAAACAAGTCACAGTAAAAAAAAAGTAGTTTTGTGAACTGTCTGAAGGACGTTGCCTTTGGTGGCTTTGTTCACTAGCACCATCTTCATGCAGACTGCATTTGGAGTATTGTGTGCATATTTGGATGCCATATCTAAGAAAAAAATTAGCTGCCATTGGAGAAGATCCAGAGGAGGCTCATGAGAATGATCTCAGAAATGAAAGGATTAACATATTAGGAGGCTTTGCTGGTTCTAGGCCTGAAATTAAAGGTTCAAAGGCCAAATTTAATGTCAGAGAAACGTATACAATATACATCCTGAAATATTGTTTCTTCGCAAATATCCACAAAAACAAAGAAGCGCAGCAAAGAATGAAGGACAGTTAAACGTGAGAACCCCAAAGTCCCGCCCCGTTCCTCCCTCCCACACGTAAGCAGCAGCGAGCAATGATCCTCCCTCCCCCCCCACCACAAAAAAAGACACATTGGTACCTTCACCGAGCCCAAGCATGTGCTAAGCAATAGCAAAGACACAGACCAAAGTTATCCCAAAGGCTTCGCATTTCATCCGACAAACCATAGGTTCCTCTCTCTCCTTGGCAAGGGAGAGAGAGATGTCCCCCATTTTCACAGCGAGCGGGAGACATAACAACAACCTGCTGGCTTACGATATTAAAAGTCCATTTCATCGCTTTTTTCAAGTCTGCGTCCAAAGATCGCAAAGACCTCAGGTCTTCGAACCCACAGCAAAAGGTTTTCCGGCCTCCCCGATGACACACGAGTCTCCTGCCGTGACACCAACCCTTGATCTGCTCGTCTCCAGAGCCCTGAGATCTTAGGCTTCCAAACACGATCGAGATTCTCAGGCCAAACCCTTGGCACGTTGAAAAATAGCCAGTCGTGGAACCCCGAGAATGGGTCCCATTCCCACAAAGAACTGAAGCTTGCGTGTAACTCCAGGTCAGGGTCTTCAAAAGAACCCTGAAAGGGAAAAATAAAGACATTAAAGGTGGAAATAGAGCTGTTTCCAAAGATGAAAGCAAAGGAGTCGCCGTTAGGCGCCATTATCCCTCCTAAGCTTACTGGAGCTTAGAAGGATGAAGGGGAATCTCATTGAAACCCAGCACATATTGAAAGGCCCAGATAGAGTGGAAATGGAGAGGATGCTTCCAATAGTGGGAGCCTCCAACCAGAAGGCACACACCCCAGAATACCAGGACGGCTCTTCAGAGTCTGTGGAATCTATGGAATTCATTGCCACAGATAGCCACGGCAAGATCATGGGGTATATTTAAAACAGAGATTGATAGGTTCTTCATTAATAAGGGTGCTAAAGGTTACAGGAGGAAGGTAGGAGAATGATGTTGAGAGCAAAAAGAAAATAGCCATGATCGAATGGCAGAGCCGGCTCGATGGACCAAATGGCCTGATTTTGTCGCTATGTCTTATGGTCTTTAAAAAATCCATTAAAGGCATTCCCACTTCATCAGGAGAATATAATTCTTAAAACAAGCTTAAAACCTATTTTCACTGCACATCATTAAGCCACTTTCATTTTTACCAGCCATCAAATATTGGTTCCTAATATATACTTTTTTTTAAAAAAGCATATCCATGCAGATTATGGGATTAGCCTTCCACTTTTTCTCCATTATATGCCATCAAATTCACCTCTTATAGGTGGCTAATAAAATATTTAAGACACATCTTGTTCTCAAAAAAAATTGCAGCACAAAGCTAAAAACTTATATTACTTCAAAAAGCTGATAAGTGAAATAATCAATTACCTCCCAAAAAACTTGAAGCATTTCACTTAATTTACCAAATCATGTGAACAAAAACACCCTTATGCTTGTCATAGCCTTCCCTAAAAATAAATAAAATTAACTACAAAAATAGTTTAAGACTTAGAACACAGTACATAAAACATTCAAAAACTTGGTGAGTTATGGCTTACATTTTCAGTCTTGATGAAGGTCACAATTTATTCAATCTGTTATTGGTCACAAGCCATCAGTACCGCCTGATCTCTGGAAGTAAAAATATTTTTCTGCCCTCTAAAGCATGACCTCAATGTACAGGTTTCAAGTTTCAGTTAGTTAATGGTATACACAATTATAAAAGCTTCACTTAACCACATCATATAATGCTCTAACTTAATAAGTAATATGTCAGCATTGCAACAATTTAGTATAATTTAATTTTTCCTGTTTCTTCATTAGATTTTGCTGGTTAGCTAAGTAATATGCCTTGGTCATCACTCAGCTGCCTTCAAAAAAGTTCTTAACACTTTGCATGAAAATGCAATTTCCCCAGGTTATTTTTCTACATAGGCAAATAATTTAACTAAATCTACACTATTACTATTAATGTTTTACTGATATTTAAATGTAGTTCATTGAAATAATTTATGAAGCACTATTAAGTAGAAAACATGACATTATAACATGTATGTGAATTCTGCACTGATACTTTTTAAATTAATACTACCTTGCGCAGTTAATAGAAGCCATACACCAACTATTTTAATTATTGAAACAGCAAGAAAAATGTTTATTTTGGATACTTTTACTCCATTCTACAGCATTAATTGAGAATGACATCACAATAAGACCTCTCATCATGCTGAATTTCATGTGGTGATTTGTTAAGTAGTTTCTGTGTTGTAATATCTCCCACAGGACTTTGAAAATACTGCCTCAAACTCAGCAATTGCAGTGGCTTTTATTATTTATTATTTTCTGCTTTATTCCTTCTTAAGTATACATTGTAGCACTTAAAACCCAGGACAATTCATTGACAGGTTTTGTTGCAAATGCACCTCAGTTCTTTAACAATCAATGCTACAAGAACCCAAGTAGATAGAAGCTATGCATATTTTCTGGGATTTGTGGAACATTTTGCCTTAGTCCTCTCAGGTGTTCTTACTCAACTCTCTTTCTATTTCATCAATTGCACCAATTTCCACCATACTCTCGTCCTCACATCATCCATTTCTGACCTTCTTTATCCTCAATTTCATACACTTCACTTTAGCAGTTAAGCCAATGAGCAGTACCTTCTATGGCAAATATGACCACTCTTTTCACCTTTGGTAATTCCATTCCATTCTCCGAATTTTTTCCTTTTCTGCTGTTATCTTGTCACCTCTCATAGGTAGTACTTTGAATACAACTTTTTTCCTCAACCAATGATCCTCTTTACCAAAGCTGGCAGGATAAAGCGCAACAAGGCGTAAGGTTAAATTAAAATTATGGGAATCATATATAGGCCTCCAAATAGCTTTCCTTCGCCGAGGTGGGCTGCTGTCCAAGGCTGACAAGCCCCACTTGCCCGAAGGGAGTCAGATATAGGCCTCCAAATAGTAGCCAAGATGTGGGGTACGATTTGCAAAGGGAGCTGGAAGAGGCTTGTTATAAGGGTAATGATACAATTGCAAAGGGGGACATCAATATGCAAGGGGATAGGGAAAATCCAGGTTGGTGTCAGATCACAGGAGAGGGAATTTGTTGAATTAGATTAGATTAGATTCAACTTTATTGTCATTGTGCCAAGTACAGATACAAAGCCAATACAATTAGCATCTGACCAGAAGTGCAAAAGAATAGTACTATTTACAAAATAACTGCAAATAAAAAGCAAGTGCTACAGCATACAAATATAAAAGTACTGAGACAGTCCAATATGGGTGCAATACTGCTTACCGCTGTGATGTGAGGTTCAGCAGAGTCACAGCCTCAGGGAAGAAGCTCTTCCTGTGCCTGCTGGTGCGGGAGCAGAGGCTCCTGTAGCACCTACCGGATGGGAGGAGAGTAAAAAGTCCTTGGTTAGGGTGAGATGCATCCTTGATGATGCTTTTCGCCCTACCCAGGCAGCATTTATGATAGATGTTCTCAATGGTGGGCAATTGGGTGCCAATAATCTGCTGGGCAGTTTTCACCACCTGCTGCCTATGAGATCGCTTTTTAAGAGCAGCTTGTGCTTGAGCCTACTTGGGGAAAGGTCATCTTAGTCATAGTTATAGTCATACTTTATTGATCCCGAGGGAAATTGGTTTTCGTTACAGTTGCACTGTAAATAATTAAATAGTAATAAAACCATAAATAATTAAATAGTAATATGTAAATTATGCCAGGAAATAAGTCCAGGACCAGCCTATTGGCTCAGGGTGTCTGACCCTCCAAGGGAGGAGTTGTAAAGTTTGATGGCCACAGGGAGGAATGACTTCTTATGATGCTCAGTGTTGCATCTGGGTGGAATGAGTCTCTGGCTGAATGTACTCCTGTGACCAACCAGTCCATTATGTAGTGGATGGGAGACATTGTCCAAGATGGCATGCAACTTGGACAGCATCCTCTTTTCAGACACCACTGTCAAAGAGTCCAGTTCCATCCCCGCAACATCACTGGCCTTACGAATGGGCTTGTTGATTCTGTTGGTGTCTGCTACCCCCAGCCTGCTGCCCCAGCACACAACAGTAAACATGATCGCACTGGCCACCACAGACACCACCATAGATTCAGTGTTGTGTAATAACCCAGATCTTATTAGGGAGCTTAATGTAAAGGAACCCTTAGGAGACAGTGATCATAATGATAGAATTCATACTGCAATTTGAGAGGGAGAAGTACAAGTCACATGTATCAGCATCATAATGGAATTAAGGGAATTAGACACATAAGAGAGGAGCTTGTCCAGATAGATTGGTGGAGGCTACTGGCAGGGATGACAGCAAAGCAGAGATGGCTGAAGTTTCTGATAATAGTTCACAAGGTGCATGACAGATATGTCCCACAGAGGAAGCAGTTCTCAAATGGCAGGGGTAGGCAACCATGGCTGTCAAGGAAAGTTAGGACTGCATAAAAGCTAAGGAAAGGGCATATAAGGTAGCAAAAGTGAATGGAAAGTTTTAAAAAGTTCAACAAAGGCAACTAAAAAAGCTGCAAGGGAAAAGGTGAAATATAAGAGTAAACTAGCCAATAATATACAGCAGGATACTAAAAGTTTTCTCAGTCATGTAATGGGGGACACAGAAATGGCAGAAGAACTTAATGGGTACTTTGCATCTGTCTCCACTGTGGAAGACACTAGCAGTGTGCCAGATGTCCATGAGTGTCAGGGAGCAGGAGTGAGTGCCATTGCTATTACAAAGGAAAAAGTGCTAGGCAAACTCAGTCAAACTCAAACACAAATGTCACTTCACTCTTTAAGAAAGGTGGGAAACAGAAGAAAGGAAATTATAGGCCAGTTCACCTGACTTCAGTAGCTGGGAAGATGTTGGAGTCAATTGAAAAGGCTGAGGTTTTGGAGTATTTGGTGATACAGGATAAGATAGGACAAAGTCAGCATGGTTCCCTTAAGGGAAAGCCTTGCCTGATGAACCTATTGGAGTTCTTTGAGGAGATTACAAGTACAATAGCTAAAGAGGATGCAGTGGATGTTGTACTTCTGGACTTTCAGAAGGCCTTTGACAATTGCCATACATGGGGCTGCGTACCAAGTTACAGCATTGGCTGATTGGAAGGAGGCAGTGAGTGGGAATAAAAGGATCTTTTTCTGGTTGGCTGCCACTGATTAGTGGTGTTTTGCAGGGGCCGCTGTTGGGAACGCTTCTTTTTATGCTGCCTATCAATGATTTAGATGATGGCACAGATGGCTTTGTTGCCAAGTTTGCAGATGATACAAAGATTGATGGAGGGGCAGATAGTGTTGAGGAAATAGGAAGGCTGCAGAGGGACTTAAGACAGATTAGGAAAATGGGCAAGCGAGTGGCAAATGAAATACATCATCATGCACTTTGGGAGTAGAAATATTTCGTAAATGGAGAGAAAATCCACAAATCTGAGGTGCAAAGGGACTTGAGAGTCCTTGTGCAGAACAACCTAAAGGTTAACTTGCAGGTGGAGACAGTGGTGAGGAAGACAAATAAAATGTTAGGATTCATTTCAAGAGGTCTAGAATAGAAGAGCAAGGATGTGACGCTGAGGCTTTATAAGGCACTGGTGATGCCCTACCTTGAGTATTGTAGCAGTTTTGGGCTCCTCATCTAAGAAAAGATGTGCTAGCATTGGAGAGGGTTCAGGAGGTTCACAAGGATGATTCTGAGAATGAAAGGGTTATCATACAAGGAACTTTTGATGGCTCTGTGTCTGTACTCACCGGAATTTAGGATGAGGGAGGAATCTCATTGAAACCTTTCAAATGTCGAAAGATGGCTTTGTTGTCAGGTTTGTAAATTTTACGAAGATTGGTGGAGGGGCAGGTGGTGTTGAAGAAACAGGTAGGCTGCAGAAGGACTTAGACAGATTAGGAGAATGAGCAAGAGAGTGGCAAATGAAATACAATGTTGTAAAATGCATGGTCATGCACTTTGGTAGTAGAAATAAATGTGCAGACTATTTTGTAAATTGAGAGAAAATCCAGAAATCTGAGATGCAAAAGGACTTGCAGTTGAGTTGGTGGTGAGGAAGGCAAATGCAATGTTAGCATTCATTTCAAGAGGTCTAGCATTTAAGAGCAGGGATGTGATGCTGAGACTTTATAAGGCACTGGTGAGGCCTCACCTTGAGTATTGTGAACAGTTTTGGGCTCCTCATCTAAGAAAAGATGTGCTGGCATTGGAGAGGGTTCACAGGAGATTTACAAGGATGATTCTAGGAATGAAGTGGTTATCATACAAGGAACATTTGATAGCTCTGGGTCTTTACTCGCTGAAATTCAGAAGGATGAGGGGGAGATCTCATTGAAACCTTTCGAATATTGAAAGGTCTCGACACTAGATGTGGAAAGGTTGTTTCCCGTGGTGGGGGAGTCTAGGACAAGAGGGCACAGCCTCAGGATAGAGGAGCGTCCATTTAAACAAAGATGTGGAGAAATCTCTTTCGCCAGAGAGTGGTGAATTTGTTACCACAGGCAGTTGTGGAGGCCAGATCATTGAATGCATTTAAGGCAGAAGTTGTCAGGTTCTTGTTTGGACATGGTATCAATGGTTACGGGGAGAAGGCCAGGGAGTGGGGCTGAGGAGGGGAAAATGGATCAGCCATGATTGAATGTGGAGCAGATTCAATGGGCCATAGACTAATTTTGCTCCTATGTCTTATGCTCTGAAGGTGGATAAGTCACCTGGACCAGATGAACTACATCTCAGAGTCCTGAGAGAGTTTGCTGAAGAGATAACAGATACATTGGTCATAATCTTTCAAGAATCACGTCATTCTGGCATAGTCCCAGAGAACTGGAAGACTGCAAATGTCACTCTACTCTTTAAGTGAGGGAGTAATCTCAGTGTTTGGGAAAATGGTGGAGTCCATTATTAATGATGAGGTTTCAGGGTACTTGGACACTTACGATAAAATAAGTCAAAGTCTGCAAGGTTTCTGTAAAGGGAAATTGTGCCTGACAAATCTGTTAAGAGTTCCTTGAGGAAGTAACAACAAGAGAGTAGCGAATGTCGTTTACTTGGATTTTCAGAAGGCATTTGATAAGATGCCACATGAGGCTGCTTAACAAGATAAAATCCTATGGGGTTACAGGGAAGACTACTTTTTTTTGTTTTACAAGGAGTTAATGCTGAAACTTTATAAGACACTAGTCAGGCCACACTTGGAGTATTACCAACGGCTTTGGGTCCCATATCTCCGAAAGAATGTGTTGTTAATTGGAGAGTCCAGAGGAGGTTCACGAGGCTGACTCCAGGAATGAAGAGGTTAACATATGAGCAGCAGATGGCAGCTTTGGGCCTGTACTCACTGGAATTTAGAAGAATGGCGGGGGCGGGGGGATCTCATTGAAACCTATCGAATGTTGAAAGAACTAGATAGGGTGGATATGGAGAGGATGTTTCCTATGGGGGGGTTATGCAGAACTAGAGGGCACAGCCTCAAAATTGAGGGTTGACCTTTTAGAACAGAAGTAAGGAGGAACTGTTTTAGCCAAGGAGTAGTGAATCTGTAAAATTTCTGCCACAGACTGCGGTGGAAGCCAAGACCATGGGCAGAGTTAAGGCAGAAGTTGATTATTTCCTGATTAATCAGGGCATCAAAAGATATGGCAAGGCGGCAGGTGTTTGGGGTTGAGTAGGATCCGGAATCAGCCATGAAAAAATGCTGAAGCAGAGTCGATGGGCTGAATGGTCTAATTCTGCTTCTATGTCTATGGTCATATGAACTCTCGACCTTCTCCTGTTCCACTTATTTACTTCTCAGCCCTCGCCCACCTTCTGCATTCAACAGATCAGTCCCCACTTATTCAAATACCTTTAATGCAAGGCAAGAATCACTTCTTCCCCTACCTTCAGCATTCTGCAGGGATAATACCCTTCAAGACACTATGGCTCACTCCTTTAACACCACCGATACCCACTACCCTGAACACAACAGTTTTCATGCAAATGCAGGAGAATCAATATTTGCCCCTTTACCTCTTTTGTTTCCTCTAGATATCTAAGCAGTTGTTTCACAATGCACAGCAGAAATGTATCCCAATCAAAAAGAGGGACTTGATTGAAAAAAGTGAAATATCTATGGATAACAAAAAGTCAAGGGAAATGTTAAATCAAAACCTAGATCAAACAAAGTGGCGACAGCAATATGAAGACCAGAGGACTGAGAACTTTTTGGGAAATAGCAGCAGGAGACTAGTTAATAAGGAGAGAGAAAACTGATCAAGTTAATTACCTAGTAATATTAAAATAAACAGCAGGAGCTTCTACAAACATATAGAAGGTAAGAAGGTAGCTAAAAAAGAAGTGGAACATGTGGAGACAGAATGTAGAATTCTTGGTAGGAACCAACAGCTAATTTCAACCAATATTTTGCTTCCGTCTTCACAGCAGAAGAAACTGCAAATATCTGGAGGGCAACAGATGGGCTGGTCTTGAATAAAAGGGGGAAAAAAAAACTTTTATTTCAATTATAAGGGCAAAGTATTAGACAACTTGTTGAGACTAAAGCAGGAAAGTTAACAGGCCCAGATAGACTCGAACACATTTGAAAAGAAGCCATACAAAGCTGTGACTCAAGATAAGAGATTGTAGTATTGAGGGGGATATGATTTATGGACTGAACACTGGTCATTACAGAAGTCAGAAAGTCAGAATAAATTCACATTGTTCTGATTAGAACGATGCAACTGGTAGGGAGCCTCAAGGACAAGTTTGGTTCTCAACAATTTACTACCTACAAGGCTCAGTAACATGATAGTAGATATGATAGTAGATATGAAGGTAGGCTTGAGAACACTTTGCCAAGACCATTCTTCCACCTCACAGCTGACTACAGATAGGTGAGTAAATGGATGAATATTTGGCAAAGTGCAGAGGAGGGAGGAGAAGATGGTGGCGCGACGCAGTACGCGCGGCCGTTCTGAACGAATATTGATTATGTGTAACTAGGGACCGTGCACAATCCAGATTTGATGGAGACAGCCGTGAGAAGCGCAGAGGAACATCTGGAGTAACTTCTGAAATGCCTACTTCGCTGTCGCTGCTACTGTGCGATCGAGAACCTCCAGAGACGAAGGCCCCAAATCGTCGGCTTTGCATATCGCCTGTTGCCAGGGCCGGGGTCGAAGTGCTCAGCAGAGATGGTGCTCGGTGTCGAAGAGGTGGTCGGAGGCTCGGAGTTTTCGGACGGACTTGGAGTTGGACTGTGGTCGGATGCTTCCAGGGTGCTGAATTGGCAAATTGGAGGCGCTGGAGGTTTACCGTCTGCGTGAGATGATGGGACTTTCAAAAGACTTTGAGACTTTTACTGTGCCATGGTCTGTTCTTATCAAATTACGGTATTACAATGTTATAATTATGTGGTTTTTATTAGTTTTTAAGTCAGTTTGTCATGTGTTTTTCGTGATATCACTCTGGAAAAACATTGTATCATTTCTTAATGCATGCATTACTAAATGACAATAAAAGGGGACTGTGTGTCCTCATAATCATAATAATAATAATGCAATTTGGTAAAGTAAATCAAAAGCAGACTATTGCAAAGTGTGTGGAGTACAAAAGGATCTACATTTCTTTGTGCAGGGGACAAGTATACATGTGCAGCAAGTAATTGAGAGGAAAAAGAAACAATGACTTCCATTACTAGGGATTTGTAGTTTAAGATAGATGTACTGATGAAATGGTTTAAAAATAGAGAAACACGGATGGACATCTACAGTGCTATGAACACTTCCAGAAAGGATAAACTAGCACTAGGCCAAATCCTAAAACCGGCCTAATAACATGATGCCTGCCCTACCACAAACATCGAAAAGAGTTGTACTTTTAGCTAAATTGTATCTTCTGGATTTTCGCAGAATATACAGTTAATCTTAATGGAACATTCATAGAAGATGCTAAGGGGCATGGCAAAGGGGAGGCTGATGTGCTTTCATTTAAACTGACGCATATAGGAATTTATTCTCACAGCAAGTGAAAAATCTCTGGAATTCTCCACCCCAGATAGATCACTGGAAGCATCTTCAGAAGGGTAAGTAGATACGAGGAGATCTGCAGATGCTGGAATTTCAAGCAACACACATAAAATTTGCTGGTGAACGCAGTAGGCCAGGCAGCATCTATAGAAAGAGGTACAGTCGACGTTTCGGGTCGAGACCCTTCGTCAGGACCAACTGAAAGAAGAGCTAGTAAGAGATTTGAAAGTGGAAGGGGGAGGGGGAGATCCAAAATGATAGGAGAAGACAGGAAGGGGAGGGATGGAGCCAAGAGCTGGACAGTTGATTGGCAAAAGGGATATGAGAGGATCATGGGACGGGAGGCCTAGGGAGAAAGAAAGGGGTGGGGGGGAAGCCCAGAGGATTGGAAATAACGGATGGGGTACAAGGGAGAGGTGGGGCATTAACAGAAGTTAGAGAAGTCAATGTTCATGCCATCAGGTTGGAGGCTACCCAGACGGAATATAAGGTGTTGTTCCTCCAACCCGAGTGGCTTCATCTTTACAGTAGAGGAGGCCGTGGATAGACATATCAGAATGGGAATGGGACGTGGAACTAAAATGTGTGGCCACTGGGAGATCCTGCTTTCTCTGGCGGACAGAGTGTAGATGTTCAGCGAAACAGTCTCCCAGTCTGCGTCAGGTCTCGCCAATATATAGAAGGCCACATGGGAAGCACCGGACGCAGTATATCACCCCAGCCGACTCACAGGTGAAGTGTTGCCTCACCTGGAAGGACTGTCTGGGGCCCTGAATGGTAGTGAGGGAGGAAGTGTAAGGGCATGTGTGACACTTGTTCCGCTTACAAGGATAAGTGCCGGGAGGGAGATCGGAGGGGAGGGATGGGGGGGACGAATGGACAAGGGAGTCGCGTAGGGAGCGATCTCTGCGGAAAGCGGGGGGGGGAGGGAAAGATGTGCTTAGTGGTGGGATCCCGTTGGAGGTGGCGGAAGTTACGGAGATTAATGTGTTGGACCCGGAGGCTGGTGGGGTGGTAGGCGAGGACAAGGGGAACCCTATTCCTAGTGAGGTGGCGGGAGGATGGGGTGAGAGCAGATGCGCGTGAAATGGGAGAGATGCTTTTGAGAGCAGAGTTGATGATGGAGGAAGGGAAGCCCCTTTCTTTAAAAAAGGAGGACATCTCCTTCGTCCTGTAATGAAAAGCCTCATCCTGAGAACAGATGCGGCAGAGACGGAGGAATTGCGAGAACAGGATGGCATTTTTGCAAGAGACAGGGTGAGAAGAGGAATAGTCCAGATAGCTGTGAGAGTCCGTAGGCTTATAGTAGACATCAGTAAGATTAGCTGTCTCTAGAGATAGAGACAGAAAGATCTAGAAAGGGGAGGGAGGTGTCAGAAATGGACCAGGTAAACTTGAGGGCATGGTGAAAGTTGGAGGCAAAGTTAATGAAGTCAACGAGCTCAGCATGCGTGCAGGAAGCAGGGGAAGTAGTTAATGTTTTGAAAGATGTGAGAGTTAGGCTACACAGAACTGGCATAGAACAGGTGGTGAGACCTTCAGCAGATCAGCAATGATTGCAATGATTACATCAAACAGCAGCATAGCTTTGAGGGGTCAGGGCAGCTTCTCATGCTTTTGTTTTCACAAGATCTCATCTTATACTGTCAGAGGTCCCAAATACCCTTTCCAGGTAAACCAGCAGTTTAAATGAAATTGCAGATGATAGAAATCTGGAATAAAGCTAGAAGATGCTGAGCAAAGTGTCTCGCTTGAAAACATGTTTTTTAAATTTTCTACCCACAGCTACCACCTAACCATCAAACTAAATTATTAGATTAGATTATGAGGACACGCAGTCCTCTTTTATTGTCATTTAGTAATGCATGCGTTAAGAAATGATACAACGTTTCTCCAGAATGATATCACAGAAACACATGACAAACCGACTGAAAAACTGACAAAAACCACATAATTATAACATATAGTTCTAACAGTGCAAAGCAATACTGTAATTTGATAAAGAACAGACCATGGGTATGGTAAAAAGTCTCAAAGTCTCTCGAAAGTCCGATCATCTCACGCAGACGGTGAACCTCCAGCGCCGCAAACTTGACGATGCAGCATCCTGGAAGCATCCGACCACAGTCCGACTCCGAGTACGTCCGAAAAACTCCGAGCCTCCGACCAGCTCTCCGACACTGAGCACCATCTCTGCCGAGCGCTTCAACCCCGGTCCTGGCAACAGGCAATAGGCAAAGCTGAGGATTTGGGACCTTCCCCTCCGGAGATTCTCGACCGCACAGTAGCAGCGGCAGCAAAGCGGGCATTTCAGAAGTTTCTCCAGGTGTTCCTCTGTGCTTCTCACGGTTGTCTCCATCAGGATTGTGCACTGCCCCCTAGTCAACACATACGATATCATTTGGAACGGCCACGCGTGCTGCGTCACACCATCTTCTCCTCTCTCCTACTTCTTTCATTATTCTGATTCATTGCACACTGCAGTTTCACTCAAAGAGAGGAATCAAAACACTGACCAAATGAATGCTTTGAAAAATATCTTTATCATTATCACAAGTTTTCCATCAGTATCACTTTTATTTTTTTTTAAATCACACCCCAACTTAGTTTTGTCTTCGTCCTGCATACATGGTTCAAATGAAGCTCAATGTTGAACTTTGTCTTAAAGTTAGTGGTAGTGGTCTCAAACAGAAGTGATCAATTTCAGTTAATGAGCATTTCTACCATTTAATGTTTTCATATCTTCTATAAAATAGATATTTTTTCTTTTTATTATTTCACATAACAACTCTCATTTAGTTGCTTATCCTAATTTTGATATCAGGTCATTGATTTGAAATATTCATCTGTTTCTCTCTCTATTGATACTAGCTGATCGATTGAGTTATTGCATTTTTGTATTTATCCCTCAATATTTGAATGCAGATTGTTGTATGTGACAGGAAAAAATATTAAATTCAAGTTCAAGGTCCAAATTAAATATATTATCAAAATATGTACATGTCAACATATGCTACCTTGAGATTCATATTTTGCAGGCATTTATAGGAAAATCTATTGTATTTTTTATTTAAGAAAGAATGATAAACAACCAATGTGGAAAACTAATGTTGCAGATTTTCATAACATTCTAAATGAGCCACCGTATGCAAAATTTTGTATTTTTAGCAGTTCTGTATCCTTTTAATTACACATCATAGACCACTTCTTCTAAAAAGAAAAGATGCCACAATCTGCCTTATCCTTCAGTCAAAAATTGACAGGCAAAAAACGTTGACAAAAGTCTGTTCTCCTTTCCTTTACTAACTTTTTAAAAGGTTAGCTTTATTTGTCACTCAACATTGAAACATACAGTGAAATGCATCACTTGCATCAAATCAAATCAGTGAGGATTGTGCTGGGTAGCTCTCAAATGTTGCCATGCTTCCAGTGCCAACTCACACTGTCATGTGGAGAATGTACAAACTCCTTACAGACAACAACGGGAATCGAACCCTAATTGGTGTTCTCTGGCACCTGCAACACTACTGTGGCACCCTTGTTGTAATTTAGCTACAGAATCCCCAGTATTTTTTTGTGTCTTGGTCAAACAAGCAGTTTTCTTTTTAAAAAAATTGTGACTGAGAAGTACTGACAACACTGTGAAGTTCAATTAGTACCAGAATTTAACATTTTAAACAAAGCAGTTGCACTCTCCATGTTGCACAGATCGTGCTGACATCAGAAATTTTATAAAAATCAATTTTCAAATTCATAAGCAATATTTTGTACAACTCTTATAAAATATCCAATTGTTTAAAGAATGCTACTATAAGAGATTACAGGAATAATGCATACAGCATAATCAGTGACATGATATGAAATGTACAAATAATTTTGCTGTTTGTTTTCTATGTGGAAACAATACACGATCATATAAAGAGTGTGCAATATAAATTATATAACTGTAATATAATGAAGTCTACATGCATCATTTATTGAATTATGTTCTACCAAGATAGTAATTTTACATCAACCATGCTTTAAACTCAATGCAGCCTCAATTCTGAAACACACATTATTGGCAGTGTGGTAATCACAGTGGAGTCAGAGTGTCTGTTGGTTATCAACCCAAGATTCACATTAGTAACTAAAAATAGTTATTTTTCACATTCTAAAATGTATTTGATCACATGACAAGAACCAAGTGAAAAATCATGGCCATTGATGCCCTTTAACAAAGGAGTCATTGATCATTAAATTAGATGTGAATGAGAAAGAAAAATATTGCAAGAAAATGCGAACACATGAATTTTCAATTATTGGAACTGTCCTCAATACCACTATCGACACAGGGCTTCAACCCAAAACATTGACAATATCTTTCCTCCCACAGATGTTGTTCAACCCACTGAGTTCTTCCAATTGGTTATTCAGAGTACTTCCCTGATCTTTTTCAAATATTAATATTTTTGGCTACCTAAAATAGCAAAGACATTTTCTTAAAACCAGAAACCAAAAGAAAGCAGTTTTGCTGTGCAGTACACCCTGATCATTGAAATTGAAACTACAGATTTACATGCTCTCTGGGGATGAGCCAGTTTCTACGACCTAACTTGGGAGACAAGAATGTTACCAATAACAGACATCCCACCTCTCCCGGAAGTTCCGGGAGTCTCCCGCATATTAATAGTAGCTCCCTGATGCCCGCAAATTATATACAATATCCCGGAAATCAATCTTTTTGAGAGTGAGCGAGAGAAAGCAACAGAGAGCGCCAGAGCGACCACGAGAGAGCGCGCGCAAGAGCGAGAGCAAGCAAGCGAGCGAGAGCGAGCGAGAAAGCAAGCAAGAGCGCGCAAGTGAGAGCGCTTGGGAGCGCGCGAGCGACCACGAGAGAGAGAGAGCGCGAGCGCGCCATGGCAGTGTTCCAAAAAAATATATAAAACGTACATCACCCCAGACTACACTAAAGTGTACCCCTGCCTAATAAGGGTCAAAATAATGACAGTGTTGCTCGCTGCGCTGTTTGCAACAATGACTTTTCTATTGCCCATGGTGGGTTAGGACTGTAAAAGACATGTTGAGGTGAGTTTAACAGGTGTCATTCATTCATTAGCATAGCTAACATTATTTAAACTAGCTGGCCAGCTGCTAAGGAGCTACTCTATTACAGACATCCCACCTCTCCCAGAAGTCTCCCGCAAATTGATGGTGCTACCTCCCTGAAGTGAGTTTTTGCAGGGTGGGATGTCTGCAATAAGACAAAGCTTTACAGGAAAACAAACAAGAATCAAGTACTTCGAAAAAAAGAGAGAAGATTAAGATACCAAAAGAGCAGTAGTTATAGCAAAACTCCTGTTGGAATATCAAATCCTTAGTCAAGATGGAATAATTCAAGAAGGTTGTTTATAAAGCACAGGACCCAATCACTACAGAAAATTACTTTTATCTTTCAATGATTTGAACATAAGCTAAAATTTCCAAATTTGACACAAAGCAGTGAGAATAGTAATAGTCTGCAAGAAAAGATAAAGAAAACAAAGATTAATGCAGTAAAGTACGAGGTGATGCATTTTGAAAACAAAAACTATTAAAAAATGAGTTAACAAAAACATTAAAATGAGAAGCAATAATATGAATTGAAATATTTGTAAAGAAATCAACAACTTTTTTTTCCCCCAGAGAAAAATAAACAGAATAAATGGAAAGCTAAATCACAGGATTGTATACATCGACTATAAGGAAAAGTTGGACAAACTGGGCTTATTTTATTTTTCTGGAGTGTCAAAGGCTGAAAGGTAACTTGATGAAAGTATATAAAAAGGAGGCATAGATAAGGTTGTTAGTTGGAATCTTTTCTCCAAGGTGGAAATTTCAACAAGTACAATGCATAGGTTTAAGCCGAGCATGGGGAAGTTTAAAGATGAGTGAGGCCCATTCCTTTTCACACAGAACACAAGGCCAGAGAAGGAGATAGAAGCAGATACAATAGCAATGTTCAAGAAGCATTTAGAGGGATACATGAACAGGCAGGAAATAGTGAAATATGGAACATATACAGGCTGATGTGATTCGACTGGCATCATAGTCAATACAGACATGGTGGATCAAATGCTTTGTTCCTCTGCTGTTGTTCTATGATCTGGAATTCATTAGCTGTAAGGATGGTAGAACAGGTCATATCAGGGCTTTCAAAACCACATTAATCAGTGATGTGAGAGAAAATGATTGGTAAACCAATGGAAAAAGCAGGGACCAACATCAGAATCACTTTTAATCTCACTGGCATATGTAGTGAAATTTGTTGTTTGTGGCAGAGGTACAGTACAACACAATATATACACTATAAATTACAATAAAAATACATTATATATATAAAACATTAAATTAAGTAGAGCAAAAAGAGATTTAAAAAAAAATAGGAAGGTAATGTACAGGGATTCATCGTCCATTCAGAAATCTGATAGCAGGGGGAGAAGCTGTTCCAAAAGCAAGCCCTATACATCCTTCTTGATTGTAACAATGAGAAAAGGGCATGTCCTAGCTGATGTGGTTCTTAATGATGCCACCATTTTGAGACATCACCTTTTTAAGATGTCAATGATGCTCAGAAGGCCAGTGCCCATGATGGAACTAACTAAGCTTGCAACCCTCTCTAACTTCTTCTGATCCTCTGCAGTGACCCCTCCATTCCAGACAGTAATGCAACCGGTTAGAATGCTCTCCACAGTACATCTGTAGAAACTTGCTGGAGTCTTTAGCAACATAACCAAATTTTCACAAACTCTTAATGAAATCTGGTGCTGTCACTCCTTCTTTGTAATTGCATCAATATGTCGGGTCCAGGATAGATCTTCAGAGATACTGACACCCAGGAACTTGAAACTGTTCACCCTTTCCACCACTAATCCCTCGGTGTTCCTCCGACTTCCCCTTCTTGAAGTCCACAATTAATTCAATAGCCTTGCTGATGTTGAGTGCAAGGTTGCTGTTATGACACCACTCAACCAGCTGATCTATTATACGCTTGTACATCTCCACATCACCATCGGAAATTCTGCCAACAATGGTTGTGTTATTGGCAAATTTATAGATGGCGTTTGAGCTGTCCCTAGCCACACAGTCATGGGTGAGTTGAGCAGTGAGCTGAGCAAGCATCCTTGAGGTAGGCCAGTGTTGATTGTCAGTCAGGAGATGTTATTTCTGATCCACACAATGATCTCCCAATGAGGAGATCAAGGATCTAGTTGCAGAGGAAGGTACAGAGACCCAGGTTTAGGAGCTTATTGATTAATACTGAGGGTATGATGATGTTTTGACGCTGAGCCGTAAACAGCAGACTAGTGTAGGTACTGTAATTGTTCATGTGGTCCCAGGCTGATTGGACAGCCAGGGAGTTTGCATTCGCTATAGACCTATTGTGGTGATGGGCAAACTACACCAAGTACTGTTCCTTGCTTAGGCAGTTGATTCTGGCCATGACCAACCTCTCAAAGTCCTTTATCGTAGAAGAGGAGAGTGCGACTGGGTGACATTTGTTGAGGCAGATCACCCTGCTCTTCTTGGTTACTATGATTGTCAACCTGCTGAAGCAAATGGGAATCAGATGACAGTAATGAGATAGTGAAGATATCCTGGAGCACTCCTGCCAGTAGGTTGACACAGGTCTTCCCTGACTTACCACTGGTGCCCAACACCTTAGAAGGTTCATCCTCTTGAAAAATTTTCTGACTTCGGCCTCTGGGACAGGGTCACAAGATGCTGCAGGGATTCATACATGTGTTTTTATTCTCCTTTTAGATGCATGCATAAAAGACATTAAGCTCATCAGAGAGTGAAGCATCACAGCCACTTGTGATGTTAAGTTTCATCTTGTAGAAATGGCCTACAATCCCTACCAGAGCTGGCATGCATCCAACTCTAACTTCAAATATGTTGTTTTCTCACTCTTAAAAAGTCTTCCAGGTTAGAGCAAACAAGATTGACAGGTTTGCTCTATTATGGGCCACCACAGACTTAATGGCTGAATAGCTTTCTCTAACAATTTTAGATATCCACAACAATGTGTTGCGAGTAAAAGCCTCCACAAACCTCAACTTTTCTCAACAGGATTAAAATAGATTTTGCAGGCTTGTCAGTTCTCAGGGGGTTTTGCACTGTTCAATGTTATGCCATTACTTAGGGCCTTATCAATAGACTTTGTGACACTTCAGGGCAATAAAATGGAACTTCCACATCTGGATTAGTTTCTAGAGTAAATCCAAAGGCTCCATAAAAGCAATTCAATCTTCTACAACAATCAAAAAAGTGCTGGGGAAAATAAAAGTCTACATTGCTGTACCTCATACCATCAGAGAGAAAAGCCACAGCTCTCAACAAGCAAACACCAGACTGCAGTGCTTGGTACTTTTCGTGAGCATGTCCTTACATTATGTCACTTATTAAGAATATTTACAACAGCAAGTGATATGAACAATATTACCATGAACCTTATATTTGACCTGGACAAAGAGAGTAATGGAAAACTGGACGTGATGCAATCAGTGCAACTTAAGAGACCAGAGCTTTAATGCTTCACTCTTCCAATCTACAATTGGGAACCACTGCTTTCTTTGGTACACATTCGCAAACTATTACTTGCTTGATATTTGCTGTAACTATCTAACCTTACAGTGCACATTGAAAATTGTTTATTTGTAGTTCATGACACTTCACTTCCTGCTGAGTATAACACATGAAGAGATATCAAAGAGTTATGGAAGGGTCATAGTATATTCATAATTTATTATTCCCATGTTTTCCCTTTACACTTATTTATAGGCTGGGTATGTTTGCCTTGTTATTAAGTGGTCCATTAACACTGGTTTGTGCCACATTCCAGTGCAAATGCACACTGATTCAGAAGCACTCTCTGACTCTGTGACTAATTTTTTTTCATCAGAGCTAGGGGACTCAAATTCTTACAAGTGACAAGTCTTAGCTCTATTTAAACCTGCTTGGTGGTACAAGAATGCAGTTAGCTGTACTTGTGCTACTCCATGCATCTCACTATTACTGGCTACATTATATGCAGGATATCAGGTGAAGAAATCATTGGGAGAGCTTGAGCTTTTCTTAAATATTTATTAATGACCAAGATGCCAATAGGTTGAAGCCAACCACAGCTTCACGTTGGGGTAACCCTATAGCTTTGTTTACAACAGTATGAATGTAACAATAAAACTGGCTGCAAAAGAAGCTTTTTGATCTGGAATAAAAGTGAAAGTGTTAATGACAAATGCCATTGGTAGTCATGTGACAATTACAGATTACAGAGCAAGAAACTGCTTTATAACATTAATTGATAGAGCATTGAAGAATCTTCCCATTCCAATGGTCAAAGCCTAGTCCTTGCCCAAAACAATTCCACTCCTCTGCTTTATATTTCCTCTGTAACTTTCTTCCATTTACTTATTCAATCTTCCTTTGCTACTCATACAAAAAGAAATTGGTGAACTCTTTTGTAAATGTCACATGCAAGAGACGAGCAACTCTTAATGCTCTACTGGCCCAGTGTATAAAGAAGCACTATAAAAAACAAGAATGTCACACTATATGGCAACTGGCTCATCTTCATCTAACAGTATATTTCAAATGCCTTATCTCTACATTTGGTATGTGTCTTCCTGAATTAGATCTAAATCCCGACAACCTGCAGCCACTTTGCTGTCTGCTTCATGGGAGAAGTATGTGTAAGTTAACGTATAATTTTGCTGTGTTCATTTCAACAGCTCATTGATATGCACGTGAAAATATTGACAAGTGCTTTGCAGGCAGTTGTGAGCACAACTGCTGTGCAAGTCAGAATATATTAAGCAAATAAGAGAATATCCAAGGTATGATTTATCAAGGGTATTGTCTTCTCTGATCATAAGACAATGAACTTTATTAGACAAAAGGAACCCATACAGCCATGATGCCCAGACAAAATAATCCCAACTACGCCATGGACAGTGCCAAGCCTAGTTGCAAAAGGAGGCGGATTGGACATAGGGTCAGCAGCCCTATTCCATAAAACCCATAGTTACTGAAACGCCAACAAAACCTCCGGAGATCTCATCCCTGGGAACATCTGAAGATGTTCTACACTTGGGGACAACTTTAAGGACTAACCCAAGACATAGGAGAAGAATTAGGCCATTCAGCCCTCAAGTCAGCTCCACCATTCCATCATGGCTGACCCCATATCCCACTCAACCCCATACACCTGCCTTCTCACTATATACTTTGATGGCCTGACCAATCAGGAAACGATCAACTTTCACCCTAAATATACCCACAGACATGGCCTCCATCGTAGTCTGTGGCAGAGCATTTTATAAATTCACTACCCTTTGGCTAAAAAAATTCCTACTTACCTCTGTTCTAAAAGGTTGCCCCTCAATTTTGCTGCTGTGCCCTCTAGTGCTGGATATCCTCACATAGGAGGCATCCTTCTCCACATCAACCCTATCTAATCCTTTCAACACTCGATAGATATCAATGAGATCCCCACACATTCTTCTAAATTCCAGTGAGCACAGGCCTAAAGCAGCCAAACGCTCAAAACCTATTCATCCCTGGAATCATCCTCGTGAACTTCCTCTGGACTCTCACCAGTGACAACTCATTCTTTCTGAGAAATGGGGCCCAAATCTGTAGACAGTACTCCAAGTGTGGTCTTAAAGGCTCAGCATTATCTCCTTGCTTTTATACTCTATTCCCCTTGAAATAAATGTCAATATTGCATTAGCCTTCTTTATCACAGACCCAACTACAAATTAACCTTCTGGGAGATTTGCACGAGGTCTCCTAAGTCCCTCTGCACCTCAGATGTTTGAACCTTCTCCACATTTAGATAATACTCTGCACCACTGTTCCTTTTGCCAAAATGCATTATCATACATTTCCCAACACTGTATTCCATCTGCCACTTTTTTGTCCATTATTCCAATTTGTCCAAGTCTTGGTGCAAATGCATTGCTTCCTCTGCACTATCTAACCCTCCATCTATCTTTATGTCATTCACAAAAATTTGCCACAAAGCCATCAATTCCATTATCCAAATCACTGACAAACAATATGAAAAGTAGCAGACCCAATAATGATCCCTGAAGAACACCACTGGTTGCTGGCAGCCAACCGCAAAAGGCCCCCTTTATTTCCACTCACTGCCTCCTGCCTGTTAGCCATTCCTTTATCCATGACAGTATTGTTAAGCAGCCTCATGTGTGCACCTTATCAAATACCTTCTGAAAATCCAAATAAATGACATCCACTGCCTCTCTATTGTCCACCTTGCTTGTTACTTCCACAAAGAACTCTAACAGATTTTTCAGGCAAGATTTCCCTTTACAGAAACCATGCTGACTTTAACTTCTTTTATCATTAATCTACAAGTAACCCGAAACCTCATCCTTAATAAGAGACTCCAACACTTTCCCAACCACTGAGGTTAAGCTAACTGGTCTATAATTGCCTTTCTTCAGCATCCACTCTCAGGATTCTGGGATGTAGTCCATCTGGGTCCAGGTGACTCATCCACCTTAAGACCTTACAGTCTGCCTAGCATGTTTTCCTTTGTAATAGCAATGGCACTCACTCCTGCCCCCTGACACTCACTGACCTCTAGCACACTGCTAGTGTTCACAACAGTGAAGAGAGATGCAAAAAACCAATCAAGCTCATCTGCCATTTCCTTGCTCCCCCATTACTACCTCACCAGCATAATTTTCTAGTGGTCCAATATCAACTCTCACCTCCTTTTTTACTCTTTATTTAACTGGAAAAAAAAACTTTTAGTATCCTGCTTTATATTATTGCCTAGTTTGCCCTCATATTTAATCTTTTCCTGTCTTATAGCTTTTTTAGTTGCCTTTTGTTGGACTTTTAAACTTCCCATTCACTTTTGCTATCTTATTTGCCCTTTCCTTGGCTTTTATGCAGTCCTTAACTTCCCTTGTCAGTCATGGTTGCCTACCCCTGCCATTTAAGAACAACTTCCTCTGTGGGACATATCTATCCTGCACCTTGTGAACTATTCCCAGAAACTTCAGCCAACTCTGCCAGTATCCTCCACCAATCCACCAAGGCAAGTTTCTCTCTCATACCTCTAATTCCCTTAATTCCATTGCAATACTAATAGATGTGACTTATGCTTCTCCCTCTCGAATTGCAGTATGAATTCAATCATATTATGATCTCTGCCTCCTGGGGGTTCCTTTACATTAAGCTCCCTAATAAGATCTGGGTTATTACACAACACCCAATCTAAGATAGCCTTTCCCCAAGTAGACTCAAGCACAAGCTGCTCTAAAAAGCCATCTCTTAGGCATTCAACGAATGCCCTCCCTTGCAATCCAAACACCAACCTGATTTTCCCAATCCCTTGCATATTAAAGTCCCCTGTTGCAACCATGTCATTACCCTTATTACAAAACTTTTCCAGCTCCCTTTGCAATCTTACCCCACGTCTTGGCTACTATGTGGAGGCCTATATATATAGTTCCCTTCGGACAGATGGGACTCATCAGCCTTGGACAGCAGCCCGCTGAGGAGAAGGAAAACTGATTTCAAACCTCCGCTGCCTTTTGGCCATACCCACCCACGGGAAAGGCTTCATGAGTAAGCCCTGAGGAAGAAATCCAGAGCCAGGGTCCCTAAGGCAGCTTGATATTGTTACAACTTCACTCTGACAACCTCTGTGACGACACCGGTGTCAAGCTGTATCGATGCTCGCTCTTCCCTTGGACTACATCAGTGCATGGAGAGGGGTAACCCACTACATGGGCAACCACCAGTTCTTCAACTTTCCCACCAGACATGCGCCCTGAAGACGACACAGTCCACCAGAGGTGCAAACTCATGATTCCCTGGGATCAATGGTTGCCCACTACTACTATTTGATTCTCATAATGGTTTTTTTTTTGTTTACCCTTGTGTTTCTTCACTCCACCCACAGATTCAGCATTCTCTGACCCTATATCACCTCTTTCTTAAGATGCAATTCCATCTCATACCAACAGAACTGCACTACTGCCTATGCCTTCCTGCCTGTCCTTTCGTTACAGAGTATATCCTTTGACGTTAAGCTCCCAACTATGGCCTTCTTTCAGCCATGACTCAGTGATGCCCACAACGTTATACCGACCAATCTCTAATTGCGCTACGAATTCGTCCATCTTATTCCGAAAGCTACATTCATTTAAATATAGCACCTTCAGTCCTGCATTTTTGAATTTTGCCTCTGTGGTACAATTTAACTCCTTGCTCTGTCTGCATTTGTAAACAATCATTGGATTGCCCTTCCTTACATTCATGTTACATCCATCACCTACTTGTAAACCTGCTGGTTCATCCTCAGCTCCATCATACTGGTTCCCATTCCCCTGCCTTATTAGTTTAAACTATTCCCATCAGTAAGCCTGGCTGTCAGTATATTGGTCCCCCTTGGATTCAAGTGTAACCCATCCCTTTTGTACAGGTCCCACCTGGCCCAGAAGAGGTCCAAATTATCCAGCAATCTGAATCCCTGCTCCAATTCTTCAGCCACACACTTATCTGCCACCTCATTCTATTCCTATCCTCACTGTCACATGGCACAGGCAGCAATCCCGAGATTACTACCCTTGAGGTTCTGCTTCTCAGCTTCCTTCCTAACTCCCTGTATTCTATTTTTCAGGACATCCTCCTTTTTTCTACCCATATCATTGGTACTACTTGGTACAATAATGAGAGGCAATGGACTAGGTTGAGTTACGCTGAGGCCAGAAAAAGAGCGCAAGATCGAAGAAGATGGAGGTACATAGCTGCCAGTCCCGGATTCAGAACGGCACCCACTGACTGACTGACATTGGTAACAACATCTCAAAAGACCATTTTTCTTGTTAGTAAAAGGTCTCGTCTCCTCAGAGAAATTGCTGAACTTACGAGTAAGCATAGTTTTCACCTTCTAAAGCAAAATTAAAATTTCTCATGAGCAATGTATATGTTTAATAAATTAATCTTCTGAAAAGATAACAAAATCCAACAAGTGGATGCTTTCCTGGTGTCATGGATTATTGATTACCTGACTGGCAGACCACAGTACGTGTGCTTGCAACACTGTGGGTGCGACAGAGTGATCAGCAGCACTGGGGCTCCTCAGGGGGCTGTCTTGTTTCCCTTTCTCTTCACCATTTACACCTCTGACTTCAACTACTGCACAGAGTCTTGTCATCTTCAGAAGTTTTCTGATGACTCTGCCATAGTTGGATGCATCAGCAAGGGGGATGAAGCTGAGCACAGGGCTATGGTAGGAAACTTTGTCACATGGTGTGAGCAGAATTATCTGCAGCTTAATGTGAAAAAGCCTAAGGAGCTGGTGGTAGACCTGAGGAGAGCTAAGGTACCGGCAACCCCTGTTTCCATCCAGGGGGTCAGTGTGGACATGGTGGAGGATTACAAATACCTGGGGATACGAATTGACAATAAATTGGACTGGTCAAAGAACACTGAGGCTGTTTACAAGAAGGGTCAGAGCCATCTCTATTTCCTGAGGAGACCGAGGTCCTTTAACATCTGTCGGACGATGCTGAGGATGTTCTACGAGTCTGTGGTGGCCAGTGCGATCATGTTTGCTGTTGTGTGCTGGGGCAGCAGGCTGAGGGCAGCAGACACCAACAGGATCAACAAACTCATTTGTAAGGCCAGTGATGTTGTGGGGATGGAACTGGACTCTGACGGTGGTGTCTGAAAAGAGGATGCTGTCCAAGTTGCTGTCCATCTTGGACAATGTCTCCCATCCACTACATAATGTACTGGGTGGGCACAGGAGCAGATTCAGCCAGAGACTCATTCCACTGAGATGCAACACTGAGCGTCATAGGAAGTCATTCTTGCCTGTGGCCATCAAGCTTTACAACTCCTCCCTTGGAGGGTCAGACACCCTGAGCCAATAGGCTGGTCCTGGACTTATTTCATAATTTACTGGCATAATTTACATATTACTATTTAACTATTTATGATGCAACTGTAATGAAAACCAATTTCCCTGGGGATCAATAAGGTATGACCCTGACTATGAAAATGTTGCTGCTCAAACTTAGTACAATGGGCGTAAAATACTACCATCATTTTGTTCACATTTTACCAAAATTATGGTGTCTTGAAAACAGAATGTCACTACAATTTACATACGCGCACACACACACACGCACAAGCGACATGGATGTCATCAAGCTGTATGCCAAAAATGAAAGAGACATTGACTCATTAAACTGCCTGATGAAGGTGTATATCAGAGACATTGGGATGTCATTTGGACTGGAAAAGTGCAGCAGGATGGTAGTGAAAAGAGGCAAAATCATCACTACTGAAGGAGTGGAGTTATCTGAAGGCCGCATACCAGATGCACAGGATAACTACAAGTAACTGGGGATCCTGCAGGTACATGGAAGCCACAATGAGGACACAAGAAAGGCTGCAACATCCAAGTACCTCCAGAGAATGAAACAGGTCCTAAAAGACCAGCTGAATGGGAAGAACGAGATCAGAGTCATCAACACCTTCGCCCTACGAGTCATCAAATAGCCAGTTGCAATAGTGTGCTGGCCAACGAACAAACTGGAAGCCGCTGACATCAGACCCAGAAACTACTGACAATACGTGCAAGATTCTACCTAAAGTCCAATATCGAGTGACTGTACACCCACCAGAATAAATAAGGACGGGGACTTGGAAGTGTCAAGGCCACAGTCCTGGAAAAAATGTTAAACATCCATGAATATATCGGGAAGATGGCCCCTAAGGACAACCTGCTAGCAGAATACGTCAGACAGCAGGCAGGGGACTTGGAAGTGGGTGAAGCAGAGCCAAAGGGCAAGAGGCCATGGCAGGACAAGCCACTGCACAGGCTGTACCATCGCCAGACATCAGAGGTGGCTGACATAAAGTCCAACCAATTGCTGGAAATGGCAAAGACCAAAGAAAGATGTAGACTGTGCAAGGAATTCACTGAAACCATCCAGCACATCTAGCAGGGTGCAAGATGCAGGCAGGGACAGCAGACACTGAATGGCACAGAAATTTGTACGGGATTGGCCAGTCCAAAGTCCACATGCGAAACATTGGAGAAGGTGGTGGAGAACGACAAAGCCAAGATCCTGTGGGAATTCCAAATACAGACTAATAGGAAGGTACTGGCCAACCAACCAGACATAGGAATACTGGACAAGCAACAGAATAGTAATAGCTGTGACTATCCCAAATAACAGTAATATCAGGAAGAAAGAATATGAGAAGCTGGAGTAATACCAAGGATTGAAAGAGCAGATGAAACAGATATGGAAGGTTAAAGCCAGAGTACTCTCAGTGGTGACCGGAGCACTTGGAGCTGTGACACCTGGACTGGGAGACTGGCTCCAACAAATCCCAGGAACAACATCTGAGATCTCAGTCCAGAAAAGTGCACTGCTAGGAACAGCAAGGATACTGTACTGAACCCTCAAGCTCCCAGACCTCTGGTAGGGGACCAGAGATCGAGAGTAAAATACGCATATACACTACCCCTAAAGGCCGAGGAAAAAATCTTCTCGGTTCTCACTCGCTACCCTCTCCCTTCCCTTTTACCCTAATTACAATGTCTCACTTCCTGCCCCCTTCCCACGCAGTCCACAATGAAGACCCATATCAGAATCAGGTTCATCAATTACATAATGTATGTCATGATTTTTTTTGTGGCAGTACAGTACAATAAAATTACTACAGTATTGTGCAAGTCTGAGGCACCTTAGCTATATATGTGCAATTACCTGGTTTTCTGCATTAATTACTCACAAAATGTGGCCTGATCTTCATCTAAGTCACAATAACAGACTAGCTGGAAAGGTACGCTGAAAATTGGCAGATGGAATTTAATGCAGACAAGTCTGAGGTTTTGCACTTTGGGAGAGCCGACCAGGGTGGGTCTTACACAGTGAGTAGTAGGGCACTGAGGAGAGTGGTAGAACAAAGGAATCTGTGAATACACATCCATCATTTCTTGAAAGTGGCATAACAGGTAAATAGCTTTTGGCACATTGGCCTTCATAAATCAATGTACTGAGTACAGAAGTTAGGATGTTATGTTGAAATTGTGTAAAATGTTGGTGAGGCCTAATTTGGAATACTCTGTCCAGTTTTGGTCACCAATCTACAGGAAAGATGTATATATGATTGAGACAGTACAGAGAAAATTTACAAGGATGTTGCTGGGACTTGAGGATGCAAGTTATTGGGAAAGGTAGAATAGGTTAGGACTTTATACGCTAGAATATAGAAGATTGACGAGAGATTTGATTGAGGTATACAAAATTATGAGGGGCATACATAGGGCAAGCAGGCTTTTTCCACTGAGGTTTGGTGAGACTAGACCTAGAGGTTATAGGTCAAGAGTGAAAGATGAAATGTTTAAAGGGAACATGAGGGGGAACTTCTTCACTCAGAGGGTGTTGAGCGAGTTGAATGAGCTGCCAGCACAAGTGCAGGGTCAATTTCAACATTTAAAATAAATCTGGATAGGTATGTGGATGAGATGGGTATAGAAGACTACAGTCTGTGTGCAGGTTGATAGGACTAGCCAGATTAATGGGCAACATGGACTAGGTAGGCCAAAGGGCCTGTTTCTGTGCTGTAGTGTTTTATGATTCTATAACATACACATATATACAAACACACACATTTTTATATTATATATTACACATATAATATATACATTATTTATATTATAAAAATGGATATATATCTCACACACACACATCACAATAGTTTTGCTAGTAACTACTCAACAATGAAGGGAACCTTCCAGGTACTGAGAATTAAGAAAATTAATGGATTAAAGGGAATTTCAGGTTAGTGCAATAAAGTGACCTTTTTGTTGCTTACATTTATAAATCTTGTCTACAAAAAAGCAGGATCAATCCAATAATTATCCTCTATCCCAAAATAAAGGATGATGTTATAATCACGACCTCCATTTCAACACTTACTCAGTCTTGCTCACTGAAGCTAATTAAGACTTTGCCACAGCCACTGGACTGAAAACTTCATCACCTGCTCGGTCCAAACATGAAATAAAATGCAAAATATCAGAGGTGAAATCAGTGATTGCCTTTGACATCAAGTTAAATTTGACCACAGATGATATCAAATAATCCTGATAAAACTGAAATCATTAAATAGGTTAAGGGAAAATACTCCAGTGATTCCAGTAATACCTCAAAAATTTTTTTACAAAGATTGTGGTTCTTGAAGATCAATTATCTCAGCTCCCTGCTGTTGCTACAGCAGCTTCCTAGATACTGATAAATCCCAACCATCATCTGCTGTTACTGAAAGGATCTTGTTTCCATTATTTCATCTGAAATGTCCATTAATGATTGCATAATGCTCAATTCCATTAAAAACTTAGAGAAAATGCAAACTCTTGAACTTCATATACAGTTCAGCGTGGACTACATTTTAGCATGGGCTTATACATGGGAAGTAACATTCATACAAGCTCCAGACATTAGGGCACATTTTGGCGTGTCCATTACAGTATTACATTTATTGTGACCTCCATCATCAACATCCTGGATACTACCACTAACCATCACCATTTTATATTCAATGGCAAAGCATAACATAACTTCTGAAAATCAACCCCTTATTGATTACAATTGACAAAAACTCAGCTGAACCAAGCACACAGATACTTAGGTTACAAGAGCTGGTCAGAAAATGGGTATACTACAGTGAATGTATCACCCCAAGATTTCCATAAAACCTTTCCACCATCTGCAAGGAACATGATGGAACACTCTCAACGTCTAGATGAATGCAGTTCCAAGGACAAAAGAAGATCAATGTGAACTGGGACAAAGTAATCCACTTAATGTGTCCCCATGATTGGCACACAAGAGTTATTCCTTACAAATTCATGACCACTAAAACCAAGAACGATGTGGCGGCAAGTACATAGTTACACCAATACCTCAAGACCTTAAACCTTCCCAAAATCTTTTCATTTTTGGAATTAATCAAAATAAATTACAGAGTACCATCAACATTTCTGATGTATTCCACAGCCATCTCCTCTCAGGAAGGGTATAGACTCAAATTTGCATTGAAATAACAAAGTGATGTAATGGCTTTCTAAATGTAGAGGCAAAGGAAAAGAAGAGAAAGAATTTATGTAGTTTGCTCAGAAGAACTTCCTCTATCAGGAAACATGTTTTGAGAAATAAGAAAAATCAAATCAGAATCAGGTTTATTATCACCGGCGTGTGACGTGAAATTTGTTAAATTAGCAGCCGGAGTTCAATGCATTACATAATATAGAAGAAAAAAAGAATAAAAACTAATAATAATAAGTCAATCTTATACAGTATACATATATTGAACACATTAAAAATCGTGCAAAAACAGAAATACTATATGTTTTTTAAAAAGTGAGGTAGTGTCCAAGGGTTCAATGTCCAGTTAGGAATCCGATGACAGAGGGGAAGGAGCTGTTCCTGAATCACTGAGTGTGTGCCTTCAGGCTTCTGTACCCCCTACCTGATAGTAACAGTGAGAAAAGGGCAAGCCCTGGGTACTGGAGGTCCTTAATACTGGACGCTGCCTTTCCGAGACACCGCTGCTTGAAAATGTTCTGGTTACTTTGTAGGCTAAAACCCAAGATGAAGCTGACTAAATTTACAACCCTCTGCAGCTTCTTTGGGTCCTGTGCAGTAGCAACCCCCCCCCCACCCCACGGTACATCTGTAGAAGTTTTTGAGTGTATTGACATACCAAATCTCTTCAAACTCCTAATAAAGTATAGCTGCTGTCTTGCCTTCTTTATAACTGCATCAATATGTTGGGACCAGGTTAGACCCTCCGAGATCTTAACACCCAGGAACTTGAAACTGTTCAAATGGATAAGATTCAATGAGGAGACATTAAAGTCACAGTGATCATAATACAAGATTTAGATTTACCATGGGGGAAAAAATTAGATTAAAAATACCCAAATGGAAGAATGTCAAATTTAACAGAATGAAGACAGATCAGGACAAGGTAAATCAGAATCAATGAGTGGCAGGCAAAACTGGAATTAAACAATAGGAAGTTTTAAAGAGAAAGTGTCCTTCTACAGCCTTCAGGGGAAGAAGGTGGGGCAGTCAAAGTCAAAGCTCCCTGTATGACAAGAGATGGAAAGCAAGATAAGGGAGAAAATGCAATGCATGACACATGTCAAAAAAAAAAGCACGTGTAAAATCAGGCTATATACAGAGAGATCAGATAACACGTAAAAATAAGGCTAAAAGAAAAAAATGAGCATAGGCCAACAAATAATAAAGGGAATCAATGTTTTCAACTGGCATATAAATAATGAACTGTAAGCAAAAGGAGGAGTACTGATGACTAGGGACAAAAAAATGAGATCTATGATATTACTAAATGAGTATACCTGATGGCCAAGAAAGAAGCTACTGCCAAAATCATTGTAAAGAGGGGAGGTATTTGAGACTGAAGAAGCTGAAGGTTGATAAAAGGATGCAGTGAAAAGGTAGTCAATTCAAACAACTAAGGCTTCAGGTGTGAATGAAAGGCATGAATTCTAAAATAACTGAATGATGTCAGAGATTCAGGTGACTGTAAATATTGTATCTTTTTGTTCCAAAAATGCTGCAATAATATACACAGAAACTGCAGGAATGCTACTATAGACTGTAATATGGGAAAAAGTCTAAAACTCATTTGGACAAATATGGATGAACTTGCAAAGCCTGAATGCATTTGTTAAAAGACAAATGCTGCTTAGATAGCCTCCCTGAGTTTTTCATGAGATGGAGAGGATTAATGAGTACAAAGTAGCTGCTGTTGTTGATTGGTCTTTTAAAAGACACTGGATTAAAGTAAATTTATGAGCAAATTGGTGGGCATGGAAAAAAGGTCAGAGTAACAGCATACTTACAACAGTGTCTGATAGAGACAGGTTAATTTGAACAGTTGTTTCCTAGGCTACAGAAACATATGCTGTGGTGCACCCCAAGGTTTTCTTGATACATATTGGCAGATATGCATCCACAAGCAATATTTCAAAATTTATTGATGACACATCCCTTAGCAAATGTGGCAAACATTAAGAAAGATATTGACAGACTGGTAAAATGGGTGGGCTTGAGATATAGCAGAATTAGGCCATTTGGCCCATCAAGTCTGATCCACAGTTTCATCATGGTTGCTCTATTTCCCTCTCAGCCCCAGTCTCCTGCCACCTCCTTGTATCCCTTCATGCCCTGACCAATCAGGAATCTATCAATCTCTGCCTTAAATATACCCAATGAATTGGCCTCCACAGGTTCACCAGTCTCTGGCTACATACATTCTTCATCTCCATTCTAAATGGACGTCACTCTATTCTGAGGCTGTGTCCTCTGGTCTTAGATTCCCACAGCATAAGAAACATCTTCTCCGCATTTAATCGAGGCCTTTCAACATTTGGTAGACTTCAATGAGATGTCCCTCATTTTTCTGAATTCCAGTAAGTACTGGCCCAGAGCCATCAAACACTCCTCATACGATAAGCCTTTCAATCCTGGAATCATCTTCATGAACCTCCTTTGAATCCTCTCAAATGTCAGCACATCTTCTCTTAGATAAGGGGCCCATAACTGCTCTTAACACTCTAAGTGAGGCCTCACTAGTGTCTTACAAAGCCTCAGCATTACATCCTTGCTTTTAAATTCTAGTCCTCTCAAAATGAACACTAACATTGCATTTGCCTTCCTCACCACTGACTCAACCTGTAAATTAACCTTTAGGGAATCCTGCACAAGGACTCCCAAGTCCCATTGCACCTCAGATTTTGAATTTTCTCACCATTTAGAAAATAGTCTACACTTTTATTTCTTCTACCAAAGCGCATGACCATTTTTTAAATCTATTCTTCTAATTTTCTCCTCGTCCTTCTGTAGCCTCCCTGCTTCTTTAACACTATCTGCCCCTCCATCTATCTTCATATCATCTGCAAACTTGGCCAAAATGCCATTAACTCTGTCATCCAAATCATGGACATATAATGTAAAAAGCAATCCCAACACAGAGCCCTGTGGAAAACCACTAGACACTGGCAGCCAATCAGAAAATTCTCCCTTTATTTCCATTCTTTGCCTCCTGACAATCAGCTAATGCTCTATCCAGGGTATCTCTTCTGCAATACCCTGGGCTCTTAACTTGTTAAGCAACTTATGTCTGGCACCTTGTCAAAGACCTACTGAAAATCCAAGTACATTACATCCACTGATTCTCCTTTGTCTATCCTGCTTGTTTTGTCCTCAGAGGATTCCAGCAGGTTTGTCAGGCAAGATTTTCCTTAAGGAAACCATGCTGACCTCAGCCTATTTTATCATGTGCCTCCAAGTATCCTGAAAAAACATCCTTAACAATCTCCTCCTAACCACTGATGTTAGACTAATTGGCCTACAATTTCTTTTCTTCTGCCTCTCTTCCATCTTGAAAAGTGGAGTGACATTTCTAATTTTCCAGTACTCCAGAACCATGCCAGAATCCAGTGTTTCTTGACAAATCATTACTAATGCTTCCACAATCTTTTCAGCCACCTCCTTCACAACGCTGGAGTGTAAACCATCTGGTCCAGGTGACTTACCTACCTTCAGACCTTTCAGTTTCCCATGCATCATCTCCCTAGAGACACACTCAAACCTCCAGCATACTGCTCGTCTTCCACAATGCAGACCGATGCAAAATATTCATTCATTTCATCTGCAATTTCCATGTTCCCCATTACTACCTCCCCAGCATCATCTTCCAGTGGTCCATTATCTACTCTTGCTTCTCTTTTACACTTCATATATTTGAAGAAACTTTTGATATCCTTTTTAATATTATTGGCTAGCTTATCTTCATATTCCATTTTTCCTTTATAACTTTTTTAAATTCCATTTTTCCTTTATAACTTTTTAAAATCTGTTTGTTTTCAAAAGCTTCTCAATCCTCTAACTTCCCACTAATTTTTGTTCTATTATATGTCCTCTCTTTGGCTTTTATGTTGGCTTTGACTTCTCATGTCAGTCATGGTTTATCATCCTGCCTTTAGAATACTACCTCGTCCCTGGGAAGAATCTTTCTTGCGTCTTCTGAATTCCTCCCAGAAATTCCAGGCATTGCTGCTCATGGCCAGCTCCTCTCTCATGGTTCTGTAATGCACTGTAAAACTGACATCTGACTTTTAGCTTCTTCTTCTGAAACAGCATGGTTAATTCTATCATATTATGATCACTGTCCTCTAAGGGTTCCTTTACCTTAAGCTCTCCAATCAATTCTGGTTCATTGCACAATACCCAATCCAGAATACCTGATCCCCTACTAGACTCTACCACAAGCTGCTATAAAAAGCCATCTCATAGGCATTCTAAAAACTACCTCCTTCTTGGGATCCAACACCAAACTGATTTTCCCAATCTACTTGCATATTGAAATGCCCCATGACTATAGTAACATCGCCTTTTTGACGTGCCTTTTCGAACTCCCACTGTAATTTGTAGATCACATCTTTGCTACTGTTCTGAGGTCTGTAACTCCCATAAGGGTCTTTTTATCCTTGCAGTTTCTTAGCTCTACTCAATGATTCTACAATCCTATATCACATCTAATATTTTGATTTCATTTTTTACCAACACAGCCACCCCACCCTCACTGTCTATACTTTTGATACAATGTGAATCTTTGGACATTATGCTCCCAGCTATAATCTTGTATCAGCCACAACTCACTGATGGCCACAACTTCACACGTGGCAATCTGTAACTGTGCTATATGTTTATCTATCTTGTTCCATATATTGTGTGCATTCAAATATAACACCTTAAGTGGAGTATTAATCACCCTTTTTTTTTTACTTTATCCCCTCCCCCCATTACATTGCAACATATCCCACTGACTGCAATTTTGCCCTATCATCAGTCTTTCCTTGCCAGTTACCTGTTTGCAAACCAACTATCTTAGGCCTACCACTCTAGTTTCCATCCACATGCCAATTTAGTTTAAACCCTCCTGAACAGCTCATGCAAACCTGCCCACAAAGATATTGGTCCACCCTCGGTTCAGGTGCAGCCCTTCCCTTTTGTACAGGTCATACCTTCCCCATAAGAGATCTCAACGATCCTGAAATCTCAACCCCTGCCCCTTGCACTAGTTCCTCAACCACACTATAATCTGCCAAATCATCCTATTCTTACCCTCACTGGTGCATGGCAAAGGCAGCAATACAGAAATTACTACCCTGGAAGACCTGCTATCCAGCTTTCTACCAAGCTCCCTAAAATCTCTCTTCAGGACCTACTTGCCTTTCCTACCCATGTCATTGGTGCCAATATGTACCAGGACTTCTGACTGCTCACCCTCCCCGATTAAAATTCCGTGGACCAATCCAAGACATCCCTGATCCAGGCACCTGGAGACAACATACCATCTAGGTGCCTCTATCTTGTCCACAGAATTGCTTCTCTATTCCTCTAACTATGGAATCTACTATTACTACTGCAGTCCTCTTCACCCCACTTCTCTTCTGAGCCACAGCACCAGGCTCAATGCCAGAGACCTAGTCACTGTAGCTTACTCTGGTAAGTAATCCCCCCAACAGTATCCAAAGTGGTATACTTATTATTGATGGGAACAGCCACAGGGGTACTCTGCACTGGCTGTCTATTTTTCCCTTGCTTCTCCTGACAGTCACCCAGCTACCTGACTCTTTCAACCTAGGGCTGGCCACTTCCCTGTAGCTCCTATCAGTTTCTCAGTCTCAAGTATGAGCTGATGGGCATTGAGCTGCAGCTCCAGCTACTTAACATGTTCTCTGAGGAGCTGCAGCTCGGTGTATCTGGTGCAGGTGTAATTATCAGGGAGGCTGGAGGCTCCCAGAATTCCGAAATCTCACACACCGAACAATGTACAGCCCATTGAGCCCTTCTCACTGTACTAACTGTGGCAGGGAATGAATAAAGAAGAAAAGAAAGCTTAACAGATAGTTACCTCACCGAAGTCTGATGAGCCAGTCACTCCAACACTGGACCACTCACACAATGGCTGCTCTATTTAACCCTGCCTTACTTTTATTCATCCTTTCCAATGAATCCCATTCACTGATTGCACACAGTCAAACTCCAAAAACTGTCGTGAAGCATTGCTTTTATAATCTTCAGCAGCATACCCAAATAAAATTGCCGCTTCTTCTTGTGGTTGCATTCATTATCATACATTTCCTAACACTGTATTCCATCTGCCTCTTTTTTGCCCATTCTTCCAATTTGTCTAAGTCCTGCTGCAATTGCATTGTTTCCACTGCATCACCTAACCCTCCACCTATTTTCGTATCATCCACAAACTTTGCCACAAAGCCATCAATTCCATTATCCAAATCACTGACAAATAATGTGAAAAGTAGTGATCCCAATACTGACCGAGGACCACTAGTCACTGGCAGCCAACTAGAAAAGGCCCCTTTTACTCCCACTCACTGCCTCCCGCCTGTTAGCCATTCCTCTATCCATGACAGAATCTTTTCTGTAATGCCATTGGATTTTATCTTGTTAAGCAGCTTCATCTGTGGCACCTTATAAAAATGCTTTCTGAAAATCCAAGTGAATCACATCCACTGCCTCTCCTTTGTCCACTCTGCTTGTTCCTTCCTCAAGGAACTCTAACAGATTTGTCAGGCAAGATTTCCCATCACAGAAACCAAGCTGACTTTGACTTTTTTTTTATCATTAATCTACAAGTACCCCGAAACTTCATCCGTAATAAGAGACTCCAACACTTTCCCAACCACTGAGGTTAGGCTAACTGACCAACAATTGCCTTTCTTTTGTCTTCCTCCCTTCTTAAAGAGTGGAGTGACATTCGCAATCCTCCAATCCTCTGGGACCATGCCAGAATCAAGTGATTCTTGAAAGATCATGACCAATGCATCCGCTATCTCTTCAACAAGCTCTCCCAGGGCTCTGGGATGTAGTCCATCTGGTCCAGGTGACTTACCCACCTTAAGACCTTTCTGTTTGCCTAGCACTTTTCCTTTGTAATCGCACTCCTGCTCCCTGACACTCACGGACCTCTGGTACACTGCTAGTGTCTTCTACAGTGAAGATACATGCAAAGTACCCATTAGGTTCTTCTGCCATTTCGTTGCCCCCATTACTACCTCACCAGCATTATTCTCTAGTTGTCTAATATTAACTTCCACCTCCTTTATACTTTTTATATAACTGAAAAAACTTTCAGTATCCTGCTTTATATTATTGGCTCGTTTGCCCTCATATTTTATCTTTTCCCTTCATAGCTTTTTAGTTGCCTTTCGTTTGATTTTAAAAGCTTCCCAATCATCCAATTTCCCACTCACTTTTGCTACCTTATATGCAGTCCCTAACTTCCCTTGTCAGCCACGGTTGCCTACCCCTGCCATTTGAGAACAACTTCCTCTGTGGGACATATCTATCCCGTGTCTTGTGAACTATTCCCAGAAACTTCAGCCATCTCTGCTCTGCCCTCATCCCTGCCAGTATCCTCCTCCAATCCACCTGGGCAAGCTCTCCTTTCATGCCTCTGTAATTCCCTTTATTCCACTGCAATGCCTCAGGGTTCCTTTACATTAAGTTCCCTGATAAGATCTGGGTTATTGCACAACAGCCAATCTAAGATAGCTGTTCCCCAAGTAGACTCAAGCACAAGCTGCTCTAAAAAGCCATCTTGTAGACATTTAACAAATTCCCTCTCTTGCAATCCAAACACCAACCTGATTTTCCCAATCCCCTTGCATATTGAAGACCTCCCATTACAGTTTGTCACTATCCTTATTACATGCTTTTTGTAGCTCCCTTTGCAATCTCAACCCCACACCCTGGCTACTATCTGGAGGCCTATACATTATTCATATAATGTTTTTTTTTTACCCTTGCAGTTTCTTAACTCCACCCACAAAGATTCAACATTATCTGACCCTATGTCACCTCTTTCTAAAGATGTAATTCCATCTCTTACCAACAGAGCCACACCACTGCCTATGCCTTCCTGCCTGTACTTTCAATACAAAGTATATCCTTTGATGTCAAGCTCCCAACTATGGCCTTCTTTCAGCCACGACTCAGTGATGCCCACAACATCATACTGACCAATCTCTAATTGCGCCATGAGTTCGTCCACCTTATTCGGAGTGCTACATGCATTTAAGTACAGCACACTTTTCACCCTTTTGAATTCTGCCTCTGTGGTACAATTTAACTCTTTGCTGTGTCTGCATTTGTACCTAATCATTGGCTTGCCCTTCCTTACATTCATATTAAATCCACCATCTACTGCAAACCTGCTGTCTCTTCCTCAGCTCTAACATACTGGTTCCCATCACCTCGCCATATTAGTTTAAACTATTCCCAACAGCTCTAGTAAACAAGCCTCCAAGAATATTGATCTCTTTCAGATTCAGTGCATCCCATCCCTTTTGTAGAGGTTCCACCTGCCCCAGAGGAGGTCCCAATTATACATAATTCTGAATCCGTTCCGCCCTCTGCTCCAATTCTTCAGCCACACATTTATCTGCTACCTCATTCTATTCTATCCTCACTGTCACATGGCACAGTTAGCAGTTCCAAGACTACTAGCACATCTGACACCCAGAACAGAACACTGGCTCTGTAGATATACCCCCTATTCTCTCTACAGTTAATTCAAAATAAGAAATAAGAAATGTACTTACCTGCTTACCTTGCCTCCACCTGTTCTCTTGAAGGTTTGTGGAGCCAAAGCCTTACCACTCTGCCTCAGACTACTCCCTCAACGACTGCTCCCACGATGACTGCTCCGCTAGGCAGTACCTCTCTTTTATAGAGACTGGATCTTTAAAGCTTTTTGTCAGACCTGTGCGGGAATGCTTCTGCTGCATCTGCGCAGTACTCCCATCAGGAATGAAGGCTATAATATGATATACAGTGGATTCCAGTTAATTAGGATTCATCGGGACAAGTACATTTTGGCCCAATTACACCACTGCCCAAATAGCCGAAGTTTCATGTAAATAGTTAAGAAGGTGTAAAAAAATTACTGTTTAGATGAATAACAAATTATGTATTTAAATAAAATTCAGAACAAATTAGAACACTGAACCAAATCTACTATAGTACCATGAATTTTGTATTAGCTCCTAATAGTTATTACAGGAATTAATCTAGTGCGCACTGCAGTATTCTTTTGACTGTAACAGAACAAAATCAGCGCACCTGGTGCAGGTAATGGACTGCCTTCAAACAATGCTTTTGACGATTACATCTTCCAAATTCTTATTTCCATTGTAGCATTCCAGATAACTGCCAATAACTTAAAATTTTTCATAGTTCCTATCTTGTTGAAGTAGTAAAATCATTTCATTTTCACTCCTGGATGTTTCTGGCATTTTCAAGCCTGAATGCTTGAAACTTCAATGACCTAAACAATTCTGAATTGTCTTACTGCTATTACTCACCAACTATCAGTGACACAAATCACTACTTTTTGAACACTAACACATGCAAGTGATACTATTTAGAAACTGTTCAACAGTCTCCTGTCTCAATTAAGCAGCATGTCTCAAATAAGTGAAAGGAATCCTGGCCATTTCCTTGATTTGTTTCTGTTCTTTAGTTGTCCCAATAAGCAGCTGCCCCTATTAAACAATGGCGTAATTAACCAGAATCCACTGTACTTTTAAAGGATGTGCAGAGATCTAGTCGCACATTTGCACAAATCTTTGATGCTGTAAAGCAAGTTGAGAATCTAATTTTTAAAAAATGGTATCCTTGGCTTTATAATGAAGCAGACAAAAGCAAAATAATCAAAGCACTTTTGGAAGGTCACGAAAATGCTCAATATCACAATTTTTAGTAAGTTTCTTTTTGGCCCTTTTTCATTGTACAGTTTACCTTTCTCAACCTTAATTTATCCATTATACTTCACTCCTGACTCTAACTCAGTTCCCCACTTTATGAATCACTCCTAATACACACTACCACTGCTTCATGCATTCTTTTTGTAATTTACACTTTCAAAGTTTACACTCAAAAATATTGCAAAATTGAAAACATAAAACCTTTTATATAAAGGCATCCGTTAGTCTTGCGAGACCATGGATCTGCGCCTGGAAAGACTTCACTCTCCAGGGCACAGGCCTGGGCAAGGTTGTATGGAAGACCAGCAGTTGCCTATGCTGCAAGTCTCCCCTCTCCACGACACTAATGTTGTCCAAGGGAAGGGCAAGGGCCGATACAGCTGGGCACCAGTGTCGTCGCAGAGCGCTGTGTGGTTAAGTGCCTTGCTCAAGGACACAATACGCTGCCTCGGCTGGGGCTCAAACCTTTTATAAATAGCATTTTTATCATAATCTCGCACAACATCTGAAAATGCAACAGATGTATCACTTCAGTTATAAATTTTGTAATTGTTGCTTTGCAAGCAATCTTTGCAATTTAGTTGCACATCAAAAGTTACTTCATCTGGTAAATTAGTAATTCACCACATAGTCCACTGGAGGTTATGTAATTGTAAAGAATGAACTGCTGGACAAGTCACTCTATTAACTCATTACATTCATAATTTTTTTAATATATCCTCCAGTTGCCTGAGGAAACCTAGGATCTGACGATTCATAGGATCTTTTCTTTTCTTTTTAAATCTTTTTATTGAATAAGTATCCAAAAAGGTAAGCCATATAGGCACTAATACACTGTTAGAATATAATAAAATTACAGAAGATACTAATACAAAAAAAATGATACAATGTAATTTAAACATAACGTACCAAGGTAACATAATAGTATACTAATTTTTATATATATATCTCAATAGAGAAAAGGAAAAAAAAAACCCAAAAAAAACCCACCGTGCAGCTAACTAAAAGCAAAGCAAAGCAATGGGCTAACTTGAAACCAAACAGAGTTAAAAAACTTAAAATCACATCCTCAATCCCGACCTCCATTAAAAACAGTAAAAAAAAACAAGAAGGGTATATATTACATTAAATGAAAATATTGAATAAAAGATCTCCAGGTCTGTTCAAATTTAAATGAGGAATCATAAAGATTGCTTCTAATTTTCTCCAAATTCAAGCATAATATCGTCTGAGAAAACGAAATAAAGGTAGTTGGAGCATTAAGCTCTTTCCAATGTTGTAAGATACATCTTTTCGCCATTAAAGTAAGAAATGCAATCATTCTACGGGCTGAAGGAGAAAGATTACTGGAAATTTTAGGTAGTCCAAAGATAGCAGTAATAGGGTGAGGAGAGATGTCTATATTCAATACCTTGGAGATAATATTAAAAATGTCTCTCCAAAAAGTTTCCAGAGTAGGGCAAGACCAAAACATATGAGTTAAAGAGGCTATCTGCCCCGGACATCTATCACAAAAAGGATTAATATGAGAATAAAAGCGAGCTAATTTATCTTTGGACATATGTGCTCTATGAACAACTTTAAATTGAATTAGGGAATGTTTAGCACAGATAGAGGAAGTATTGACTAATTGTAAAATCTGTCCCCAGTCATCCACGGAAATGATAAACCCCAATTCCTGTTCCCAGTCTACCCTAATCTTATCAAATGGAGCTTTCCTAAGTTTCATAATAATATTATAAATCATAGCCGATGCCCCTTTCTGACATGGATTAAGGTTGATTATAGTATCTAAAATGTATGTAGGAGGAAGCATTGGAAAGGAAGAAAGTGTAGTACTTAGGAAATTTCTAACTTGTAGATATCTAAAAAAATGTATTCTTGATAAATTATATTTATTAGATAATTGTTCAAAAGACATAAGGGAACCATCTAAAAATAAATCCAAAAACCGTGAAATACCCTTAGTCTTCCAAATTTGAAAAGCACGATCCGTAAAAGAGGGAGGAAAAAATATGTTACCTAAAATAGGAATCGCTAACCCAAATTGATTAAGATCAAAAAATTTTCTGAATTGAAACCAAATACGTAAGGTATATTTAACTATCGGGTTAGACACCTGTTTAAGGCGTTTCAAATCAAAAGGAAGAGAGGAACCTAAAATAGAGCCAAGTGTATAACCCTGGACAGATTATAATTCCAATGCTACCCATTTAGGAATGGATAGTATACCCTGGTCAAGTAACCAAAATTTCATATGTCGAATATTAATTGCCCAATAATAAAATCTAAAGTTAGGTAATGCTAAGCCTCCACCTCTCTTAGCTTTCTGTAAATGTATTTTACCCAGTCTCGGGTTTTTATTTTGCCAAATAAATGAAGAAATTTTGGAGTCGACTTTATCAAAAAAAGATTTTGGAACAAAGATTGGTAATGCCTGAAATATATATAAAAATTTTGGCAAAAAAAAATCTTAACTGCATTAATACGACCAATCAAAGTTAAATATAAAGGAAACCATTTAGATGAAAGTTGAATAATATGGTCAATTAATGGTACAAAGTTAATCCTAAATAAATCTTTGTATTTACAAGTAATTTTAATCCCAAAATATGAAAAATAATTATTAATCAATTTAAATGGAAAATTATGATATAAGGGAAGTTGTTTATTAATCAGGAAAAGTTCACTCTTACTAAGATTTAATTTATAACCTGAAAAAAGACCAAATTGTGCTAATAGCTCTAAAACAGCCGGGATGGATTTTTGGGGATTAGAAATATATAAAAGTAAGTCATCAGCATAGAGTGATATTTTATGGGACTTTAAGCCCCGAGTTATCCCAGTAATATTTGGAGATTCTCGAATGGCAATTGCAAGAGGTTCTAATGCAATATCAAATAATAAAGGACTAAGAGGACAACCTTGTCGAGTACCTCCAAAAAAGAGGGAAAAAAGGTAAACTTAAAGAGTTAGTACGGACCGAGGCCACAGGAGAATGATATAACAGTTTAATCCAGGATATAAATTTCGAGCTAAAATTAAACATTTCAAGCACCTTAAATAAATAAGGCCATTCTACTCTATCAAAAGCTTTCTCAGCATCTAAAGAGATAACACACTCAGGAACATTTTGTGAGGGAGTATAAACAATATTTAACAGTGTGCCAATATTATAAAAAGAGTAACGACCTTTAATAAAACCTGTTTGGTCTTCCGAAATATTTGAAGGAAGTACTTTTTCTAATCTATTTGCTAATAACTTAGAAAAAACATTAGAATCAACATTTAATAAAGATATTGGTCTATAAGATGCACATTGAGCAGGATCTTTATCCTTCTTTAATATTAGAGAGATCGACGCTCTATTGAAAGATTCAGGAAGTTTACCAAGTTTTAATGAAGCCTCAAAAACCCTACAGAACCAAGGGATTAATGAAGGTGCGAAACATTTATAAAATTCTACGGTAAACCCATCAGGGCCAGGAGCTTTCCCCAAATTCATAGAGAAAATAACATTCTTAATCTCATCTGTGGTAATGGGAGTATCTAACATAGAAGACATATCCTGTGAAATCTCAGGGAAGTCTAGATTATCTAAAAAATCATTCATATATTTAAAATCTCGAGGAGACTCTGATTGATATAAGGAAGAATAAAAATCACAGAAGGTTTGATTAATCCCCACATGATCAAGTATCAGTCGGTCATTTTGGTTATAAATCTGATTAATTTGAGATTTAGCGTAATTAGACTTCAGTTGATTAGCCAACAGTTTGCCAATTTTGTCACTGTGTACATAAAATTCACTTCTTGTTTTCTTTAATTGGTTTACAATCAAGGACGAGAGTAATAAACTGTGTTCCATTTGAAGTTCAGTTCTTTGTTTATATAACTCCTCAGAAGGAGCTATAACATATTTCTTATCAATTTCCTTAATCTTGTCCACAATTACCAACTCCTCCTGCTTCAGCTTCTTCCTCAAAGCAGCAGAATACGAGATAATCTGACCACGAATATAAGCTTTAAAAGTATCCCAAAGAATGTTCACAGAAATATCCTCTGTATAGTTAATTGTAAAAAAAAGATCAATCTGTTCATTCATAAAGTTAACAAAGTCCGAGCCCTGAAGCAACAGCGAATTAAAACGCCATTGTCTATTATTTTGTATATTGGCCAGAATTTTAATAGAAAGCTTAAGTGGAGCATGATCCGAAATGGTTATAGAGTCATAATCACATTTAATCACTGAAGAAATAAGACGAGAATCAATAAAGAAATAATCAATTCTTGAATAGGAATGGTGAACATGTAAAAAAAAAGAAAAATCTTTTTCCTGAGGATGCAAAAAACGCCAAATGTCCGTCGACCCAGAATCAGAAAGGAATGAATTAATCAAAGTTGCAGCCGAACAGTCCAAAGCTGGAGACAAACAGGTATTAAGATCTCCGCCCCAGATCAATGAAAACTCATTCAAATTCGGGAACTGATTGAATAATGATTTATAAAATTCCGGACAGTCCATATTAGGAGCATAAACATTAACCAAAACTACCTTTTCATTAAATAGTAGACCACTAACCAATAGAAAACTACCATTCAGATCAGAAATAATATCATGTTGTATAAAAGTAACTGAGGAGTCTATAAAAATAGAGACGCCTCGAATCTTAGCATTGGAGTTCGAATGAAACTGTTGGCCCTTCCAGAATTTAAAAAAACGTAGTCTGTCCCCCCTCCGCACATGGGTCTCTTGTAAAAATAAAATTTGTGCTTTGAGTCTCCGGAACACTTTAAAAACTTTTTTCCTTTTAATAGGATGATTAAGACCATTAGTATTCCAGGAGACAAAATTAATAATAGACTCCATACCCTAAAGTCAACCCGCAACAAGGAGGATTGACGATAGGCTCGACCCACGAACCCGGAAAGGGAACAGAACATACAAGAGATACCGGGAAGAAGAACGCAACCAATACTTCAATAACGTACATAGCCCAAGAAGAAGAAAACTAAAATGTGAAGCCCCTCCCACCACCCCATGACCCCAAGGCTAAATCTAACGCAGACCAGCCCGAAAGAAGCAAGCACTAAAACTACCCCCGTGACTTCCGGTATACACTCCCTAAAAAAAGTGTAAATATAAAAAAGATCAGCTAATTATAAAACAGTAAAATAAAAAAAAAGATAACTCAATTAAAACACATAATATAACAGAGTAAAAGCCAGAAAATATAAAAAAAACCGCAGCAGACCCCAGACCCATGAGTAAACAAAACAAAAAAAAATGAGATTATTAACATAAACTAGTTATGAAAACCTACAAAACAAAATAGATTTAAAAACTACAAAATTTAAGGCCACAAAGGAAATACGTAAAATGACGGTGAGGAAATAACCATCCAGGATCCTCTGGGAAAAAGAAAGAAATGACGCAGTTAAAAAGAAAGTTTAGTAACCATATTAATTAATCAAAAATAAACTGTTCTGCCCATATAAGGCAAAAAAAAATTAAGGCCGACAGATTCACAACCTCCGATCAAACGGAGATAGTTAAAAATTACAATTAAGATGTTGAAGGTGAAAATTGATCCAGATAACTCTGGGCATCCGATGGAGATTCAAAAAAACGGAGGGCTCCATCCAACGTACGAATCCTTAGACGTGCAGGGTAAAGCAGCGCTGGTTTTAAATCCATCTTGTAGAGTTCCGACATCACAGATCTGTAACGAACCCGTTGATCCCGGATTGGTTTACTGAAATCCTCCACGAATCGGAACTTAAGATCCAGAAAATCAATGTAACCTTTAGATCAAACGAAACGAAACAGTTTCTCCTTGTCATCAAAAGTTACTTCATCTGGTAAATTAGTAATTCACCACATAGTCCACTGGAGGTTATGTAATTGTAAAGAATGAACTGCTGGACAAGTCACTCTATTAACTCATTACATTCATAATTTTTTTAAATATATCCTCCAGTTGCCTGAGGAAACCTAGGATCTGACAATTCATAGGATCTTAAAATCATGCACCACTGGGTAAAAGGCAATTCTAGCAATACAGCATTACCTCGGTATTGTACAACAGCATCAGACTGGATTGTGTGCAATGAAGATCAAGTTCAGAACCATAACTCGGAGCCTCAGTAATATTGTCAGACAAGTGTTGCCTACCAAACTAAGCAGGATAATCAATTCTATTTAACGTTTAATATTTCTGCTACCAGATTAAAAACACAATTACTACTTGTGTTTTTCCTACTGTTTACTAGATCAACTCCAATTATCTGAAAACAATTTTTAAAATGTTTCCAATTATATTGAAATAATGTACCTCTTTTCTCCCCATTTTGTAATATTTCAAGATTTCCAATTCAGCACTACCTTCTCTCTTTTCTAAATGGTATGTTAATCAGTATTTGGCAAAAATTTGAAGATTCCTTCACTGATGATCTAAATTTCATTAGCTATACAAACCCTCATCTCAATTTATCAAAGGTGCTACTAGCATCCACACAAATTACTTCATGCTGTCTTTCCACATCCCAATACAACCCCTCCCTTTCTCCCTATGACCTATTAAGGACTTAGAATATGGAACTAGCTACATCACAATGTTCTGTTACAGTGTACAAGGAAGTCTTAGAAGACTACTCCTACTTAGAAAAAAGAAACGCATGGAAATTTCTTGAGAATCTCACAACCAATAGCCAATAACAAGTTTACATTAAGCACACAAGTCAATACTACAAAAACATACAACAAAAACAGAAACTGCTGAGAAATCTCAGCAAGTTGGGCAGCTGCCTTCTGTAGAAAAGGAATTGGCTAATGTTTTGGATCTGTTAGGTTTTGTCAGAACAGTTCTAAACCAGCACACACAAAACTGTATTCACATGCAAATCATGCTTTACCTCGTCTAATAAGGTGTTATATTTCAGTAGATATCAGTAATACAATTAACATTGTACTGGTTACATTTTATGGATTTATAATCCAGACTAACAATCCAAAGTAAACAGATTCAAAACCCACCACTGGAGTTTGAGTTTAAATTTATTTTTTTTAAATATGAAATTTGTAAAGAAAGTACAAGGAAGGATGCTCATCAAGTGGTCAGATTGTCATAAAGCAACTCAAACATTAGAATGAATGCTCTTAACAATATATACAGCAATTTTGCATTTTTCCTCAAGGCATTGGTGAATTAAATATTCAAATCATTTATTCTGTCAATTTTCCTGCATTTCACTGTTGCTTCTGACAAGAAATCATTGAACAACTTGGGAGTATGGGAGAAATATTTTATTCCATGAATGTAAATGATTAAAAGGTATGGGTTGATGTCAAAATGACTTTTGGCAACAACTCACAAAATAAACAGGCCTTGCATTAATATTAAAGGTGTTTTCTGTGTACATAATATAAATACTGGAATAAAAACATGGACCAGCAGGGCTATCTATCACTTACAGTAAGCCAATTTTCAGTCCTCGTAGTGAGATAGGGCACTGAATTTTCTAATGATTTGTTCCTAAGCAGCAGCATTTCATGACCCAGCAGTGAAGAATGGAAAACCTCCTGCTATGAGCTGAATGGAACCCTTTAGTAGGTTTCTTGAAGAGCTCATTCTCGCATTACTCAGGCTTCATTATGCTGAATCAATATTCGTTTAGTCACTGGGGTTATTGACATATTTTAAAATAAAAGTATACCCTTCAGCTATTGCACTCATTACAGGTAATTTGTCTTGTCAGGAGCAGGGAATATTATCCCAGTCTTTCAAGGGCTGACAGCCCATGGAAATACCTCCCCATGGTTACAACTGTAAATAATTTTTTGGTAAAATATTGAAAAATCAATGACTGTTTCCTGCAATCTGTCACAAACAAATCAATCATAATCTGCACAGCCAAGGAGTGTGATATAAGGAGGGAAAGTAGCAGATGCAATCTTCCAGTGAGATCTCTCATTTTAAAATCACTTCACATACTGTAATGGTGTCATCTTTTAAACACTTAACAGTCATTGCAACTGCTGCTCTCAACATGGAATGGGAAGACTATGAGCAGAAGATAAACCACCACTGTTATATAAACAAACATTTAATTTAAAAGGTTTCTGCATTAGTTAGCTGTATGTGAGGCCAACTGTCTGTCAATAATACATAGCAGTTTTCTTCCTACTAATCAATTATGTATGCCTCACATGAACAATTTCACTGCAAATTAGCTCCTGCAGGAACTTAAAATCTTTGCTATCCATAGGTTCTATAAAAGTAAGATTCTACTTAAATGTTTTTTCTAGATGTTATGCCTACAACTATTCCATGTTCTATTCTTCCCAAAATAAAAATATTCTTACCTTGTTTAGCACAATTTAAGCTGATAATCAATTAATATATAAATTCATATAATCACTCTGTACATGGTTGCATGTATCTATATACCGTATAATAATGCGGTGCAATGTGAAAAGAACATTGTCTTTCACCTCAAGAGTCACTAGGTTTCAATGCCCAAAGGAGAAAAATGATGAAAAAGTCTCTATCTATTGCCTCAGGGCAAATGTATTGGACGGGTGACTATTATCCAGCTACTTAAAGGACTAAAGGTTGCATGAACAGCATGGTAGAGAATATTATGATAGATACGGTATAGAGCACAGCCTCTCCTCTGACACTGATTCAAGGGTTTCACAGTACGTTTGTTTCTTTTAATACATATACAGAATTTTGCTTCCCCTGGCTCTTTAGTTTATCTCACCATCTGAAATCTAATGTAAATTTACTTTAACAAAAACAAACATAAAGGAACTCCAAGAGGCAATAATTATTCAGTTCTAATTAGGAGTTTGTATATAACAATTAGGAGTTCATCATTTAATACAAAACAAGGTGCTCAATTATTTCAAGTAACTGCTGCCATTCTGTTTTAAAGCACTAAACATTTTTCAGATCATAAATGTAACAACACAGTACCAATACATTTTTAATAAAGATACTTGTGTGTGTATCAATATCTAAAGATGAGAGGGTTAAAAAAAAGGGGGGCTTGGGAAGCAGAAGTGAAATCATAGCAATCTGCTCAATACTGAAACTGCCACAAGCAATGTTAACCTAATATTCTTAAGCAACATAAATCAAGTTAGAGTCATCCTCAGAACTGAAAATAAAATTCATACTCATGTCTGCCTAGGTCATATTTTGCTTCAAATAACTAAGCAAAATGTCATTTTACAATGATGGAGTTGATCAATTTCCCAAACAGACATAATAATAATGGAAGATGTTCAGGATTAATAAGTTGTATTCATTTTGAAACCCATTACGTGAGATGGCACCCAGAGTTTTCATTAAGGAAAGATTGTGCAATCTGGAAGTTTCCAGGAAGGAAAGGGCAATACAGGCGACCTTATGGAGGACAACAACAGTTAAGATAGACTTGGGAGTCTCAAAGAGACACAGAAGGTGGACAAAGGTTTGTTATACACAGAAATAACTCCTAAAATGCAAAATGTCACAAAGATAATCAATAGAATTAGGCTTTTTCTACATCATACAAGTACAGCTATATTCGAACTAAAAATATCTCCAAGATCTGAGTTCATTATTAAAGTAAATACTTCCTTAATCCCACAGCATTCAGGATCAATTGGACTTTTCCTTCCAAGTCAAATGGCCATCATTCAGGTGTAACCATATATGAACAAAAGAAAAATCCAAACTCTGAGCTTAAATCAGTAAATATATACAGTATTCCTTTTCCACATTAGTAATCAAATTTGAGAGACAAATGCATCTGCTTCCAATGTGCTTAAATAAAATCAGTTTAGATGTCTGCCGCTTTTCTGGTGACATGGGACAAAGATGAAACACTTTAGTTGAACTGCAATCTCAAGTCGATAGTTAAGGATGATGGGTGCAGAAAATAGAAATGTTATGTTAATCCTGAAAAATGAAATGTAAAAGAAAAACATTGCTTATATTAAAATAGGAACAGAGAGAGGCTTATCCTTAAGTTACTGTAATTCTGAACTACAACTGACTTGGAGTAATTGTGGCCCATATTGATGCCAGAAACTAAAAGAAAAACACATTTTATTCCACAATATGTGCATCCATGAATAAATGCAAAATCAAAATAGAAAAAAAAATTGTATGATTATACTGTAAACATTCAATGACCCACAGGCAAAGAAAAGTTCACAAATCGTAATGAAAGTATAAGGAATTGTTAAAGAATTACAATAACCTGGACTTACAATAAACTACCTCTTGTAAGTAACAATTAAAAATGGCACCAAGACTTCTTCACAAAAAAAATCTGAGTACATCACATGTCAATGTCATTAACATTTTTAACTATAATCATGAAGTTCACATAGGCAAATTATTCATGATGGATGAATTTAATGCTGCCTATACATTGTATCAATTATTAGTTGACACACTATTTTTTTTCCAATATGGTCGAGATCAATTGCATGATACGGGTACGGTCGAGATCAATTGCATGATACGGGTCTTCAACCTGAAAAGTTAATTATTTCTCTTTCCACAGATGCTGTTTGACCTCCTGAGAGTTCTAGTTTTTTTCTTTCATAATTCCACCATCTACTTTTCCTTCATTTTAATTGACTGATAGTTGTTCTTTTTTAAATTTCAAAATCAGTAGCAGCTGTAGTCACTGCGATTATCACTCACAAACACCAATTTATCGGATGTTAAATGTAATTTACTGACTAGTTAGAAGACCCATACACACTCAGAGCCCACTTTATTAGGTACATGAGTGGAACCCAATGTAGTCTTCTGCAGCAGTAGACATCCACTTTTCAAGGTTCAATGTGCTGTGTGTTCAGAGATGCTCCTCCGCACACCGGTGTTTAAATACATAGCTATTTGAATTACTGTTACCTTCCCGTCAGCTTGAGCCACTCTGGCCATTCCCCTCTAACCTTGTCATTGACAAGCCACACACATCAAAGTTGCTGGTGAACGCAGCAGGCCAGGCAGTATCTCTAGGAAGAGGTACAGTCGACATTTCGGGCCAAGACCCTTCCTCAGGACTAACTGAAAGAAGAGCTAGTAAGAGATTTGAAAGTGGGAGGGGGAGGGGGAGATCCAAAATGATAGAAGAAGACAGGAGGGGGAGGGATGGAGCCAAGAGCTGGACAGGTGATTGGCAAAAGGGATATGACAGAATCATGGGACAGGAGGCCGAGGGAGAAAGAAAAGGGGGAGGGGGGGAACCCAGAGAATGGGCAACGGGTATAGTGAGGATGGGCTGGGGTGATATACTGTGTCTGGTGCTCCCAATGTGGCCTTCTATATATTGGCGAGACCCGACGCAGAATGGGAGATCGTTTCGCTGAACACCTACGCTCTGTCCGCCAGAGAAAGCAGGATCTCCCAGTGGCCACACATCCCATTCCCATTCTGATATGTCTATCCACGGCCTCCTCTACTGTAAAGATGAAGCCACACTCAGGTTGGCGGAATAACACCTTATATTCCGTCTGGGTAGCCTCCAACCTGATGGCATGAACATTGACTTCTCAAACTTCCGCTAATGCCCCACCTCCCCCTCGTACCCCATCCGTCATTTATTTATATACACATATTCTTTTTCTCCCTCTGTCCCTCTCACTATACCCCTTGCCCATCCTCTGGGTTCCCCCCATCCCCCTATCCCCCTTTTCTTTCTCCCTGGGCCTCCTGTCTCATGATCCTCTCATATCCCTTTTGCCAATCACCTGTCCAGCTCTTGGCTCCATCCCTCCCCCTGCTGTCTTCTCCTATCATTTTGGATCTCCCCCTCCCCCTCTCAAATCTCTTACTAACTGTTCTCTCAGCTAGTCCTGACGAAGGGTCTCGGCCCGAAACGTTGACTGTACCTCTTCCTAGAGATGCTGCCAGGTCTGCTGCGTTCACCAGCAACTTTGACGTGAATTTCCAGCATCTGCAGATTTCCTCGTGTTTGTGTTGTCATTGACAAGACATTCTTGCCAACAGAACTGCCACTCACTGGATTGTTTCTCTTTTTTTTCTTAACTCTGGAGATTTGTAAGAATCCCAGGAAGCCAGCAGTTTCAGAGAAACTCAAACCACCCTTTCTGACACCAACAATCATTCCACAGTCAAAAATCACTTGTATCACATTTCTTCCCCATTCTGATGTATGGTTTGAACAAATGAACCTCTTGGCCATGTCTGCATGCTTTTATGCATTGAGTTGCTGCACATGATTGGTTAATTAGATATTTGCGTTGAGCCGGTATCCAGATATACATACTAAAGTGGCCACTGAGTACATACTACAATATCTGGAAGTAATTTCCTGACATAAAGAATATTAGTTTTAGTAACCAAATATAAATGAAGCACAGAAGTCAATCTCAATATACAAGTTTGCAGATGACACCACAATTGTAGGCCCTATCTCAGGTAATGATGAGTTTGAGTACAGAGGAGAAATTAAGAACCTGGTGGCATGGTGCGAAGACAATAACCTATCTCTCAACGTCAGCAAGACAAAGGAATTGGTTGTTGACTTCAGAAAGAGTAGCGGACCGCACGACCCCATTTACATCGGTGGTGCGCAAGTGGAACAGGTCAAAAGCTTTAAGTTCCTTGGGGTCAATATCACAAATGACCTGACTTGGTCCAGCCAAGCAGAGTCCACTGCCAAGAAGGCCCAACAGCGCCTTTACTTCCTGAGGAAGCGAAGGAAATTAGGCTTGTCCCCTAAAACCCTCACTAATCCTTATAGATGCACCATAGCAAGCATTCTTCTGGGGCGCGTCACAACCTGGTATGGAAGTTGTCCTGTCCAAGGCCGGAAGAAGCTGCAGAAGATAGTGAACACAGCCCAGCACATCACACAAACCAATCTTCCATCCTTGGACTCACTTTACACCGCACGCTGTCGGAGCAGTGCTGCCGGGATAATCAAGGACACAACCCACCCAGCCAACACACGTTTCGTCCCTCTTCCCTCCGGGAGAAGGCTCAGGAGCTTGAAGACTCGTACGGCTAGATTTGGGAACAGCTTCTTTCCAGCGGTGATAAGACTGCTGAACGGATCCTAACCCGGATCTGGGCCGTACCCTCCAAATATCCGGACCTGCCTCTCGGTTTTTGTGCACTACCTTACTTTCCCTTTTCTATTTACTATTTATAATTTATAATTTAAATTTTTAATATTTACTATCGATTTGTAATCCAGGGAGCACGAAGAGCAGAATCAAATATCGCTGTGATGATTGTATGCTCTGGTATCAATTGTTTGGTGACAATAAAGTATAAAGAAGAAACAACAGTGATAACACTGATACCTTAAGAATTGTTCCATTTCATTTTAAAGTGAGCTGCTAGATACATGCCCAGCTCTTACACTGACTTAGAATCCATTACTCATTATGTGTAAAATTGGCATTGTGCACTCAAATAAAGTGTTGCATTCTCAATACCAAGGTCAGGGGGTAGCTTTCATTCTATTAGTCAGAGTTAATAACCAGTGTTAATCGGAGAGTTATATTATTTTTCATACAGCAATTAAAAGGGAAGGTGGAAGGGTTATATTGATTCCAAATAATTTGGGCATAACACTGACATTAAATTATATCTGGAAAAAAAAATAACTGCAGGAAGAAGGGTCGTTTCTAAAAAGAAAATAATACCAAGTACAAAACTTGCAAAGTAATATCAAAAAATATTTAATTACACTTCATTCTGTTAGACATTCAAATTATTTTAAATTGTTATAATAGTTTCAAACATTTAATGCATTCATTTATAGAACAATATTAGAAACCAATCAAAACCTGGTAATTAAAAAGAACAATTGAAAACAAAAACATATCAATATTTTATGAGCACTAGAACCTTTATTTGTGGATATTGACATGTATATAGCTACAAGTCTTTTAGTGCTTAAATCTTTAAAGATAAAACTCTAAAACATTTAGAGGATTGCATAATGAGACCATAAAGGCACTTGATCCATTAAAGATAGTGAATGAGTACAGAAGGAATGTTGTAATTAGTAACTGGATAGATAAGGGCTTTTAATTGATGAGAAAAACAGATATTTATCCTTTCATCCATTTTCCTGGTGAAATGCTGATATGGGAGAGGTCATGCACATGTGGTGAAAATTCAAGATTAAGCAATCGAGATTAATAGACAGGCACTTGGACACGGCTGAATATCTATCAAATGAATGTTATTGTATCCAATGTACATTTTTTCATGAGCTCTGCTTGGTCCAAATTCTAAACCACAGTACTTGCATTCAAACAAATAAGTGCACAAAAAATTGATTATGAAGGACATGGAGATATAGCAATAAATGTCCAACAAGCAGACAAATTCAGACAATTTTTTTTAAACTACTAATGGTGTATTGTAAATTTAATTTAGCTAACACTTTACCATCAAACCAATGCTGGATCTGGATATGGGTGTCAGAAAATAAATGTAAATTATGAGACAGAAATAAATGCATAAAATGGAGCATTTTGGCGGTTTGGATTGTTCTACAGCTTCGTCAGTCCTCTACATTTCCAACAGAGTTACTCCAGACACTCCCTAATAGTAAAGAACAGCAATAAAATTTCTGATACAGTACAAAACTCCATTGAAACACTCAATAAACATCAAACAATTTTCTTTGACAGGTTCTGTTCTCCTCCAAGCTCAGTCAACAGTGGTGGTGGGAGGAGAATCAGTATATGTAAATGGAGAAAAATTAAATCCTGAATTACTTTAAAGTTATCTTAACAGAGTCTCCAGGTATGTAGAATGGCATGTTTCCATCAAGAGAAAGATACCCATGCACAAATTCTTCTAGTCTGTGGACAACTGTTGCACAAGAGCTACCAGACAGTCTTGACAGAGAGAGATCTTGGTCCATTGATGTGAGGCACCAACTCTTGAACACAGGCATACACATACAAACACAAATGCAATCTATCCCTACTCATAATCACATGCCTTTGATTCCATCAAAATCCAAAAAACCTCAACCCATACTATCCCTCAGACCTACTCTATTACGCTTTCACTTCCTATTATATATCACACACACAAACACAAACTTCCCATCTCCTCATTCTCCTCCCCAGATTTTCCTTCAGGCTAATCAGATTTTCTCAAGAGCCTGTCAGTCACCACACCTTCCCCCAAATACCTGCCCTCCTATCACTCAGAACTCCTTTCTCTCAGAATCTCATTGCAATCTTGCCCAAATAGCCCACACCTCCCCTCTCCTCCACAACACTCCTCCCTAGAACCCCATCCACATATTTCCCCAACCCACCCACAAAGCCTAATCCTAGCCCCTTCCTTAGAACTTTTCTCCCTAGGTGCTCGCCTCCTATCTCTTGTCATTTCAGAATCAAACCCCCAACTACCCCTACCCTCAGTCTTACACAATGACACCACTATTCTCAATTCTCCCCAGTCCACTTCCACCCCAAGAGCCCAATTCAATACTTACTCTCTGAACCATCGACCCTGCCTCTCACAGGGAATCTCACACTCCCCTAGGGAGTCTTCCTCCTGTTCCCTGCACAACACCTCAGAGATCCCTGTAAATAACCCCAACAACCATTCCTCAGACAACCTCCAATCCCACCTCATACTCTCCATTCTCCCCAATCACAGATCCCACCATCCCCACTCCCATCAGAGAAACACTCACCCTTGCTTTCCTCTTCCTCAGGAACACTTTCCCTTCCACATCCCTCTGTCTACACCCTTTTTCCTCAATCCTTCAAAGGGTCACACCCTGGAACCTCTCAGCAGGCTTCTGCCAAACCAACAACCCCTCTGCCCTTCCATCTTTCCTATGCTCCCCATCTCCTTTACACTCCAACTGTTCCACCCTTTTTCAGTCTCCGTCCTTTCCTCGTACTGCAGCTCTCTTTCCTCTCAAACCTTCCCTACAAATTTTATCCAATAATTTACCTTACCACCCCACCTTCAGAATAATTTCCTCCACTTTATCATACCATCCCTCCTTTCCCTCCTACTCACCATCCTCTCCATCAGTCATCCCATTGCCTCCCAATTGTTACCTTTTCCCTGAATTGGGCCTATTCTCCCCATCAAACACCCACAAAACCACCCTATTCATTCTGCTTCAGTCACTTTTCCAACAATCTTAACACTGATCCCACCTGCTCATTCTACACCATCCCTCATATCCCCATGCCTCTCCTTTAAATGCTCTTAACCCACTTCACGAAGAATATTTCCCTCCATGAAAAATCCCTCGAAAAGCCCTGTCTCTACCTTACATCTTGCTTTACAGCCCCTTCTTTCATCTAACAATTGCCACATAGGCCTACTTCCCCCTATTCCCTCCATCCTCCAAGATTCCCACTTCAACTAGTGCTCTGCTTCCCCTTTACCAACCTCTCCCATCCTCAGAACTTCATTACTATCAACTCACCTGCCACCCCCTACCCCAGACCTCTGCCAAAACCTCCACTTTTCAGCTATACCTCCACACTACAATTCAAACATTCCTGATCCCAGTCAAGTTTCTCAAGCTACTCCGCCTAGCATGTCCTGCATTTTCCCTCACTGTTCCTTCACTCGACTTCTTGTCTCCCCTTGTCCAAATCTTCCTTTCTATGCCCTCCCCACCTGCCATGACACCATTCCCACTTCAGATACCCATTCACCCCCTTACCATCCGCTCCCTTCCATTTTCCTCTTCTTACCATCCCCAACCCCACCTAGCTCAGAATCCTTTGACTTCCTCTAGCCATCCTCTCTCTTGTTCTCCCTTACCATTTCCTCTATCATCCCTTCCCTTTTCACCTCTCCCATTCTGTCCTTACATTTCATTCTGTAGTCACTTGCCCCTAGCTCATTGTCTTCTCAATTAATATTTTAAATCATAAATTTAAGGTTGTAATGACATCAAAACATGAGTATTCAAAATGAATTTGTTACTTTGCTATTTGAGCTACAAAGATGGAGCAATGAGCGTGTTTGGCTTTTTTTTAATTTCCATTTGTCCTCTTTCCTTAAATTTAATATGCTGATTACACAAGAGTAACTTGAGAAGTGCTTTAGGTGCTGTCATATATAAAAACATTAGCAGTAAAAAGCCGATAATGGTTATTCTTTAAGCTGCAGATCATTCTGCTGTAGCTAGGCTGTAACCATCTCCAAGGCTACATGCCTTGAGGAGGATTAGGCAAATCTAAATGCAGTTTTCCAGGTAACATGTGGCCAGGGTTCATCAAAACTATAGAATCACTGTCACTTCAGTTTTACAATTATCTCAAGAAAATGTTCAACATTTCATAAACCTTACTGATCACTTTTGATCACTATGCAAAGACTTGTTAACAACTTGTTTGCGTGGACATCAAAAACTCTTAATTCTTCAATAGCTCTGTCTCACATCATTGAAAAGTATTCCAATGTGTTTTGATTTGAATGCATGTGATATACTTTCATTTCCCCACTTACAATACATCTGCCATTGTTTTTTCTCTTTCACTCAAATTGGTTTATGTCCGTATCATAACAATGAATGAAAATTAATTCATAACACATTTATGTAATGCAATGTGGCAAGGAAGAGCAGAATTCAGATGTATTGACATTATACCAACCTTTCAGAATTCAAGTATTGATACTACTTAGTATCCTGAGTTTAGGCATTATTAAAACAAGTTATTTTATTAAATGAGTACAGAAAGGCCATTATCTCAGAAAGTATAAAGTTGAAAAACTATAAAACGTCTAAAGCTTAAGATGTAAATAGTCACAAGGAGGTCATATTAAAGTGCACATTAACATTAAATGGTGGTTAAGCCTATATTACCTTACAGAAAGAGGCATAAGCATAAATTAAAAATTGGAAGAAAATTTGGAGTGAGCAGAAGTCCTGATTACAAAATAATATACCAAATAAGCAACAGAAGTAAAACCATTCAAAATATAACTATTACACATGACATGATGACCCAATTCACATATTTGAGAAGCGAGGCAACTTGCTGGAGGACTAAGGGAGTTTACTGAGTGGAACCAGAAACGACCTGCTCAGGGTGAAGCTTCCAGCTTTCTGATACCTTGGGGCCCCCTGCAGGGGTCACAGAGGCCATCGATCTCTGTGGGACCCATGCAAGTCACCCTTAGCTCTTCTGATATTCTTAACTAATCAAAATACTCTTTTCGATCCCCAATTGTTTTATTTTTATTTTTCTAAATTCAAGTTTCAAACTTTTATAACTTCATTTCCAGGAAATAAGAAATCATAAGAACACCTTTTTCACCTAGATAGAGATACTTACAATTTGTAATCTCCATAAGAAAACTTAAAAATGGCAGATAGTAAAAGGTATGTTACAGAAATATTTCAAAGAGTATAAATCTAGACACATTTTCATGTTAAGTTTGTCAGAATGGCTGAAATAAAATGTAGGAAACATAACATTGCAGTTCTATCTTCAATTATATATTCATGCAATGCTATATTCAACAGTTCACAGAAGGTTGGCTTTACCCATAACATTCAGTTTTGTATTTCTTACAAGGGAATTTCAGCTTCTGATAATCTGTTTATATTTTCATCACACTAGCAAATTGTATAAATTGTTTCAAAATCACAGTGAACCTTTTAAAATATATTGTAACTTAGTAGAGTATACACAAGGTTGAATTTGCTCTTAAAATATATTTCATATTGTAACTTGAGACAATTCTAATTATACGTAATTATTTGAATTGTAAAAGTCGGGATCTTTCATTTATTTTATGCAATTAATAGCAATTATGATTCTCCTTTATTTTGATTTAGCATTGCATTCATTCTAATTTTCCCCATTTTTATTTTTAAACACAGTATTTCAACAGTACTACATCTATGTCGGTAATATTGAAAATTCAGGAAACCACAACTTGACTTTAATAATTTCAAGATAAATAGAAAATAAAGAACACTACAGCATAGAAAGTAGGTCCTTCAGTGCATCTAGTACAAATATTTTTCTATTTCTAGTACAGTGTCTTTTCTATTTCTAGTTTCCTGTAAGTGTATTCCCGCTTAACTGAAAAAAAATCAGACAAAAACTAATGCCAAAGAAATAATCTGAATGAGCTTTAGACAACTTATTGGCATCAATCCAATTTCACTCATTTAATATTGCTCAATTTCACTCATTTAACCTTAACCCCCATCTCAGTTTAACTGATGTTGAAACCTTGAACCTCTTTAACTACTCCAAATCTATATTATTGCAACTGGCTGTGAGCTGTTATATTTTCTTTAATTCCACTGTAAACCAGAATTTACCATAAGAACACATTCACTTTTTCACCCTCCAAATGGGTCACAAAGCCTCCATTTTAAAATTGTGTTTTTCTCTCCATAAAGCTACCTCTTGCCCCTTCCTCTTTCTGTGATCTCCTCTATTCTTAATATACTTTGGAATATTTGCAATTCTTCAATTTATTGATTAACAGCAAAATGAATGACTCCACCACTGGCATTTGTGCCTTCTGCCCCTACAAGCAAAAGCTATAGAATTCCCTCCCTAAATCTCCCCACCACTTCAATACTTTTTCCTTCCATAAAATGTTCTGTAAAACCTACCTCTGTTAATATTATGGTTATTGCCCCAATAACTGATGAGGTACAGTGTCATATTTTGTTTAATATCCCTAGAATAGGCTATTCAAATGTGGGCCAACCAATCACTAATGGAAGACAAGCTAAATCTCCAAGAGATCTGACAAAGATGGAATCAAGAAAATCTGCACTTCAGTATCATCAAAGTCATGAGAAAAAGCAAACCTTGTATTTTTGTACATGGACTTACTACAACAATAATTTGATATTTTGATAACCAAACACTCTAACCTTGCTTCTAGCAAAATTGGTTTCAGTATGTCTTACCTCATCTTCTGCAACAGATCCAACTTAAGCAAAACCACATCTGGAATATTTTGTTTCTGAAGGGATGAAGTTGTTCAAATAAAGCTTATCTATAAACATTTTTAGTATCTTTGACAAAATTATTTTTTATTAAATTACTTTATTCACATTGTAAATTGTTGATCCCAGAATAAGCCTCAAAACATGTTGATTTAACAGTTTGTGTCTCAAGATGGAGCATCTTCTCTTAGCATGCAGTACAGTAGCAGCAACTGAGCAGTAAAAAAGCTCAAGCAGTGGCAGGCAAATGTAATTGATAGGTTTAACTGCCACTTTAACTTGCAGTGTTCTTTTATGGGTCAAGAATTCTACCACCTGTGATAGGTTAATAGCTGCTTCAAGCACCAGAGAGAAGCATTATCAATGTTTTGTAGTAGAATTCCAAGTTACAGTTTGAAAATGCAACTAAAATATGAGTTAAGATAATTACGAGCTGTCACTCTGAGCCTCGAACCCAGCTTACATCTCCATTAACCTAGTGTCCCTGTTGGAATATTTTCAAAAAATATAATTTGCACATTGCGATCTGCTATGCATAAAGTCAATCTTGACAATTGGTCCAATTTCAATTCTAACCAAAATGCATGTTTATAAATGCATTAGTCATATTTGCTTGTTTTACAACATTTAATTATGAAAGTTTCCAAAATGTTACAAATGTGTATAAAGATCAGATAGCAGGTACAGGTATTCATTTTCAGGATTGTAATAGTGACTTCTAGTAACTCCTGAAAAATGAAGGCCATTGTAAAATCATTTAAATCTTAAATTGAGGGAGTTTAGATACAGTATTATGTTGCTAATTTACATAATTATATAATTTCCAGTAATAAAATTTATCAGGAATTGATCACACTTCAACTGTAATTAATAATCTACAGTGTATTATACAGACAGCCACTTTATAAATATTCTGAAGTAATATGAACTTTGTATACCTCCGTAACGGTAGCAAGACATACTACATTTGAAAATTGTCTCGCCCTGTAAAGTTGTGCCACAAAAATGCGACAGGTATAAATAATCACTCTCAGTTTTTGGTGTTTCATTTTTATCTTGCAAAGCCAACACTGATAGGTTGAATCAATATGATAGACATAGTAAATTTAACCATCAAATTTACTAAAACACTTCCATAGTCAATGCAGTATATATAATGGTGGTAAGCCAGATTTTAGGTTAGCTATAAATGTAATGACTGAATATATCCCAATGATTAAGCAATTTTTTGGGCCAACAGCAAATAACAATTCAGTTTATTATCAAGGTTAAAAAAACAAAAGTGTACTTCCTTAGAAAACATTTTAAAGCAAATGTCGAAGATAAAATCTTATTCATATAACTGCTGAATAAGCAAATAAAACATTATGCATTCAATTCCTCCTTTAAAGAAATAAAAAAAACAGGAAACGTTACAACCAGTATTGTGTTTTAGATTCAATCCTCTGCAGATTTATTTCCTTCAAGAAATATTTTGCAGTATATAAGTATTTCAACATGAAATGTATCTTAATGATATACAGGTTTCACGATAGTTATATTCACTTTATATAAAATGGGAACTATGCCGATATGTACAGTGAATTCTGTGATGTACAAAATTGGGGGAAGGGGAATGACAATTCGTTTTGAATATATACTTACACGTTCTTAATTATTCCTGAGTGGAGGATTTTAATATCGCCTTTGTTTCTCGATACACGTACTGTGCTACTGCAGTGGTAAAAACTAGCACGGCGGCGTCTGTTTACTTGACTGTTAACAAAAAGGTGCTGGCGAGTGCCAGTTTCATCAAAGCAAACCTGCGGGTTGCAATCAGTTTCAGGTCAAGAATTTCAAATGAAGGGGTAAGTTCCCCTTGACGGCTTTGCTCCTGAGCGTGCCTTTTGAAAAAAAAACCCGCGGCAACGTCCCGGTACTTACCACGCATTTGTCCAGAACAGAAGTGTTCACTGGAAGTGTGCTATAAGTGAAACTACACCCGCTCTCAATCCTAACAGAACCGTTTGCTCTCCCCGTTTTATTCATAAAAAGTCTTTTTTCTTCATGTCTCTGATTGATAACAGTCCACAAACACCGAGCCAACAATTGGAGAAAACTTTAAACATGCGACAGAGAGCATTTATCGCATCCATCTCAGAAAAAAAGCACTATTTAAATCGCTGTCACAATGTAATGCATACTTCACTCAGATTCGTTTTTTAATCGCCTGTCCATTTCCCGGGATTAAGCGCAATGCAGCTGCATGTGTGTGCATTGGAATAAACAGCGCATGGAGGATGTAAAAAAAGAGGCTTCGGGATGAACACAGGAGTGACTTACCCTTCGGGTCTGGCGCTGTGGTGCAGGCCCGCCTTAAACACCCTCGAAGGTGAACGAGAGTTAACATGAAAGCCGCATTTCGCCGCCCGGTCGCCATCTCTCAGCGTCAGGGTCTCAACTGCACCGGAACACTTCCGGTCGCCCGACCTGCTGCCTTGGCAACCACCCAGGTAAAGCGGAAGTCGGTGGGGGGAGCCGCGCGGGAGAGGCGGGGTTTGCAATATGAGCGGTCTTTCCCCCCGCCTCCGACCCGGCGGCCGGCGTTTCCAGCGTCCAGGCCGCTGGTTACCAGGCGATGTAAAGGAGTGGCGCACCACCAATCAGCGAGAGGACGGTGGAAGGGCCGCGCTGCATTTCGGGATTTGTTGTTCAATCACGAGTTGCGCTCGGCTGCGAACTACATTTCCCAAGCGGTCTAGCGCTCCTGTCAATATGGATTCCCCGATGATAATTAGATGTATTGCAAAGAGTGTCGTTACCTGCTCAGCGCTCCAAGTGGTTTCGTTCGGTTTTCGTTGTGGGTAGTTTACTTGCACAGACATATCTAAATAATAGAGATAGAAAAGATGATAGTTTACTATATATCATTTGCAAACATTATATTTTTATGACACGAATGCGCAATGATGAGCCAAGCCTGAAAAACAGTGGAAATTCCGGTATTATAATAAGAGAAATAATATTTTGCGGTATAAACAAATTACAGGGAATGATAAGGATCAATTTAAGGGACAACTGGAAAAGCATATGAGAGAGAACAGAAGACTATTATATGTTGATAGGTTTAGATAAGTAATCGAGCTGGATAAGTGATCGAGTTCAGAGCTGGTATGAACTGTTTGGGCCGAACGGCCTGTTTTGGAGAGGGATATCCTCTATCTTGTGATGCACGAATAATTCCAAAACACATTTACGGATTGTTTTTCGCGAAATTCCCGGAATATCTAAACGTTTGGGATTTGTTAAGAATATCTTGCCAGTTCGAAGTAAATTTTTTAAAGAAGTATTAATGGACTTAGAAACAAATGTAACAATAATGGAATACTTGTAATTGTCTGTTTACGCAATACGTTAAAACAATGAAACGCACATTTAAAATACGTGCACACTTCGACCGTCGTCATTTGCTTGTATAAATATAGCGATACCCAAAGATGATTTCAGAAAGATGTAGCATTAAGCCTTTAATCCAAGCCAAAAAAGTAATTGAAAGTAACAAAAACGGATTATAAACAGATGAGAATATGAACAAACATCTCAATCAATCATCCACATAGAGTGATATCAGAGCATAGTATTGTACAATTAAAGAACCTTCTTATAATTGAGGCGCTATAGGCAATATGCAATGCGTTGATTAATTTCGCAGGGCAAAAGACGTAGAAAACTATCGATTTGCGAGATTTCCCGCTGAGATATGGGCTTGGGCAGAATAGCTGCTATAAGCAGACAAAGAGAATTAAATAAACCGGGATATGTTCGTGTTGGGAAATATATCTGGTGGAATCAAAGGAGATTACATCCGTTGATCGGCAGGGATTTATCCCAGTTCATATGGTTTTAATCTGCTTTCGCTTCTACCCTTTTATGAGTTTTCGAGAGGGGATACCTGGTTCGTTTATTCGCTTATATCCACCAGTAAACACTCATTTTGAGATTAAGAATATGAGAGGCAGCGAATCAGCTGGCTTGCGTTGCATTGTGAGGACCCTCTTCTAAATTCTGAATGGTCCAAGTAATTAGTATTATTTGGAACTTACATAATGAAGCTTGTCCAAAACGGTTTCCGCTGAATGGACGGCTGAGTAGGTTATTCATTTTCCTTCGATCTGTTTAAAAAAAGATCTTTTTCCCATTCTTCAAAATAAATGGAGACAATCCGAACTACATAATTTACCTGGTGCTGAGAATAGCGGGTAGACAATTTCGGCTGTTTTGCAGTTGAGGTAAAGCTCGAAAGCAGAGGGATATAACTGAAGCAGCCACCGTGTGTATTTCAAATACATATTTCGCGAAGAATTCAACTGCCGTACCTACTAAAACACAACAGGCAACGAGGTATCTGCTTTATGAGTTTTAAGTCTCGAAGTCGATTACAATTAAAGGTAAATACTACAAACATTTCCTCCTTGTATTATCAAATCGATCACATCTATAGATATGGCCAGATGGCATCTTGAGTAGTGGTTTAAAACTGAAGGCTTTGAACTACATATGGATCAATGTATACTATGGATATGAGCTGAATACACATAGTCAACGTCAAGAAATTGTTCACTGGTGGTCCTTTAATCAATTGATAGGAAATTTCTTTGCTGTTAAAATTATAAAAGAAGATATGTATAGGCTTGTGCCAAACTGGTGCCAAAATAGTATCCTGCTAATAGCAAAACTAACATTAGAAGAAATACTTAATCATTGTAGGACTTTGTATGAACAAGATTCTACAATTCGGCCTCTGTTTAGATCTGTGTTGAATTCATATTATGATTAAAGTCTGAATTTTGGCAGTCCATTCCTCCTTCCCTTATTTAATCTCCCAACCCCATAGCATAAATTGGACTGATAACAATAATGTAGCATGACTCTATCAAATATATCAGTAACTGAGAGTGTTTAACCACACCGGCACCGCCTTATTACAATATAGTCTGCCCCCTTTCATCTCCAGCTATGTGCTCAATAATTACAAAAACTAAAACAGGTTATTTTCCACACAGAAAATATCAAGTGGTCCACTGCTCTACAAAACCAGAATAGCCCCCTTATAGAGGAAGGGTTAGGAGCATTAACTAAAGTTAATAAAACATTCTAAATGCCAAAATGCAACAGCAAGTGCAGTGCCCCTGAAAGCACAGATGTTGTCAACAGCTGTTGCACAACTGTGCAGCAGCTGGAGGGAAGCACTGCTGTCAACTTGTTTCAAATTGTCCAATACAAACTGAGATCTGACCAGGAATACTTCTCTTAAAACTTGCAATGCCTAAACGATTGACCAAGTGGTTGGAATTCCTATTTTCCCATGTCCTTTCAGGAAGGTTAATGTATATAAGAGAAAACAATTACTTTTCAACTATAGAAATAGGTAGTCAACATGTCAAACTACCTGTTTGTCATAGCAAAAGGAAGGGAAACACATGATAAGAGTAAGTGGGGAGTCAGATTAGGAAGTAAATATCTTTGCTCTTCTCATCACTTTGTGTGTGTCTGTAAATATAATGCACTTGGGCTCTAAGCATCAAACAAAGATCGATTGAAAACTACCATGTGTTAAAATGGATTTTGTAGAAAGTAATAAAATAACCACAATAAGCATTTTTCTTAAGTGGGTTATATTAGAAAACAATAAAAACTGTCATAAAACAGATTATATCGTCTTCTCGATGTATGGTTGTCACTTAGCTGCAAAACATCTAACTCTTATGTCTATTGTGAGTCTATTATTGATGGCCATACAATCATTGTGAAGTTCTGTGATTATTGTACTTCTGCTTTCTGCAGTTAATGGGAAAAGTTATGGGATTTATCCGGACAAGTATGTAAACTCAGCCTTGTAAAGATCATGTAAATTATGTAACAATCTGATATAGATTGTGGTGCCAGCACCTTTTGCCCTAATACACCAAATATTAAGTGCAGTTCTTAGAAAAAACATTCAACTTTTTCCATTTTCACAAATACGTATGTGCATTATGCTAGAGACTATTATTTCAACAGAATTCTAAATCCTAATACTTCTACTTTACTAACTAATTATCATTTAAACAGGCTATGGTCACATGATAAAACTAATGTTTTTATGCACAATACAAGGTGACAGTGTAGTAATAAGACTTCAAAAATTTGCTTCACTAAGCCTCTGAATAACCTGTAACTATTTACAAGACAGTTAAGTACACAATTAAATAGGAACTGTTGATATGACAATTAATAAATTATTATTTACACACACAAATGTGACTGAAATCATACTGGCAATGGTGGACTGCAACCAGAAAAATACAGATAGGCATTAGGTATTTGGATTTGGACGCTAACTGTCTTCTGAAAGCCTTAAATACAAATGTTATTAATTCAGTTATAATACCTAGAGTCTGCAAATGAGTTCTTATAAATATATCTTAACACATAGGACATTTTTTTTCTTTATTTAGAGTTATAAGATGATATCTTTGATGCAAAAGAGGACGAGGGTATCAAGAATACTCAGACTATTCTGATGTGTCATTGTCCTATAGTCTACAATGGTTTGTACAAATGATGGAATGGGTAAGCATTGTCCTCTTCTTCATTTTTAGAAGGATCTTCACAAAATAGACAAACCTCCAACACTGGATAATTTCTGAATTGTGGAATAACAACATATTAAATAGATTAGAAAAACATTTTGCTGTGCTAAAAGACAGATTTGTAACTTAGCAGTTACTTTCACAATGTGCTGGGCGTGTTTTGCAGTCAATGAAGTACTTTAGATTGTCTTTTGATTGGAAATCACCAGAAACACCAACATGGGTATAGCATTCTCCCATAAACCACAATATGATAATGACCACACAGTATAATCTATTTCAGAAATGTTGTTTGAGAGATAAATAGTGGAGAATATCAAGATTATTTCTCATGCTCTTCTCCCAAATTATGCCACAGTACCTTTTATGTACATTTAAGAAAGCCAAAAGTTCCTTGGGTTTAACATTTCATCCAAGATATACCATTCCTGATAGTACAAATTCCTTTAGAACTGGACTAGATAACTGCACTCAGTTTATTGAGTGGCACAATAAATAGTGAACCCTCTGACTCCGCTGAGTGTTACTACTCACTGAACTACATATTACACAACTTCTGCTGGCAACTTTTGAGCTGCCATTCCCCGTGACAGCGGTCAAATACATTGGGGAGAAAGGGACGGTTACAAACATAGACAAAGAACAACAAGGACTTCTTTTTAAGGGGAATTATGCCTTGTTTTAGTGCATATTAGTTCAAACATCAAAAGAAAAGCTCATATGAATCTAAATTCAGTAGGTATCCAATATTGATACAGTACAGGCCACTTTAGGATATAAATTCAATTCAATGTTTCATTTGTAAGAACATATTATAATTTCTGAAAGATTGTACAATGAAATATACAAATTGAAATCATTGCCCAATTACCTGATTGGAAATGAATAATTAAAAAACAACACATATGGAGCTCAACTTAATTATACCTCATCTTCTAAAGGTGAAATTGCTCACCATGGAGGCAATCCATTAGGTAGGCCACCAACTCAATTTCTTCTCTAATATGAATCCATAAAGGATCATGAGTATGTTTGTAAAATAGCTTTAATATAATCCATTGTGTGTTCATTTCCAATTAATACTTGTTCATATGTGCAAGAGTACCTTGTAATCAAAGAACAGATTTTGTAATCATTGTTTATTTTTATTTGGAATTCTTGGATAGGCATCTATTGTTGCAAAAGTAATTCTTCATGTACATTTATGCGTGCACTGTCTACACATTATGCTTAATCGTAGTCTGGCATGGTTTTTTAATGATTGCTATATACTGATGTCAATAGGTAGCCAAATTTGAAAATTAGCTTCCTTCAATCTGCAACAATCAAACACAGCATTTATTTTAAAGGTTTTTGTAGAACGGAATGGAAGACTAGGGGTGGTGGGGGTGTGGGTGGGGGAGGTGATTCTACTGAGTACTCTAGCACAGGATGTTCCATGTACCTACTGCAAATTATTTCTCAATAAATTTTCAGTAATGACATCACAATTGTTGATCCTTCACTGCCAGTCTCATTTTGCATTAATGTTATAGACTGCACTGACAGCTGCTGTCAGAACAAAAAAAAACAGACAGGCTTAAAATTGAATCAAATCACCTCATCAGATTAATAGTACGCTGTTAACGGCATATAAAAATAGCCAATACCCTGGAGTGATTTCAAGATAACCGTTAGTCTTTTTTAAAATTTATTGTTGATTCCTTCACTCTATGCCTTCTCTATGGTGGGGTGAGATTCCACGAGGCTGGCCTGTTATTCAAGTGTGGCAGTCAGCTGGTGGCAAGTGACATCACAACCAGGCCGATCTTGTCTTCGCCCAACGTTCAAAGACACGGACCGCACATAATTCTAGCAAAGCTGCTGGATGGTAATCACGAGTGCGAAAACGAGATGCTCTTCCCTTTCCCCTTCGCAAGGCGCCGAAGCTAGAGTCACTGTCTATCATTTCGCATTAGCACCGGCCGTGTTCTGTTATTACTTAACCGTTGACTGAATAATTAGCTGAACCACGTGGGCACGGGGAGAAGGGGTGGGTGAGTTGTTGATGCATTTTAAAATTAGTTAAATCCCAATTTAAAGCATCACATTTGTTAAATTTATTTTACAGTGAACCGTCTAAAAATAGCTTCCGCTTCGCAGCATTTTCTACAATAGTTATACACCTGTAACATTACAGAATCTTTAGCACACGACAGGATTGTAATTAATTCCTGGCAGTCAATTTAAATTTCAAGGAAAGTTTAACAAACGTACTTTGGAGCGTAGAATTGGCATATATTTCCAGTAAGTTTAAATTTGTCCCCGATTCGACGTGATCTGATTCGCCAGGCTCCGTCACGCACTACATTAGCAAAATAAAGTTAAGTTGCTGGAGCCTGGTAAAAGATTGCCATCCAGGGGCCGGCGCACTTGAGCCTTGAAATGAGTCTTGTTCCGCCAAATAGATAGATAGATAGTGAGAGAGGGGAGGGAGGGAGGGAGAGTGAGTGAGAGAGAGATACAGACACAGCTCGAGAGAAGGAGGGAGAGAGAGGGGAGGTGGAGAGAGAGGAGGGGATCGAGAGAGAGAGAGAGAGAGTGCGTGTGTGTGTGTGTGCGAGAGAGAGAGAGTAGCAGGCTCTCATTAGGTTGGTTGTGGCACCCCAGCATTGTTGGTGCCTCTCTATTGACAACACCCTTATAGGAGGAGCTGCGAGTGCGTAGAAGGCGTCAGAAATCCTGAATTTCTAACTTGCATCTTGCAGGACCTTTTCCAAGCAGCCCCATCTAAAGGAAAACTTCTGCAAGCAAGTAAACACTGGGAGTCAGCTTGCAGCTGACAGCGCGGACCCAGGCAATCTGCCGGTGTATGACTCCGCTTCACACAATTCACATAAAAGCCTTGGAAATAGGGGGCTGATTCACACAGAGACACACAATCACTAATCTTAGCCATGTCGTATCCTCAGGGTTACTTGTATCAACCGTCAGCTTCGTTGGCTCTTTACTCGTGTCCAGCGTACAGCACGAGCGTCATATCGGGACCCAGGACGGATGAACTTGGGAGATCTTCTTCGGGATCTGCCTTCAGCCCATACGCCGGATCTACGGCGTTCACAGCCCCTTCCCCAGGCTATAACAGCCACCTCCAGTACGGCACAGACCCGACCGCTGCCTTCACTTCCTATGTGGTAAGTTCAGCTTTCTAGACACCATGAAAATGCATTTGTAACTATTGCTGTGCACAATGGTACTTCGCTGAGATCGTTTAACAAAACGATCGCACATCCCTCTGCAAACTTTTCAGGCATCTCAATTTGTTATTTGAATGTAATTTTGATTTAGTTAAGAACAATTTGAGGCAAATTATTATTAAGATCACCCGACTTTATTAAAAGCATCAACAATCTGGCAGATTAAAAATGTGTATGTATCTATTATTTCACAAGGTTAAAGGATTTACAGTTGAATGCTTTTGGTACAAAGCGCGATTTTGACGGGTGTTTGTTGTCCCAGGGCTCTCCCTATGATCATTCGACGGGCATGGCTGGATCTATAGGATATCACCCGTACGCCGCTCCTTTAGGCTCTTACCCCTATGGTGACCCAGCTTACCGAAAAAATGCCACCAGAGATGCCACTGCCACCCTGAAAGCCTGGCTCAGCGAACACAGGAAAAACCCTTACCCCACTAAAGGCGAGAAGATCATGCTGGCCATCATCACGAAAATGACCCTGACCCAAGTGTCCACCTGGTTTGCGAACGCCAGGAGGAGGTTGAAGAAGGAAAATAAAATGACCTGGACCCCGAGAAATAGGAGTGAAGACGAGGAAGAAGAAGAGAACATAGATCTGGAGAAAAACGACGAAGATGAGCCACAGAAACCTTTAGAAAAGGGGAACTCATCGGAACCAGAGCCTGGTAAGAAAGTAATGAATATTTTAGAGAAATCATTTCCAATAAAGACGTGGAGTTGATTTTGGTTTATTATTTATAACGCACGCATATGCAAATAACAGACATTTTCGTTTGAATTGTAATTTTCATCACATGTGTAGTTAGGAGACGTTTCTGAAAACTCAATATCGTAGCATCCATCAGAAATATTGTCTACAAGTAACAACATTTATTGAGTTAAGAAATGTGAATAATTACGAGTCTCTCCATGAATAAATACAACAATTAGAGTGTAATTGAAATATTTGATTTATATAATGTGATTTTTTCTCTCTTTTGTCAACTGATTCAAACAGGAAATCAGAAAACGAGCGTAGTTGAAATTGCTTGCGAAAGATTTGAGGAACAACATTCCAGTAAAGATGAGCAGATCCTCAGCGATTCGGAATTCAAAGACTCGGAGGAGAAAGAGATCCTTCACTCCCCCAAAGCTACCACTTCTTCCCTGGTTGTGCCTCACGGAACTGAGCTCTTGCACGAAAGCCACGACTCCGATTTGGAAAATGTACATACAAATCTAGCTCATGCTCTTCCCAGTAATACAGCGAACTGCAGCGTGACTTCAGTCATTCATTCGCCCCCGGCAACAACCTCCAAACCCAAACTCTGGTCTCTAGCAGAAATCGCCACTTCGGACAAGTCGAAAGAACAGAGCGAACAACAGCCGAGTACGTGCCCAGGCCATGGCTGTGCCGTGTCCGCCAGCGCCTCCTCGCCGTCCCGTTCCCCTTGCCCTTACCCTAACAGCGCGGTGCTGGGTCGGCCTCTCTACTACACCTCTCCCTTCTACACGGGCTACACGAACTATGGCACTTTCGGACACCTTCACAGCCACCATGGAAGTAGCAGCACAAATCACTTCAGTTCTAATGGATTAAGTCAGACTGTCTTAAGCAGAGCAGAGGCACTGGCCAAACTCTGCCCAGAATCCAAAACAAAGAGCCCGGCACCAGTAGATCATTGCAAGGACACATCGTCTTATGAGTTGAAGAAAGGTATGTCGAACATTTAATAATGGGGTTCTTCGCCGAATCTCTGGACACTATTTATTTTACCATGGCAAATTATTTCCCCGTCAACGTGGTATAAAGTAACAAAGCAGTTTAATTTCTGATAAATTCCAAACGGTTAATTCAAACTGTTCAAAAGTAACATCCGGAAAAGTCTTAACCAACCACGAATTAATTTGTATTTAGACTAATTCTGTATATTTAATGTAGCTTTTTTTGTATTTAAAAAGGATAATACAGCCTCTGAAGTAAATTATGAAACGAGTCTCTTGTACAGATATTAATGTTGTTCTTTCGTATAATATATATACATATATAATATAAATCTGTGTTTTGGAAATGTTTCATAATTAACACAATGGCAGTTTAATTTAAGATGAAATCTGTTTCATGGAAATCGGGGGAAGGTTTCAACAAAACTAAAAGACATACCAGAAACAAAATAATTTCAAAGGTCGCTGCTGAAAAATTGTAAATATTTAATTAAAACACAGTTTTAGCTTACACATCCAGGCAAACATTGTTGTTTGGCTTGTTTTGTTTTATTTTAGGTGACGAATCGTTATTTTAAAAGAAAATTAATACAGGGAAGAGTGTGTGGCGCTTTTACAGAGCAGCTGGTGGAGTATAAAAACTGGCTGGAATAATACGGCTAAAACTAAAGTGCCATCCTTTAACCTAATTACATCTAATCAGTGTCGTGTTTTATGCAAAGCAATCAGCTGGTGAACTTTGCTAATGAGTTCGATTTTATGCCAAATTTAGTCCTCATTACTATCGCAAAAAAAAAAGCATAGCGGTGCTATATATGAGGGAATGAGAGCGGAATACGTCGTGACATCCGTATAAGATAACGTCGCCTAAATTCTTCTCATCACTAACTCTCAACCACCCAAGTTATTTTCGTAAACCATGTAAATTCGTTTAATTTTCCGGTTTTGGCCGCAAGCTTTCTTAGGCTCTGTTTTCCGCTGCTCATATTTCCCCCATCCTGTACGTTACGATACTGGAGTTCATTCAACTAAGAGTGTTGACTTGAACTTTTCCCAGATTCGCAGGTAGGTGTCACACTTGTTCTGAATAGAAAACCGACATCCTCCAAATAAGTGCCAAAAAAGCATTTATTTTATTGGAGAAAAAAATAACAACATCAAATAGCACTCTTTGTCATATAAACCTCCCAGTTCACAAACGGGTGACTAACAAATTAACATAAATTTTAAAGAAATATGGAAAAGAAATACAACTCATTATTTGTTGTGAATACGGCCAATGACCCGAAAATGTCACCGTACTTGGAAGTGTGATGCGACGAAAACCAGATTTTTTTTTGTGTGTATGAAATATTGTCTCTGTGCATCGAGTGTGTTGGGAGTAGGAGAAAAAATATCTTTGAATTGTATTTTTGTAAGGACTATACCCAGAGCTTTTACTAATTTATGCGGTTGTTTTTTTTTCTTTGCGAAACAATGGTCTCAGAAATGATTGTAAATAAAATCTCAGCCTGATTTTTTCCAAATGCGACTTGATGCTTCCTATTTCTGTTTCTGTAGAATTGTAGTGAGTCCGACCATGCTAATTTAAAAGATCAACAGATTGGGAAATCAAATATTAATGACGATCCCATCTGATTATTTCGCTACAGGAAAGGGGAAAACGAAAAAAAAGATCTAATCTATAGTGGCAATTAATTTGAAGAATTCGGTTCCCCATCCCTCAACTGAATGTAGTCACTGATCCCATTAGAAACTGTAAGACGAGTGCATTTCGGTCAGATCTGTGGTTGCTTAAGGGTCAGATGAATGGAAAAAAACTGATGTAAATATCGTAGTTGGCTCGTATATGTTTAGTTAACGTCAAATTGTCCATGTTGTTTGTATTTCTGGCGGCCTTTTAACACAAACAATACGGGGAATACAAACATTGTCAAGCTAAGTCGAACACCCGCACTGTGCTTCAGAAATTTAGCAAATTTTCCAACAATTGTATCAATAACATCACCATTTAGATGCTTCCACAAAATTGAATAAAATACACTTCTAAATGTTACAAAAAGTTCCACTATATTGGATTGACTATCGCTATATGGATGTCATTATAACCAATTAGATATTTAAAATATTTCTTGTCATTAATACATAATTAATTCAGAGCCTAAACATTTTCAGGTGTACGGTAACGCTCTCTCTCTCTCTCTCTCTCTCTCTCTCTCTCTCTCACACACACACACACACACACACACACACAGTTTAGGCACACTCAACGAATTTGAGACACAGTATGTTAATCCCGAGTTAAACGTTTTCCAATGTTATTTTGCAATTATTCATAAATTACCCTCAATGATTGCGCCGAGGTTTCTCCGTTCAAACGATATGCTGGGCCTTTATTAAATGCTTAATCGGAGCGAATTTAACAAAACGTAGCATAAATGCGACTTCATTTATCAGTTATCTTTAGAAGTACAGTTTCGCTAGTGGGATTGTTAAATTGTGGTTTTCTAGTAATCTTATTTCATTTCATCACTCTAGCTTTTCAGTAAATTGTGGAAAAGTGTCTCGGGGCGAATATAAATACCCTTGTAACAGTACTAAAATATTCAGAATCTCCAGGACATTCAAATCAGAACTCCTATTTTTATCTGGTGTTAAAGTGTTAGTTGCATTGGCGTGATTGCGATATACCATCAGTCAGCACCATAATTATTAGTTTCCCTCGCCTTCTCCCCCATCTGGCTTTCTCCAATGTAATTTTCCTTTAAAAACATATAAAGTAACCCACATCTTAAAGTTATGATCAATTTCAAGCAAGGAATTAGTAGTAAATTGCTTTTTTAAAAAAACATGGAAGCTATGCAAATTAGTAGTGTGACTATCGTATCTATTTTAGGAATTATATTAATCTTTACTTAATTTTCAAGGATTAGTCTCTTACAGGCGGTATTAGTCTTAAGCTGATTTTTATATTTTCTTTCATAAGGAAATGATCTTTTATGAGTTGTTCAAGAGCGTAAGCGCAGATTTACAAACACTGTTTCCTGTGTCCCACAATGAGTATTTCCTCGTACCGGGAGTATCAGATACGAATTTCAGTTACTTTGTGGTTTTTGACTAAATGATATGGTTTGGTGGCCTGCGTGGGATTTGCTGTTGTATAATCTCACACTAGTTTTCCTCCAGGGCACTCTTTATATTGGAGGACCGATGGCCGAACTTATTAATATTTATAGCTGTGTATACATCACAGCAGTTTTTATACTGTTGCCTACATTTCTTCAGTTTCACCCATTTAGAAATGAATACAATTAATAGCGCTCTGAGTTCGGCAAACTTTTCTTCCAACTATTCGGAATATTTACTATCTGATCACAGGTAGTAGTAAACAAAGCCGAATAAGCACGCCTGATTGTTCACGCATTTAAACTGCCTGGTGATATACAGATACGTACAACTATAGTAAGACTAGTCCAAAAACCCATCCGAATTTCACTAGTTTTCTCCATTAAAATCAAAAGTAAATGACTTTGTATTTGGCGTCTTCACATGGGGGGGGGGAGGGAGGGAATGACGGAAGGCTCATTCAAGTTATGTGGTACAAATTCAGTTGAGCCATTTTCATACTAAATAATATTTTCAAATTTTCTTGCCTATTATCTCTCGCGTCCAGAAGGGGGAAAAAAAACACTTTTAACACCACTGAGGCAAGCCTATTCCGACTTTTGAAGTACCGCACGCACTTTTGGAAGTGCTGTTCCCGTTTACGGTGTTCATTGTATTTATCTGAAACTCCCCTGAGCTCATCGCATTGATTCAACACCAGCGTGTTAACGATGCAGAGTTTCAGATAATTTCTGTGGATGAGAACTGGTAAGAGAAAGAAAATTTAAATGAAGCTTTATTTTTACAGCTGATACTTTTGAAAGTGGTCATCCGAAGAACACCCCAAATATATGTAAAAAAAAATCACCCTGGGGAGGGTCGAGGTGTCTGCAAGTTTAGAAAATGCACTTTGATGACCCATGTAGATATGACAGTCACGTATTTAGATATAAAATATAACTTTCACCACACGTGTGACGCCATCTGTTAATAAGGAGGCATAACAAAGTCATTTATAATAAAACATCAATTCAAGACAATAAACGAGAGAAACGGATAATATTAATTCAGACAACATTTGTATTTCTACACAAAGAACAGAAATCAAAAGAAAGCACGGGATGTCCTCCATCCCTGGGGATTAATCTATTCCAGGTGACCAAAAGCAAAGCGAAAGGGGCCATTGGAGAAACAGGAAGAAACTTCCCAAACTAAATTGTGAAGTCGATTTTGGCATTAATCCGCTGAAATAAATCCTATCCGTTCTAACCCAGTAAAGACTCTGTTGCTTCGTCCACACTCCGTTGCCTATCTTAGCTCGCTCCCATTGACTGGTAGGAGGTGAAAACTCTCTCCTGTTCCCAGTCATGAATTCCTGACATTCCTCTCTCTGCGCAGTTAAAAAAAATGTGGAGCAACAGTGAACAGGCAGCAATCGTTTATAATCTCAGATACGCCGAGAAAGAGAAGAAACGCCAAGCATTACTGTGCGTATCTTTGCGCCTGAACTGTCAAAGAATTAGTAGCCACCTCCGGCGTGCTGCTTGTCCCAGGTCCCTCTAATCAGCAGGACAAGTCGCTGAAAGCAGTGGACTTGCGGTTTCCACTATTCTTCCGCGGGACAATCCCGGTACCAATTTCCAATCAAGAAGAAAAATATAAAAGGGCAAAAAAAGGGAGATATTACTTTAATTCTTTGCAAAGTTGGTGAAGATCATGGAGGTATTTCTTAATTTTATGGAGATATTGAAATTTCGTCATGTTTCATAAATCACTGTCTGCACATAAACGCTCGAATATTCAAGGCATTGTCTTAACAAGTTGGAACCCTTGTGAGGGTTTTATCACAAGGCCTTCCTGAAAGCTTAAAAGTCTGACGATGCAGTTCGTCGTTTTAAAAAAGAATGAAGTTTGACCATGTATTTTAAATGGTTTGGCGCGATCTCATATATCCTTAGTTATTTTTTCTAAAGTATAAATTTAATATTCCAACTAGTCCCACTTATTCCGAAGTGTGCTTTATTGTTTACAGAAGACGTCAAATCCTACAATTGTAACTACAACTAGGAAATTACAGCGAACGTTGTTGTAAAGGTGTCTTGTGTCATTGCATATGCATAACATGTGGGAAGAATCTAACATATAAATGCGTAACATACTTAGAATGTGGAAGCATTTTAGCATTAGCCAATGTTCTTATGAAAACTGTATAAAAAGTGCAATTCCACTTTCGTTATATATGCTTTTGAGAGGTTCCATCGGTGAGGCTGTTTCTTATTTTACCGTACTCTCTCCACAGCTAAATGGGCAAAGTTTAGCTGTCCATTTAATCAACCGCCGTCGCCTCAAAATAAACTTCAGTATCCGGACAAGGTGTGAGCCGATTGCTCTTGTGCTCTTTTGTCTGCGTCAGGGAGCAAAAGGTGGCGTTTGCACACTACATAAATAATCATTTGGAGAGAAAACTAAAAAATGGCCTACAAATCGAGTCCATCTGGAGCTGATCGAGATGATCAAAGGCCCTGGTTTGCTTGGGCTGAAATGTTAGTCCGTCTGTGTCCTGTGAGCATATTTAGGAAACTCGCTTCTGTACCTAGCGAGAAACACTTCACCGATCCCAACCCCTGACATGCACCCAACAGGGAGATCGTTTTAAGAAAGCATACAGAATACATTTGCGGAAAGCATGGGACGGCGAATGAGACTTTTTTAAAAATAGAAAATACTAACTTTGTTTGAAGTGCTGACTGGCGCCGCGGATGGGAACATTGTGATGGCTGCTAATGAATTGCAAACCCCTGTATTGCACATGTCAGAGTAGTCCTGTTAGTGTGGTAATGAATGGATGGCCATCACTAACGTAAGTAAATCAAATTACGTAGTAGAGAGTTAATAATTTTTTCGACTGTTTTCCTAATTGCTTTAAAATGCCCTGTACGTACAATGCGCTCTGTCCCATGCAGAGACCCAGGGTTCCTCGAAAACCAATAGATTTTATTATAGAAATTGTAACAAATTTTATGTGCCTTATATATTGGTCTCTGAGGTCTAATTGAGAATTATGTGTACCGCAGAAATAATTAGAGGGGTTTAGTTATATTTTGGTTAATTATTTCTTTCCCTATATTGACTCTCGTCAACGTTATATCAGATTCAAAACTTTCATGTTAAAAGCTGGAGTTAATATCATCTTGTAAAGTGCAAGGAAATGGTTGCAAAATCTTCAAGTTTAAAGTCGGAAGCGTTCTTACGGTTTATAACCAGAAATCGATCGCACCAAGATGAATCTTTAATTGTTTGAAGTAAACCTCATTTTGCCGGACGGTCAGTACCGAATGAGCAGTGTCCATTTGATTCCCAATTTGTGCATCAGGGGTTGCTATTCTAGAAAAATAATCTGATATGACGTTTTCCAACTCGCGCGTTTTGTCTGTAAGATTAGAGGCACACTGCAGTGAAACAGATCCTCAGTGGTGCGGAGTACATTATGGAGCTACATAGCCTTGCTAATGGTTATACGAGTCAGTTTTGAGGTATGAATGACATGAATCTGTCCACGTTCCTAGTAGACGAGACCAAAACAACTTCAGGGAAGCTTAACTTCGCCTCACAAGGGTATGTTAAGTGCTTAATTTGTCACAGCGAAAGCGGGTACATGGAGCTGAGACACAGTTCCGCCTCGTTCGAATTGTTTGGCCTCACGCCCTGACTGATTGGCATGACGGCTTGATTGATCGAGCTGATGGGCTGAATGGCCCATCCCGTTACTCTACACGGATTACCAGAAGAGTTTTGACCACTGTGGCCCCTGAGACCGGACCTGTTGGATTCCTATGCGGAATGCAAGCTCTCCCCGGGATCAAGAGTAAATTTGCAAATCACTGTATTTTCTTCACTGTTTAAAAGATAATCTTAAGCTACTAATTTTTATCTCGCCTTGGCGAGAAATTATCTCATACTTTCCTTTTGCCATTTCTTGTCTTTGTAGTTTTTATTTTCGCCGGTCCTTGTTCTCGTCTGTACTTAGCTTTAAGAAGGAATATACATGGATTCCAGTTTTAAAAAATTAAAAAAAATACCCGGACTATTCTTTATATATTAGGGGTCTGTTGACAAACGAGGTGATACGTTGTTAATTTATTGTTATTATCCAGATGTACAAGTCAAATCTTGCTACAGCAGCTTGCACGAACAAACCACTAGAGGCACTGAGAAGAGCGAGGCTGCCACTTCAGAACAACATCAAATTCAGTTAAAAAGTGTAAAGGGATTCCTATTACTTGACCCAGTTAGATTATTAGTAAGGACATGTTTGACTGGCAGCTCACCAAGTATTACCAGGAATTCACCCGCCAAAACTCCTTCCCCGCCCCCCCCCCAAAAAAAAGCAATACACTGGAACTTTTGAGTCGTCTCCTCTATCGGTTCTGAAAAAGTGGCAAATATGCAGAAAGCTGGAGAAAACAGAAGCGACTGCAGAACAAGTGGCTGTTTTTGAATTTACCTATTGTGCCTGTGTCTATGTGCAATCTTGTGGCATTTTCCTCACAAAAAGGGATTATAATGCACCACCAGCGTGGGATCAGGAGTACTGGGCTGGAGTAGACTTTCAGTGAAATCGCAAAGGGGATAAGGGTCTTGCTTTATTTAATCATCAAATCCCGGGAATGAAGCTCTTAATTAATTATAGGCGCTAAAAATTCAGCCCAGCTGTTTCTTTGGCTTGGCGCTGGCTCGAGTGGAGAAAGACAAACTCTGAGCTGAGATATGTTAGAGCTCATTCAGCATAAATCACTTCCTAATGATAATCCTTGGTGAAAATGAACGTGCTAATGACTGATGGGTTATTGTCCGCCCAATACAGTTCGATGCTGTCCAACCCAAATGGTGCCTAATAATGATCCTGCGTTCCTAAATGTTAAAAAATATAACTTCTAGTTACGGCGAACTTGTAAATTGTTAGTACATAATTTACATAAGTTTATGCATCTATCTAAAGAATGAAGATATAAAGAAAAACGCATTATTATTAAGGGGAGGGCGAAAACAGTTTAAAAGTAAGGACAGCAGATTGGCATGTCTCTTCTTTGGTTTGATCTCATGAGTCGACTTACGAAATATTTTTCCGTATAACTAACGGTACTCAATACTGTGAGGCTTTTAGGTCCATCAGAATTGTACTCAATCTAATAAACTCATTCCCAAAGTAGATTGTGCAGATATTCTTGGGATATGGTTGCATATATAGACCACCTGTATTTCGCGCTTTACATCAAAATGAAGCACTTTCGATTTTGGGCTGAGGCAAGAGCAATTCGGAAAGTCATTTCCATATCCGAGTTGACACGAGCGGCTCCAGTTACGCCGGCATAACCTCGAAAAGCTAACGCCGAACACCTCCCAGCTAACTGAATAGGTAGCTCATAAACTTCAGCCTGTCCTTAACAGAAGCAAGGAGCATCATGGCTTCGCATCTGCGTAAAAAGAAGTCACTTCCGATATTGATGAGCAAAAGTGTGCCCATAGGCGCAGACGCATTTATGTTATTTTGTACATTCGGAATTAGCGGTTCTTCCCATTAGCTTCCGTGGGAACAATGGGTGAAATAATACATCTAGATTTTTCTTGGCAACGGGTTATCTGGCCTATAAAATGAATATGACACTTCAAACAGTTGGGGTTGTTAACTCCCATAAATAGGAATGTGTCTTCATCCATTATGTCTGTTGTCAACCAGCACTGGTTATCGTCCTTATAGTGGCTTTACACTTTATTCAAATCTTTTCATAATGTTGATCCTCCTGAGTTCCAAGTGCTTCTGGTTCTACTAATCTCTGAGATTGCATATTTGCATCGCCTCTGGGCTGGTCTCTGTGCCCTCAGCTTCCGAGACTTTACATTCTACAGTTCTTTCATGTACACCTTTGTCTCTTTCTCCTTCTTTATGATATTCTTTCAAACAAACAGTTTTCAAACTGTTGGCCAACAGTCCTCTGTAGTGCCAAGTGTGATAATTCTCCAGTACCTTAGAATGGTGGTGGTGGTGGTGGTATCTGTTAGTCTCACGAGACCATGGATTTGCGCCTGGAAAGTCTGCTGGAGTGTCCTCTCCAGGGCGTAGGCCTGGGCAAGGTTGTATGGAAGACCGGCAGTTGCCCATGCAGCAAGTCTCCCCTCTCCACAACACCGACGTTGTCCAAGGGCCGATACAGCTTGGTACCGGTGTCGTCGCAGGAGTTGTCAGAACGAGGTTGAAGGGAACGTTGGTCTGCCTTAGGGACTCCAGCTCTGTATTTGTCCTCAGGGTTTACTCCCAAAGCCTTTCCCATGAGTGGGTATGGTCGCAAGGCAGCAGAGGTTTGAAATCAGAGTTTTCCCTCTCTTAGATGGACTGCCTTCCCAGGCTGACGAGCTCCATCTACCCGAAGCACTGGTTTTAAGGCGCCAGGACCCACCTTCGCCCCTTCTCCTGTCAGTAGAAACAGTTCCGCCGGGCTTAGAGGCTAAGCCACGCGAGAAGGCCAGGAGTTGGACTTAGTTGTCAGAGGCTATTTGAGGCACATGCCGTGAGGAGCACTTTTAGGTAGTGGGAGCTTGTCCCCACTACCACTCCTCGGCTTGACAACCTTGGAACTTTAGAATGCTAAATAATAAAATGCTAAACAAATGCAGGGTGTAGTTGTGAGATTTTGTCTTATTCTTCTTAGGCCCAATCACCCATACTGGGGCATAGGCTGCTGATAGCATCTCACCAGAGTTCTCTATCGTGTGCCAGTCTTTCCAGTTGTCCTCTGCTGTAGCCCATCTTGGGGTATCCTTCCTCTCCCAGGGACAAGATCTTTGGAGATTCTCTTGGCATTTCTGTAGCTGTAGATTTTTATGGAATGGGTTTGGTAGCCCCATGTCCATCCCTACTGTTTCCGCATCCAGGCTTGGGACTGTCCACGGTGGAGTTAAGAAAGAACTGTGTTTGGTCAAGGATATTATCAGATATTAATATGCTCAAAATATGCCCTCTAATACTCAGCACTTTAATTTAATCTATTGGATCTCAAACAGCTGATTACTCAATTCCATTCTTTCTCCCTTTTTGTTGTTGATTATATGATACTGCGTAATCTTTAACATAGGTGCATTTTGGGAGGTCATATAGGGTTAGGACAGACAGTAAATTGTAGAGCATTCAGAAATATTGATGATTAGAATTTGAGGTTGAAATCTATAGTTACCTGTAAGTACCAATGCTTGTTGATAGAGTGGTGGAGAAAGCATATGAGAACTCAACTCAATTTAGAAAGTAAGAACAGGAGTCAGCCAACAGGACTCTCAAGCCTTCCCAACCATTCAATATGATCAAGGCTAATCTATGCTGAGCTCAAATCCTCTTCTGTGTTGGTTCCCCACAGCCCTCAAATCCTCAAATTTTCAAATATTTATCTATCTCCATCTTAAATATATCTAATGATCTCCACCATCTTCAAGAACAGAGAAATCCAGAGATTCGAACCCCTCTGAGTGAACAAATTTCCACACACCTCATTTTGAAATGACTAATCACTTACTTTCAACTCTTGTTCGCAACTCCCCTCTTGGTAAAACCATCTCAGTGTCTAATCCATCCTGTTTCTTTAGGATCCTATATGACAACTTCATTCTTCTGAAAAAAAAGGAATGCACCTTGAAGTTGCCTAGCCTCTCTTAATTTTACAGATATCTCATCCCAGGAAGTAGCTTGTGAATCTCCTTTGGACTGCTCCAACTGCTATTTTATCCTTTTTAGGTAACGGGACCAAAACAATGCACAGTATTCCAGATGTAGCCTCACCAAACTTCTGAACAATGATAAAAACAAACTCTCTATTTTTAAACTCCAAGCCCTACACAATAAAGGCCAACAAGCTATTTGCCTTCTTAACTATTTGTTGGACCTGCCTGCCTACGTAAACAAATATAGAACATAGAACATTACCGCACATTACGGAGCCTTTGGCTCATTATGTTGTGCTGACCTTTTAACCTACTCTAAGATGAATCTAACCCTTCCCTCTTGCATAGGCTGCCATTTTTCTTTCATCTATGTGCTTATTTAAAAGTTTCTTAAATGTCCCTAATGCTTCTTTGTCTTTCACTACTCCCATGCACCCACCACTCTGTAAAAAAAACTGAAACTCTGTACTTGCCCTTATACTTTCCTCCAATCAGCTTAGAATTATGCCCCCTCATATTAGCAATTTCTACCCTGGGAGAAAGTCTTTGGTTATCCGCTTGATCTATACCAATTATCATCTCATATGCCTCTACTAAATCACCTCCTCCACTCCAAAGAAAAAAGCCTTAGCTTGCTCAACCTATCCTCATAGGACATGCTCTCCAATCCAGGCAGCATCCTGGTATATTTCCTTTCCACCCTCTCTAAAGCTTCCACATCCTACCAACTATCTCATCCCAAGAATTAGCTTGGTGGAACTTGTTCAGACTGTTCTCACTGCTATTGTATCCATTGTTATGTAAAGGGACTGAAACAGTACATAGTATTCCATGTATGACCTCACAAAATCCCTGTAGCAAGACCTCTCCTTTTAAAAGTCCTGGGCCTACACAATAAAGGCCATAGTGTTGTTAGCCTTCTTAACTAATTGTCGGATGTGCCTGCTAAACTTTTGTGATTAATGAATTAGAGTACCGGGATCCTTCCTAACATTATTCATCAACAGTCTCCCTCGATTTACTTAATCATGCACTCTTTGATTCCTCTTAGTGAAGTGTATGACTTCACACATCTCCACATTAAATTCAATTTGTCCAAACATTCTAACTATCCACAACCCATTGCAGGATCACAATGTCTTCATCTCAACTTTCCATTATTTTTGTATCAATGGCAAACTTGAAATCCTTGCATTTTGTTCCCTCCTCCAGGTCATTAATATAAATAACAAACAACTGAGGGTCCAGAGTGCTCAGCTAATTACATAACTTTAGCCTGTAAAGGACCGATTTTGTTCTAGGTAACAAGTTTTTTCAATCTATGAAAAACACATCCCCTCCAATAACTTGGGCATATTTGACTTCCTAGGTTTGGGCAAGTTGGGTTGTTATGTTTTAACTTTGCAAAACACTGGTTAGAGAGCACTTGGAGTACTGTGTGTGTTTCTGCTCACCACATAATAGGAAGGATATGGCTGTGCTCGAGAGACTGCGAATGAGATTCACTAGGATATTGCTTGGATTGGAGGACTTTCGTTGTGGGGAAAGAATGGAGATGCTGCACTTGTGTTCCCTGGAGTGAAGGAAACTGATAGAGATACATAAATAGCATTAATTTCAAGAGGAGTAGAATATAAAAACAAGGATGTAATGCTGAGGCTTTATAAGGCACCAGTGAGGCCTCACTTGGAGTACTGTGAGCAGTTTTGGGCCCCTTATCTAAGAAAAGATGCACTGACATTGGAGACAGTTCAGAGGAGGTTCATGAGAATGATTCTGGGAATGAAAGGGTTATTGTATGAGAAGCATTTGATAGCGCTGGGTCTATACTCACTGGAATTTAGAAGCATAAGGCGGGGGATCTCATTGAAACCTATAGAATGCTGAAAGGCCTAGATAGAGTGGATGTGGAGAAGATGTTTCCCACTGAGGGGGAGTCTAGGACCAGAGGGCACAACTTCAGAATAGAAGGATATCAACTTAGAATGGAGATGAGGAGGAATTTCTTTAGCCAGGGGCAGGTGAATTTGTAGAATTAATTTCCACAGGTGGGAGTATTTAAGATGGGAGTTGATAGGTTCTTCAGTCAGGGTGTGACTAATTATGGGGAAAAGGGAGGAGATTGGGGTTGAGAGGGAAATGGATCAGCCATGATGAAATGGTGGAGCAAACTCAATGGGCCGAATGGCCCAATCCTGCTCCTATCTCTCATAGAGGGACATCCATTTAGAACAGAGATGAGGAGGGATTTCTTTAGCCAGAAGGAGGTAAATCTGAGGAATTCATTGCCACAGACCATTGTGGAGGCCAGGTCATTGGGTATATTTAAGGCAGAGGTTGATAGGTTCTTGAATAGTCAGGGCACAAAAGATTCGGGGGAAAAGGTAAGAGAGAAGTGGTGAGAAGGAAAATAGAGCAGCCATTTGAAATGGCAGAGGAGACTTGTTGGACTGAATGGCCGAATTCTACTCCGATCTCTTATGGTCTTATAAAACTAAAAGAGTCATATGTGGGATACATGTTCAGAGTAACTGTCTCACAGTAGGGGGTATCATAAAAAAGAGGACATAGGTTTTAAGATGAGAGGAAGGAGTTCTAATGAGGATTTAATGATAAAGCTTTTTTTCACAGCATGTGGTTATGTTTGGAATTCACTGCCGGACCAGGTGATGAAGTCAAATAAAATCATTAAATTTAAGAGATGATTAGATAAACAAGGCATAGAAGGATACAGATTTGATGTGAGCAAATAGGATGAGTGTAGATGGGGAAACCATGCACAGGGTGAGCCAAAGTGCTCTACAACTCCATATCAACCAGATGTCAGTTTTGTTCTGCATAATGAATGTAGGGTCCAGTGGAATGACTAAAATAGGGAAAGCAAACTTTAAAATTTAACAATTTTCTAACACCCAGAAAACTTTCAACATTTTCTTTTCTTTTTGATTTTTACAAAAGGTTTAGACAGATTTTGGGATATCTATATTTTGATGCTCATTATACTACATATCACATCAGTGAGAAGGCAGAGAGGAAGAAGAATAAAGATATATTTATGAGCATGACTAAAGTTGCCGTGGATGACCACCACAACAAACAGCCGTATCTATGAATCACCCTGAACACAGTAAACAGCTCATAATCTTTCAAAAAAAAGTTTGACGCTGAACTGCATTAGGAGATGTTACAACAGATGGACAAAAGTTGTTTGAATAGGTACGTTCTAAGGATTATTTTAAAGAGAGGAAAGAAAGGCTGAGCTATAAGGATCTAGGCAGGTATTTTCAGATGTTGGGTCTATAGCAGTTTAAAGCATGGTTAGCATTGGTTGGTTGACTATAAATGAAGACGCTTTAGATGGCAGAATTGTAGGAACACTGATGTCTCTTATAACTGTAGAATTATTTCTTTAAAAAAATTACAGAAGTGCAATGGAACAGAGAACTTTGAGTGGAAGAGAAGCAAGCTTAGAATAGGATCAATACACCAATTTGGCCAAATCAGGCCAAACCAAAGTCAGATTCAGGAGAAACGGATCTAAATTATTCCATTCGGGTGATAGTCCTGATTAAGGAAGATACAGATTGTAAAGGAAAGAATTAAAAAAAACAAAAGGCCATGAGGAAGAACTGGTAAATAATTTACATGTTGATGTAGTATTGGTCATTTCTTTCTATCCACATCTATTTTGTGATTACTGTACATTTCGATTTGATTTGAGTAAAATACTTCACCCCATGTACGAATTTAAAAGGGCTACTCTTTACAGACTTACGGTAAGCAAGCCCTGCATGATAATGTTAACAAGAGTGTAAGTTTCCTATAAACTATTAACTAGTTAGTATGCCTGGAGTTATACATTCTTTATAAACATAATATCTAACTGATTTCTGTAAAGCTATAAATTATGCCATTTGCAGAGGGGATATCTTCGATGAATCTTCTACACAGTTGTCTAGGGAGTAACACAAGTAACAATTAACGACCTAGAGGGTTGGAGACAGTCACATATACAATTCTGCATTACCTGGAAAGATATGACAGCATAATTCCATTATTTAATAAAAATTATATTTGATTTTTGTGTTTTTACAATGTATCCAGCTTGATAGTTGTCTTTTGACACTTGTTTCTTAGTACGATTTCATAGGCTTTAGAGATAATAGTCAATGCTTATATTTAATGGCAAAATAGCACATTTTGCTCCACTTTTCCTGCAAATAAGGTTTTAGTCACTGAAAGCAAGCCACAGACTCTCTCAGCTTAAGCTTGATAGATGCAAATGTAAATGTGCACTTACTTAATTGGATCAGGTCCCAAGATAAAAGAGATAAACGGCTCCCAGTTTGCCAAGTTATTTTCAGAGGCACGCAGCGATCTGTGTAGGGAAAGTTAATGAAGAAACTAAGAGACAAACTGTACTTAAAATACCTTGGGTCTAGACTTGTTGAAAGCAAGCCTAGAGTTTTTTTCATGCAGGAGAATTTAAGAGAAGCATTCACATGCTCTTCAGTAGTACGGCTAGTGGTATGCGGAAGCTATAAGCCATCTACAAAGCCATCTGAGAAAGATTATTTTGTTCGACAGATAACATTCTGATGGTGCACAATGAATTGAAATGCTGTTTCAAGTTACTTCTGTGGGCATATTTGGCTTATTTAGCTGCAGTTTCAATTACTTCATCACACAGTGTTCAATCAGGCAACAACAGCTAAAACAATTATTACACAGAAATGCCTATATCACTGTATTTACTTGTTTTTTTTTGTTGCTACATCCATATGCATGAGGCATTAGTAGACAGTTATTGATACAAACACTGTTTTCATTGCTAAAGGCCTTCCAAAACAAATTCTCCGGCTGAGTGCCAACGTACGCATGTTGGCTTGGTGCAAGCTGATTAGTGAGATGATTTACAGCCTAACAGAAAGGATGATACTGTCAAGTCTGCAATTCAAAAAGACAAGATAGCACACCCGCAAGGCTTCACTCACGTTACTGTAAACCACCCAACTAATCAAGACATACACCACAAATACCTGAAACAGTCAAGCAATCAATTGTCTGCTGATTAAATGCAGTCTCTATTACCAGTTTCTCTGGTAATTTGTTACCCTGACAATAGTATCTCCTAGCTGTGTGCAAGCATTCCACCTCACCTGTCCAACTGTGTGAGAATGGAGATATTTCAGGAGCACAGCAGGGCACCTAATACAACAGTTGCAATATTGCTTCTGTTTTCTACCCTTACAAATAGCAAGACAATAAGTCTGAATGGTGGCCTGGAAAACACAGGGGTCAAATGCTGCAATTTCAGCTACATACAGTTGTTCCTTTTGTCACCAGACTTTTTCTTCTGTTCATTAATAATAAAACAAAATCTTTCTCTTCACTAGTTGTTCTTGATGGAGAAAGTCTGCAATAAACTTAGGGACTTTGATCTTGGGCCATTCACTTAGGTCTTTTTTTTAGCTGAAATCAGTGGCAAAACTATGTGAACTTATTGTTCACACTTGCTGCGCTTCTGGTTTAGAAAGAACTGATTTATTAGCTTGTCAAGGGAAGCATTGTTCAAGAAGGCAATCAAAAAGCACTTACCTAGCTAAACTAAAATTACTGGCTTTTCTCTGGCTAATTTGTATAACTCCCATGGAGCAGCTTGGAAAAGATTTGATGAGGCATAAAACGATGATTAATGAATTTATTGCCTGGTGCTCATCAAATAGGAGTGTGATTATGTTCTCTTGGTGTAGTGACTGTTGTGTGCAGAGTATAGCCAGATACATGGCATTCAGTATCTTAGTAGCAGTGTAGCTACTAAATTAATCAGATATTGATAGAATGTATGTATGCCCCTTGTGTTTACTTTTCTTTTGCAATTTTTGGCTTCTCTTTATTCTCATTTATCTCCCTCAGACTTAGGTCCTCTCTGCATTTATACTATCTGCAACCATTCTTGGTTCCACTGCCAAAATTCATGACTGATTCTACTTCTGAATTCATTGTCTACGTTCTTGCTACTCACTGATTTTTTTTCAGCACTTTTGTCCCTGCTCTGGCATTTCAAGTCCTTTTCACCCTGTGTCATAACCCCTTCCCCCCATTGATTGAAGATGTTTGTGGCCTGTCCGAACCTTCTCTGTTCAAATCCACTTATCTTAGACCCTCTCTCTTTCAGCCACTTTAAAGTCTTCTTTTAAATCTTCTTATTCATTTTGCTAGTTCAGTAAGATTAAAACCCAGAAAAGCCTAAAGAATACACAAGATGTTGCTGGATCTGCGAAGCTCGGGCAATAATTGCACTGAGAATCCAGCTGAAATAAAGCATCAGTATGTTTGTAAAGAGACATAAGTACTATAGCTAACAGAAAGACAGATAAAGATAAATATACCAAAAGCAGGAAAATAAAGATATATGCAAAGAATTTTAAAGAAGGAAATAACAAAAAGAAAATGAATGCAAGAGAAACATGGCAACATGTAGGAGCACGAAAGGATAAACTAAAGAAGCATTTCAAAATGGAAATAGAGCACTGAAAAATTTTAAAAAGCAAAACGTTTTTTTTTAAATGTAAAGATTTCACGAATCATCAATTTGTGTAATATGATACCAGAGGTAAAGGCAAATGATAGCACTGGTCTATTCATAGATGTTAAAAAGTCTGTTCAACAGTTTCTTATATGATCTACTTCTAAGTCTTCCTGACCCATGTGACCTGGTAAAGTTTCAGATGTAACAGAGGCAACATGAGGGAACTGGTGAGACAAAGGATGATTTGATAGGCGGTTAAATGAGAAATGTGAGGAAAGGTGCTGCAGGGAGAGATCTGCTCAGTTTTCGGCCCCTAGCCACTTTGACTATTGAAGTGGTAAAATGAAGTAATTGGATAAGGTGCTAGACAAACTGACACAAAAGGTTTTAGGTTTAAAATAGAAAAGCACAACTAAATGATAATTTTAAAATCGACTAAAGTGACAACAGGAGATACGTCAAGATAAAGATATTCCGATTATTTTTGCAGGCAATACTGTTTATTTTCAATGAGGCATAAGTTCTTAAATAACTGTACTGCAATTTCATAGTTACTCATTGTATTATTGAGCATAATGTGATAAACATTGCACAATGTAGCTTATCTGTTCCAAAGAGTAAAGTATTACTTCTTATGTGATGAGAAGATATAACAGATGAGAAGATAAAACATCACTTCTACCCAAATATATGGTTCTTTCACAGGAACTTGAATCTGCCACAGTATACCTGACAGCAAAAATGAAAATACAAAAGGAGGAAATAAAGGTAATGTTTTCACCTTATAGGGCCAATAAAGAATGCTTGACAGCGGTCGTAGGGCTTGAATTCGATTACCTCTTACAAAGAGAAATTGGGTGACATAGGTGGCAACAGGGCTTCACTTCCAGATGAGCTCAATGACCATCAAAACTCGGAAGAAACTTCACAACCTCCCACAGCTCCTGATGACCCTGTGATTTCAGTCTCTGAGGTCGACGTGAGAGCATCCTTCAGGTGGATGAACCCATGGAAAGCAGCTGGCCCAGGTGGGGTTTCTGGCCACATACTAAAGATCTGTGCTGACCATTTGGGTAGAGTGTTCACCGATATCTTTAACCTCTCTTCGGAAGGCTGAGGTACCCAATTGCTTTAAACAAGCCTCAATCGTACTGGTGCCTAAGAAGAATATGGCAACCTGCCTTGATGACTAGCATCTAGTAGCACCTGCATCCACTGTGATAAAGAGTTTTGAAAGGTTGGTGATGAAATACATGAACTCCTGCCTGAGAAACAAATTGGGTCCACTCAAATTTTCCTACCAGCACAGGTCCACAGCATCTTCACTCAACTCTGGAACATTGGAACAGCAAAGATACATACATCAAAATGTTCTTTATCAACTACAGCTCGGCATACAATACTATCATCCCCTCAAAACTAATCAATAAGCTTCAAGACCTTGGCCTCAATACCTCCTCGTGCAACTGGATCCTCGATTTCCTCACTTGCAGACCCTAGTCAGTTCAGATTGGCAACAACATCTCCTCCACGAGCTCCATCAGCACAGTCGCTCCACAAAGCTGTGTGGTTAGCCTCCTCCTCCACTCACTTTAAACTTATGACTATGTCGATGAGCACAGTTCCAATGCAATATTTAAGTTTTCTGATGACAGCACTGACATTGACCGAATCAAAGATAGTGAAGAATCAACATATGGGAAGGAAATTGAAAATCTAGCTGAATGGTACCACAACAACAACCTCTCACTCAATGCCAGCAAGACCAAGGAGCTGATTATTAACTTCAGAAGGAGGAAAACGGAGGTCCATGAGCATGTTCTCTTTGAGGGATCAAAGGTGGAGAGAGTCGGCAACTTTAAATTCCTTGGCGTTAGCATTTCAGGGGACCTTTCCTGAGCCCAGCATGCAAGTGTAATTGTGAAGAAAGCATGGCAGCACCTCTACGCCCATTGAAATTTGAAAAGATTCAGCAAGATACCTAATACTTTGACAGATTTCTATAGATGTATGGTGGAGATTATATTGTCTTGTTGCATCATGACCTGGTATGAAAACACGAATGCCCTTTAATGGAAAATCCTACAAAAAGTAGTGGTTACAGCCCAGTTCTTCAGAATCAGAATCAAATTTAATATCACTGGTATGTTGTGAAATTTGTTCACGGGTAAAGCCCTCCTCTTTGTTGAACACATGAGCATGGAGCGCTGTTTCAAGAAAGCAGCGTCCATTGTCAGAGAATCCCATCGGTTGGCTCATACCCTTTTCTTGCTGCTGCCATCAGGAAGAAGGTACAATAGCCTGAGGTCTGACAGCACCAAAATCAGGAACAGTTATTACCCTTCAACCATCAGGCTCAGTGTAGGACAATTCCTTTCAATTTCACTAGCCCCACCACTAAACCATTCCCACAACCTATGGACTTACTTTCAAGCACTCGTCATCTCATGTTATTGAGAATTATGACTTACTTATCTATTTGTTTGTTTGTTTTTTTCTCTTTTGTATTCGCACAGTATGTTGTCTTTTGCACATTGGTTGTTGGGTGTGCTCTTTTATTGATTCTATTATAGTTCTTGGATTTACTGAACATGCCTGCAAAAAAACGGATCTCAGGGTTGTATATGTTGACATACTTTGATAATAAATTTACTTTGAACATTGAACTTTTTGAATAACATACACTGGAAATTGACTCTGTTTTTTAGATGAACTAATAAGCATTTCAATCTGTCATTACCATTTAAAACCCTTTAGTTATTGTGTATTGTGCAATACATGCAAACACGTATATATCCTGTTGGTGAAACTCATTAACTATGTTATCTTAACTTCCTTCCTCTTACATCTGCACTTCCAAAATGGAATCTCAGTTCACAGGGATTCATGCAATGAAGATGCCGTTATCTCACTATATTCATTCACCAAACACTTTGTATTTAGATTTTAAATTTATTTTATCTTCATGAGAGTATGACAAATCCTTCTTAATATAATTATTTTCCCCCTAGTTCTTGTACTAAAACTCCCTAACTTAAATTAGACTGGAGTGTGGAACCTGCATTTCTTATTTGAAACTGTTCTTTATTGCTCAGGAGATCATTTCAATTTACTAGATATGCTTCATGGTAACACTAGAGATATTGTGCAAGATATCAATATACGCTTCTGCTGCGGTTCCACTCCACCTGTAACCATTGCAGAACAGTTTTTACTTTTTAAGTAATGAGAAGAACATTAGGGCATTTTCTCACAAAGTAATATGTAAGCACATATTACTTACAGAAGGTTACTGAAGTTAACAAAAAAATTCTCAATGTTTATAATGTATTCTTTTGTACATTCTTTGCTATTCTAATTAATTCTGAATTATGAAAGATGTATTTATATTCTAATGCATTATTTTATCTTACAGTAAAGGCTTGATCAACTTGCCATAATACAGTACTACCTCCAGAGTATCTGCTCCAGAAATCTGGTCACCCCAAAAGTTAGATGATGTCATCTCTTTTACGCTTATCTTTTAGGTTGCCCTGTTTGAAGAATATGGAGCAGGAAATTTGGAAAAGGCTGTCTTTAGCTCTTAAATATGCAACTTTATTTTCCTGAATATCATAATATTTTAGGCAGTCATAATGATGACTATAATCATTGCTAATAGACAAACTCTTTCATAAACTTTTGCAATAAAGTGCTTTCTGTAATAATCATATTATTGGATAAGGGAAGTTCAGTAAGATTGACAACCAGCAAAAATCAAAAGGATACACAAGACTTTGCTGGACCTATAAATGCACCAAGAATTCAGATGAACTAAAGCATTGACATATTTGTAAAGAGACATGCTGTAAGTAATAAACTGGTATTATTATTGGATGCCAGGAACATTTTAGAATTTGGTTCCTAGACATTGAACAACAATAACGTTAATTCAGCACTTACTTATGACTCTTGTGTTTTATAGCATGGGCCAAAACCAGCAATCACCTGTACCATGTTAATAGGCCTTTCATGCAATGCCAAGAGAAGGAATGTTATGGAATAAGTGCAGTGAAGTTCCATTTACCTGAAAGCATTGCTATCTAGCATGTAATCTGTTTTTGTGTCAGCATAGTCATGTAACAAGGCCATGATGACTCACAGTTGTGATAATGATAGAAATTAAAGGTGAGTTACTCAGGTACAATTTATTGTCCAACTCTGAAATGGCAATTAAAGTGTATATTGCTTTGAATACAATCAGGCTGTGCTGGAATGGAAGTCAATGTAAAACACTGAGTCATTTTTACATAAACAGATACATTTAGACAGCAAACAAAAAGACATACAAACATTTGCTAAGATTAGCATAATTTTCTTGGCAGGATTATAGACAAACATATTTACTAGATGATTCTCTTAATTTTAAATGATTCTGCAGTCTGTTCATTAAAAGGTCATATGTTTCTGGTAACGCTATTACCAGAGAAAGCAAGTGTTATAGAAGCTCATAAAATTGCTTATGCATGATCATCTAACAGAGTTATCACTGCAACTACCAAAAGAATTTTGACATTCAGAGGAAGAAGACATATTTGCTATTACTGAAGTAATATTTCAGAACATCAGCAGCCTGAATGTGTGGCAGAGAGCAGGGCTTGATTGATTTCCAGTAAATACAGTTTATGTCAATATAAGTAAAGAGATGGTATTAATAATAAGCATAATGTTAGACAGCAATAGTTTGCAGACATAATTGCTTTAATGTGGGCAATTAAGACTAAGTGCATGTGGTTTTAGTGACCGCCCTACATTCCTTTGGATGATTACAGTGATCAATGAATGTGATTTGTAAGTAGCTTCATATTGATCAAACAGTAGCACATTCAACCTTGAAGCAGTCATTTGCTGTGACACCTAATGCAGTTCCCTTTCTTGCTATCAAATTTATTTATTTTTATACCGATTATCTCTTTATTGCTGGCTGCAAAGCCTTCTCCCTGCAATGTGCTTTTACAATTATTCTGTTTATTATATGTTAAATTGCACATGAATATGTTATTTTTATAGGTGAATATTATTCTAATTATAAATAGGCATATCATTCTATCAAGCTTAAAAATATGTGTAAAAATTCAATTAATATTTTAAATGTGTTGATATTTTCTTTGGGGAAATAAGTCATTGGATTAAGGTACTCCAGAAATTTACTTAAAGGGCATTATGTTTTTTATTCAAATTATTTAACAGTCACTAAATATCTAACAAATAAGGCTTTTCCTTTGCATTTCTATAAGGGATATAGATCCAGTTTCTGAGGTTCTTGATTTTCTGTGCCTTTGCGTTGTAATTAGATTGTGACACATCATTTAAATTTTTTCCTTTTCTTTTGCAATGTAATTTTATACTCCTTCTTCCCTGATACTAAATATTTGGAATCATTTTCACTATTTCTCGATTTTCTTTTCACTTCTTCATCATTTTTTATCTGACCGCCATTTGTTTCTCTGTTCTGCCTCTTGTCACAGCGAGTTTGTACGTTCTCCCTGTGACAACATGGGTTTCCTCCAGGTGCTCTGGTTTCCTCCCACAGTCCAAAGACATACGGGTTGGTAACTGAACTGGTCATTGTAAATTGTCCAATGATTAGGCTGGGATTAAATAGGTGGGTTGCTGGGCAGCACGGTTGCTAGGGCAGGAAGGGCCTGTTCCGTGCTGTATCGCTAACTAAATAAATAAACAATAAATAAAAACCTCTCTGCACTATCAATTGCATTTAAAGTGAATAAATACTATCTACAAAGCAGGTAATAAAGCTATGTGACATTAATTGCCATACTACTAAAATCCAAAATTGTATTCTACCTATAAACTATACAGAAACAAATAAAAGGTGGTTGGAAAAATCATATTTTATTGGACTAGCAACACACATCAAAGTTGCTGGTGAACACAGCAGGCCAGGCAGCATCTCTAGGAAGAGGTACAGTCGACGTTTCGGGCCGAGACCCTTCATCAGAACTAACTGAAGGAAGAGCTAGTAAGAGATTTGAAAGTGATTGGACTATTGGCTTGATATGTTTCACCTTGATGAAGACGACGTATTACATAAAGTCTAGCATTTAAATGATTAGCAGGTAATATCAAATTTCATGAAGAAATCTTTTATAGTATTTTAGTTCTAATCATTCCAGAAGAAATTGTTATCCATTCTGGAATTTTTATCTAATATTGACCAGAGTAAAAATTGAACACATTACTTAATGTACAGTCTGCCCTCCTTATCCACGGGGGATTGGTTCCGGGACCCCCCGTGGATACCAAAACTCGGATGCTCAAGTCCATTATATAAAATGGCGTAGTATTTGCATATAACCTACGCACATCCTCCCGTATACTTTAAGTCATCTCTAGATTACTTATAATACTTAATACAATGTAAATGCTATGTAAGTAGTTGTTATACTGTATTGTTTAGGGAATAATGACAAGAAAAAATGCTCAAACAACGAGAGTTGGAGAGAGAACTTACGGGTTTTCCCGATCGGCGGTTGGTTGAATCCGCGCACGCGGTACCCGCAGATAAGGAGGGCCAACTGTATTAAGTGAAATCTTGAAATTTGGAAATGCATGCAAGAAAATAGACTCATTGGCCTCTTTATGAGCTATATCTGTACACCTGCTCATTAATGCAAATATCTAATTAGCCAATCATGTGGCAGCAGCTCAGTGCATAAAAACATGTAGACATGGTCAAGGGGTTCATTTGTTTTTCAAACCAAACATCAGAATGTGGTGGAAATGTGATTGAAGTGATTTTGACTGTGAAATGATTGTTGGTGCCAGACAGGGTGGTTTGAATATCGAAACTGCTGATCTCCTGGAATTTTCATGCACAACGGTTGTAAGAGTTTAAAGAGAATGTTGCAAAAACAAAAACAAAAACAATCCAGTGAGTGGCAGTTCCGCTGGTGAAAATGCCTTGTCAATGAGAGAGGTCAGAGGAGAATGATCAGACTGGGTGAAACTGACAGGAAAGTGACAGTAACTCAAATAACCACACACTACCATGGTGGTGTGCAGAAGAGCATCTCTGAATGCAAGACATATCTAAACATTGAAGTGGATGAGCTACAGCAGCAGAAGACCACGAGCGTTCACTCTGAGTATAAATTTGAAGCATATTGCATTGTATTATTTAAACTGATCTTCTGGCTGTGTGATTTGAAGAAATAACTGGATTCAGAGAATTCTGAACTTTATCCATTCTCTCTGGCAAGGTGTAAATGTGCCAATTCACAAAGTTCTATACTTTTGGGGAAAAAATGCGGTTACAAGCTAATTGTAATGGGCCAGAACAAGAATATTAAGGTGAATGTTAACAATGATAAACAATGCCCACTTGCGTGTGGAAACACCCTGGTGCTCGTGAACCAGGTCCCAGCTATTGGTAAAAAGCCCCACTGTCTGTGGGAAGCCCTGGGAGGGATGAAGGCTACGGGAATAAACCCAGGCAGCAAATCCGGAGTGGAGCCCCCAAGGTGGCTGGATGTCATTGAACATCCTTCTTGCAGCCAAGCTGGTGCCAAACATATTGCTTCATAAGCTTTCCTTTGGACTACACTGGTGAGGCCAAGAGGGGGATCTTGACAACCCTGGCTTTTCAGGATCTCTGTGCCTTCCACCCAGGCTTGTGATCACCATCACCCGTTGTCCTTCGAGACAGATGGATGCCAACACAACACAATAAACAATGTGGTATATTTCTAACCCTTAATGTAAGATACTTCATACATTATTTGAGTATAACAGTTGATATCAAACTTTAAGGCAGGGGTTAACAACCTGGGGGTTCATAGACCCCTCAGTTAATAGTAAGGCATAAAAATGGTTAGGAACCCCTGCTTTAAGGGAAATGAAAGCATTGGCAGTCATTTCAACATAAATGGTCTGATTTAAGTCCATATTTCTGGACTAATTAACAACTAAATGACAGTCCAGTCAAGTACAACAGGAAATGGCAAAACTGGTAGCAGTGGCAAAGTCAGAGTTGTATGAAGGTTGGGGCACATTATTAGACACAATATGATTCAAAAAGCCAAGTGAAACTGACCAGCAGCTAGGAGGGACATTTCAAATGCCCTTGCCACACATCTCCAATATATTCAGTAGTTGTTTTTCTGAAAGTTAGGGCAAATCAAAAGCAACCGAATTAAGGAACAATACTGTAAGAACATAGCACTAAGACAAGATCAACAATCAATACAGAAGTGTTTTACATTCTCTGTGTTTTAAACAGCGTAGTTGGTAAATAGCTTGAAATCAGTAGTGACATTGAGATTTGGGCATCATGTTCTTTAGATTTTCCAACTACTCCTGATTAAACAGCATGGGATACATACAACGTCCTTTTACAAAGGTAAGTGCATGTATGTTTTGGAGTAGCTCATGCAGTACACACACAGCTGATACTTCGCAGAAAAGCTTTGTCTTAATGTGATCTACAGTAGATTGTTCTCTTTCTGAGATCATTTGGAGTTAGATGTTGAGTCAGTGGGTGGGAAGATTCTACTTTTAGCTGGCAAATCCATAAGGAACTGTTGGCTGGCTACAGTGCACTGGTGAGCTTGTCCATGGTTTTCTGCACTTGTGCATCACCAGCAGATCAGGAAAGAGTGGAGAGTGATGAAGTGCTTTGAGAGGTTGGTCATGGCTAGAATCACCACCTGTTTCCACTGCTATTTGCCCATAACCACAATAGGTCTACACCGAACGCAATCTCAAAGGCTTTCCGTGCAGCCTTGGACCACCTGAACAATGTAAATACCTATGTCAGGATGCTGTTTATTGAATATAGTTCAGCATTTATCACCATCATTCCTACAGTCCTGGTCAAAAAGCTGCAGAACCTGGGCCTCTGCACTTCCCTCTGCAACTGGAGCCAATAGACTGGTCCTGGTCTTATTTTCCATCTGGCATAGTTTGCATTTGTTGTTTGATTGTTTGTGGTTTTTGTATTGCTATATTTATGCTCTATTCTTGGTTGGTGCGGCTATAACAAAACCCAATTTCCCTCGGGATCAATAAAGTAAATCTACCTATCTATTGACTTCCTATCCGAAAGACCACAATCTGTGCAGATTGGAAATAACATCTCCACCTCACTGACAATCAACACTGGTGCACCTCAGGAATGTGTGCTTAGCCCACTGCTCTACTCTCTCTACACCCATGACTGTGTGATTAGGCACAGCTCAAACTGCATTTATAAATTTGCTGATGATACAACCATTGCTGGCAGAATTTCAGATGGTGATGAGAGGGTGTACAGGAGCGAGATATACCAGTTAGTTGAGTGGTGTCGCAGCAACAACCTTGCCACTCAACGTCAGCAAAGAACTGATTGTCGACTTCAAGGAGGGTAAAGCAAGGTAACACAAACCAATTCTCGTAGAGGGATCAGAAGTGGAGAGAGTGAGCAGTTTCAAGTTCCTGGGTGTCAAGATCTCTGTGGACCTAACCTGGACACAACATGTTGATGCAGCTATAAAGAAGGTAAGACAGCAGCTGTATTTCATTAGAAGGTTGAGGACACTCTGTTTGTTAACTAAAACACTCAAAATCTTCTGCAAATGTACCATGGAGAGCATCCTGACTAGCTGCATCACTGTATGGTAAGGGGAAGCTACTTCACAGGATTGAAGTAAGTTGCAGAAACTTGTAAACTTAGTCAGCTCTATCATGGGTACCAACCTCTGTAGTATCCAAGACATCTTCAAGGAGCGGTGCCTTGGAGAGGCAGCGTCCATCATTAAGGATTCCCATCTCCCAGTTCATGAGCTCTTCACACTATTACCATTAAGAAGGAGGTACTGAAGCTTGAAGGCACACACTCAGCGATTCAGGAACAGCTTCTTCCCCTTTGCCATCTGATTTCTAAATGGACATTGACCCCATGAACCCTACCTCACTACTTTTTTATTTCTGTGATTTTGCACTAATTATTTTCACTTAACTATTTAATAAACACACACACACTGTCAAGGTCCGGATCGGGGTCCCTTTAAATTTACCTTGTTTAAGTGACGATCTGGACCGTTGATTCCCTGTTTTCCCGTGTCCCTCGGCTTTGGTGATTAGAGGCAATTAATGCTCGGCTGAACCGGTAGTTTACAGTCTCCGGCTTTCAGCCGTTTGGCGCGAGAGCGTCTGCAAAGTCATCAAAGGTACAGTGTGCCGATGTCATTTGGCTGGAGCAAGCCTAGCCTCTGCCGAAGTGAGTGCTGGTAATTTGCCCTACCTCACCGGAGCAACCCTGTCCAGTTACCTCGCCGAAGCGAGCCTGCAAAGTTTCCTCATCAAAGTGCGTCCGTCGGTTAACCCGCCGGAGAGAATCAGGAGCCGCTACCTACTGTTCCTGGGCCGAGTCAAGAGCTCGCCACTACCTGGAGGATCCAAGTACCACATCCAAGTCCTGGCTCCGGTGGCATCTAAGTACCATGTCCAATTCCTGGGTCCGGCGGCATCCAAGTACCACGTCCAAGTCCTGGCTCCGGCGGCATCCAAGTACCACATCCAAGTCCTGGGTCCGGCGGCATCCAAGTACCACATCCAAGTCCTGGCTCCGGCGGCATCTAAGTACCATGTCTAATTCCTGGGTCCGGCGGCATCCAAGTACCACATCCAAGTCCTGGGTCCGGCGGCATCCAAGTACCACATCCAAGTCCTGGCTCCGGCGGCATCTAAGTACCATGTCTAATTCCTGGGTCCGGCGGCATCCAAGTACCACATCCAAGTCCTGGCTCCGGCGGCATCCAAGTACCATGTCCAATTCCTGGGTCCAGCGGCATCTAAGTACCACGTCCAAGTCCTGGCTCTGTTGGCACCCGAGTACCAAGTCAAGTCCTGGCCCTGGCGGCATCCGAGTACCTAGTCAAGTCCTGGCCCTGGCGTTCTGTGATTCCTGTCCTACCCCCCGTCTGAATCCCTTCTCTGCCCCTCTTGCCTCTAGCCCTCGTCTGTAGCCCTCGCCTGCACCTCGGTCTAGTTCTATCACTGGAGCCAGATAGGAACTGTGTTGTTCTTTGGTGTTTATCTTGTCTTGTCTTGTCCTCGCCTCTGTGGGGTAAGTCAGGCCGCCCTGCCGTTGCTCCGCGGGGGGTCATGTCTTGTCTTGCCTTGTCCTTGCCTCTGTGGGATAAGTCAGACTGTCTTGCCATTGCCCCGCGGGGGGTCATGTCTTGTCTTGTCTTGTCCTCGCCTCCGTGGGGTAAGTCAGGCCGTCTTGCTGTTACCCTGCGGGGGGGTCATGAGTCCCGGCCCTATGTCCTGTACCCAAGGAGGGGTCCCGACTCTGTGTTCTGTGTATGTGTCGATGGTTCCATGTACCTGCTCTCCCGAGACCGAGGCTCTGTTTTCCATGTTCCTCCTCTCCCTAGCCCATGTCATGTCCATGCCTGGTTCTGGGGTCCGAGCCCAAGGCAAGACCCAGGTACTGAGTCCTTGCCCAGTCTCTGGCTCGGAGTCCATACCCTAACCTCTTCACGTCTCCTCTAGTTCTGGGAGCCGATTCCGAGTCCTAGCCCAGACCCTTGGTCCCAGCCTAGTCGTAGTCCTTGTCCTGTTTGCTATTCCTTCTTCTGCTTTGCTCTCCTGGTATCAAACAATAAACTAAATCTAATTACCCTCACAAGATGTGTCTTGCTTTTGGGTCCACCCTTGCTCCCTATGCCCCCGCCAGTGTGACACACACACACACACACACACACACACACACACACACACATATCTGATTCTGATTCTGTCTCAGGATGTCCAAATATCCGACTCCTGCTCCAACAGCGTGCTCACTTCTGAATCCAGGGATGGAGCACAAACATCTTGAGCTAAGGGTGTGCATGTGCCTTGGTCAGCCCCTGCCAATAAATTGGGCCATAGACCTTGAAAAACTGCAGGAAAGTAGGAAAGAGGTTAATTTTTTTTCCCCTTAATTTTGATGGTTTTACTTAAACTCCAGCACTGAAAAGATTTAAAAATATATTTTTAAATGATTGATTTTATCTAAAAGCAGTTCAAAGGTCTTTGAGAACAGTGAATAGAGAGAGGCCAGTCTCAGGATCAAGGTCCTAGCTACAGCTTTGCAGTGTGCTTCACTTCACATGACACCTACAGAAACTGGAGACCTTTGATACAATAGCACTGATGGGGTTGAAAAATTAGGTGTAACACCAGCAGCAAGTGCATAAATCTGCCCCAATATTATTTATAGTGGTCTCTGCACATCTTCAGCACTTTGATTTATTCCATTGATTTATGAGTATCAGAGACTTAAATCATTTTCTGCCTCAGCCTTCAAGATCTATTGAAAAGTAATCAGGTGGTTCCAGGGATGAGGAATTTAAATTTGATTCAGATCAGAAATGCTGTAGTTGTTGTGTATGGAGCAGGAAAATTTGGGAGGAAATTTGATGGAGTTGGGTAAGGCCATGATTGGCTTGGATGGGGTGTTCCCACAATGGCCTTAGTTGTTCCCATTAGCAGATGGTTTAAGAACTAGAGGATGCAAACTTAAAACATTGAGGTAAACATGCAGTGAAGGACGGCATGTCGTAAAGCTTTGTCACCTGAAGTGTAGGTTATGTTCTGGAATTCACTGCCTGTCAAGGTTGTGCAACCAGATTCAGGCAGTGCCTTCAGAAGGGAATTGAATAGGCATAATAGACAATAGACAATAGGTGCAGGAGTAGGCCATTTGGCCCTTCGAGCCAGCTCCGCTATTCACTGTGATCATGGCTGATCATCCACAATCAGTTCCCTGTTTCTGCCTTCTCCCCATATCCCTTGACTCCACTATCATTAAGAGCTCTATCTAACTCTTTCTTGAAAGCATCCAGAGAATTGGCCTCCACGACCTTCTGAGGCAGAGCATTCCACAACTCTCTGGGTGAAAACGTTTTTCCTCAACTCCGTTCTAAATGGCCTACCCCTTATTCTCAAATTGTGGCCTCTGGTTCTGGACTCCCCCAACATTGGGAACATGTTTCCTGCCTCTAGAGTGTCCAACCCCTTAATAATCTTATATGTTTCAATGAGATCCCCTCTTATCCTTCTAAATTCGAGTGTATAAAACCCCAGTTGCTCCAATCTTTCAACATATGACAGTCCCGCCATCCCGGGAGTTAACCTCGTGAACCTCTGCTGCACTCCCTCAATAGCAAGAATGTCCTTCCTCAAATTTGGAGACCAAAACTGTACACAATACTCCAGGTGTGGTCTCACCAGGGCCCTGTACAACTGCAGAAGGACCTCTTTGCTCCTATACTCAACTCCCCTTGTTATGAAGGCCAACATGCCATTAGCTTTCTTCACTGCCTGCTGTACCTGCATGGTTACTTTCAGTGACTGATGAACAAGGACACCAAGATCTCGTACTTCCCCTTTTCCTAACTTGACATCATTCAAATAGTAATCTGCCTTCCTGTTCTTGCCACCAAAGTGGATAACCTGACATTTATCAACATTAAACTGCATCTGCAATGCATCTGCCCACTCACCTAACCTGTCCAATTCAACCTGCATTATCTCAACATCTTCCGCATATTTCACACTGCCACCCAGCTTTGTGTCATCTGCAAATTTGCTAATGTTACTTTTAATCCCTTCATCTAAATCATTAATGTATATTGTAAATAGCTGCAGTCCCAGCACCGAGCCTTGCGGTACCCCACTAGTCACTGCCTGCCATTCTGAAAGGGACCCGTTAATCCCTACTCTTTGTTTCCTGTCTGCCAACCAATTTACGATCCATGTCAGTACCCTACCCCCAATACCATGTGCTCTAATTTTGCCCACTAATCTCCTATGTGGGACCTTATCAAAGGCTTTCTGAAAGTCTAGGTGCACTACATCCACTGGCTCTCCCTTGTCCATTTTCATAGTTACATTCTCAAAAGTTCCAGAAGATCAGTCAAGCATGACTTCCCCTTCGTAAATCCATGCTGACTCGGACCAATCCCGTTACTGCTATCCAAATGAGCCGCTATTTCATCCTTTATAATTGACTCCAGCATCTTCCCCACCACTGATGTCAGACTAACTGGTCTATAATTGCCTGCTTTCTCTCTCCCTCCTTTCTTAAAAAGTGGGATAACATTAGCTACCCTCCAGTCATCAGGAACTGATCCTGAATCTATAGAAGATTGGAAAATAATTACCAATGCATCCATGATTTCCAGAGCCACCTCCTTAGGCACTTGAGAGGGAATAACTTGCAGGTCTTGCGGCAAACAGCAAAGGAATAGGCCTGATGCTTTCGGTTTATTAGGAGTTCATATAAACTGATGGACCAAGTTGCTTCCTTCTCTGAAGCATCAATTGGTTAATTCCATGACAAATCATATTCTGTTATTATTTTCGGATCTCATACTGAGTGCAACATAGAAACGGACTCTTGGGACATCACCTCTATGGTGACCATCATACCTATCAATACCAATCCCACTTTTCTGAATTAATTCCATACTCCTCTATACCTTGCTCATTCAGATACCAAACAAGATGCCTCTTAAATGTTTTTATTGTTTTTGCCTCCATCACATCTTCTGGCAGCTCATTACAAATACCAACTACTCTTTGTGTGAATAATTCACCACATAGGTAAACCTTGTTCCTCTCCTGTTAAACTTGTGCTCTCTAAATTTAGACAAGTCTACTAAGAGAAACAGATGTTGTCTATCTACCCTATCTCTGCTTCTCATAATTTCATACATCTCAGCCTCCTTCATTCTAGGAAAAGGAATCCCTGCCTACTCAATATCTCCTGAAAGCTCATGCACTTTATTCCAAGCAACATATTCTTGTGAATCTTTTCTGCACCCACTGTATCCTAATCATGTACTTCCACCAGTGTGGTGACCAGAATACTTCATGCAGCCTAACCAACATTTCGTACAGCTGTAACATGACGTCCCAATTCTTGTCATCAATGGCTCAGCTGATGAAGGCAATTTTGCGCGTGCCATAAAACTTCCTCACCACCCTGTCTACCTCTGTTCCAATTCTCAGGGAACGGCTGTATGCACTTCTTCCTCAAGGTGATCTCAGACATCATTTTGCCTTCATATTTTTTTACTCATTGTTGTTTGGTGGTCTAATAAGTCAATCACTAAAACAACAATCCAGATGCTGCAAAATAATCTGATATAATCAATCCAGGGAGTGTGAGTTCAAATCCACAATGATCATCAGAGAAATGAAGATCATTTAAAAAAAAAAGAAAATTATTAAAAATTTAGAAATAACAGCCCTAAATCTCTTGTCTTGATTAAAAATTATAAACAGTTAAATAATATTTTATAAGGAGTAACACATCTTCTGGCTCATTTGAGGATACCTATGCAGATTTGGACAATTCTTAAATTGTTTTCTGAAATGGCATAATAATACACCAATACCGTGCACCACAGGAACAAAGCAACAAATTATGTCATAGCCAAGACCCACCCAATCCAAATCACCCTGACATATTCTCCTCGGTCCCTTTCAAAAACTGGTGGAAGAATTGGGCAACACACATCAAAGTTGCTGGTGAACTCAGCAGGCCAGGCAGCATCTCTAGGAAGAGGTACAGTCGACGTTTCGGGCCGAGACCCTTCGTCAGGACTAACTGAAGGAAGAGCTAGTAAGAGATTTGAAAGTGGGAGGGGGAGGGGGAGATCCAAAATGATAGAAGAAGACAGGAGGGGGAGGGTTGGAGCCAAGAGCTGGACAGGTGATTGGCAAAAGGGATATGAGAGGATCATGGGACAGGAGGCCCAGGGAGAAAGAAAAGGGGGAGGGGGGAAAACCCAGAGGATGGGCAAGGGATATATTCAGAGGGACAGAGGGAGAAAAAGAAGAGAGAGAGAAAGAATGTGTGTATATAAATAAATAACGGATGGGGTACGAGGGGGAGGTGGGGCATTAGCGGAAGTAAGAGAAGTCAATGTTCATGCCATCAGGTTGGAGGTTACCCAGACGGAATATAAGGTGCATACACTCTTTTTCTCTCTCTCTCCTTTTTCTCCCTCTGTCCCTCTCACTGAGATCTTTGGGCACAGAGCTCGGAAAAAGCAACGCAATGGACTTTTAACATTGTAAACCAGCGAGTTTTGCTGAACACCTACGCTCTGTCTACCAGAGAAAGCCTCCTGTCCCATGATCCTCTCATATCCCTTTTGCCAGTCACCTGTCCAGCTCTTGGCTCCAACCCTCCCCCTCCTGTCTTCTCCTATCATTTTGGATCTCCCCCTCCCCCTCCCACTTTCAAATCTCTTACTAGCTCTTCCTTCAGTTAGTCCTGACGAAGAGTCTCAGCCCGAAACGTCGACTGTACCTCTTCCTAGAGATGCTGCCTGGCCTGCTGCGTTCACCAGCAACTTTGATGTGTGTGGCTTGAATTTCCAGCATCTGCAGAATTCCTCGTGTTTGCGTGGAAGAATTGGGACTGCTTTGATGTAGAACAGACAAGTAAAAGCCCAGCTCTGTTAGATGTACAGAATAATTTGTTGAATCATAGAAATTTACTGCTGGGAAGGAGATTACTTGGCCCACAGTACATGGGCTAGCTATATTTAGTTCAGCATCACCTCTTTCTATCTGTAAGCTCATAGGTTTCTTTCCAACTCCCTTTTAAGATTATTTTCAGTATGGAATCAGCTTTCAGTACCTTCTCAAGTGGAATGCTCCAGATCCTGAAGGCGCTCTGTGCTCAAATCCAGATACTTTCCCAAAGTTTTTGCATTATTTATTAAGCTACTCCTCAGAGGGATTTTCTCTTTTTTCCAAAACCTTTCAGCCAGAAGATCTCTTTTGATTTTGGGCGACATGGTAGTGTAGCAGTTAGAGTGACGCTTTTACAGCTCAGGAAGTCAGAGTTCAGAGTTCACTTCCAGCGTCATCTGTGAGGAGTCTGTATGTCTTCCCCATGTGTGGGTTCTCTCCAGGTGCTCTGGTTTCCTCCCACAGTCCAAAGACATACTGGTTAGTAGATTAATTGGCCATTGTAAATTATCCTGTGATTAGGCAAGGGATAAATCGGGGGTTGCTGAGCAGTGTGGCTCAAAGGGCCAGAAGGGCCTATTCTGCGCTGTACCTGAATAAATAAACACAATTGTTTCTTTCAACCTTTTTCTCAACTAATCATATGAAAAGCAAAAGATTCAGCATATGGTGTCACAGTGACGTAAAACTGATTGAGTCTGGCTTAGAAAATACTGTCAGTGAAGATGAGAATGTGAATCTTGGGGAAGAGCAAAGTGTACACAAGACTCGTTGTTTGGTAAGTGGCTTGAACCTAATTAGGGAGAACCAGCATGGCAGGACATATCTTACCAACTTGATTGAGTTTTTTGACAAAGTGACGAGGGAGATTGATGAGGGTAGGGCAGTGGCAGTGGATGTTGTCTACATGGATTTTAGTAAGTTGTTTGACGAAGTCCCTTATGGGAGGCTGACCCAGAAGGTTAAGATGCATGATTTCCCCTGCAAATTGCCTGTTTGGATTCACAATTGGCTTGCACATAGAATGCAGAAGGTAGTGATTAAAAGGACTTTTTCTAGCTGGAGGTCTGTAATTAGTGGAGTTCAGCAGGGATCTGTGCTGGGGCGTCTTCTGTTTGTAATGTATATAAATGACCTGGATGACAATGTAGATGCGTCATTTAGTAAATTTGCAAATGAAACCAAGATTGTTGAAGTTGTGTATAGCCTAGAAGACTGGTAGAGAATACAACACAATATAGATCAGTTGCAGATATGGACAGAGAAATGGCAGATGGAGTTTAACCCAGATAAATGTGAGGTGTTGCACCTTGGTGGGGCAAATGCAAGGAGACAGTACACTGTTAAGGGCTGAGTGGAGAGGTCTTGGGATCCGAGTTCATAGCTCCTTGAAAGTTGCTACACAGATAGATAGGTGGTTGAGAAGGCTTATGGAATGCTTGCTTTTATTAGTAGAGGCATTGAGTTCAAAGGTCAGAAGGTTATGTTGCAACTTCATAAAATTCTGGTTAGGCCACATCTGGCGTACTGCATACAGTTCTGGTCGCTCCACTATAGAAAAGACATTGAAGCTTTGGAGAAGGTGCAGAAGGAGTTTATGAGGATACTGCTTGCTTTAGAGGGCATGTCCTATCATAAGAGGCTGGAGAAACTTAAGCTGTTTTCTCTGGAGCATTGGAGGCTGGGTGGAGATCTGATTACAAGATTATGAGAGACTTAGATAGAGTGGACAGAAAGTATCTGTTTCCCAGGGTTGAAATATCTAATACCAGAGGGCATGTATTCAAGGTGAGAGGCAGTAGGTTCAAGGGGGATGTGAAAGGTACGATTTTACTCAGAGAGTCGTGGATGGCTGGAACACACTGCCTGGTCTGGTAGTAGAGGCTAATACATTAGAGGCTTTTAAGAGATGTTTGGATAGGGACATGGATGTAAGATACATAGATAGATAGATACTTTATTAATCCCAAAGGAAAGTACAGTGTCACAGTAGCATTACAAGTGCACAGATATACAACATTAGAAGAGAAGTAAGAAGAATAAATAAAAAATGTTACCTTAAGCAGGAGGGACTCATTACTTCCCCGGCTACAGGTTGACTCGTTAAAGAACATTATGGCCAAGGGTAAGAATGACCTCATATAGCGCGCTTTGGAGCGGGTCAGTTGTCTTAGTCTGTTATTGAAAGTGCTCCTCTGTTCAGCCAAGGTGGCATGCAGAGGGTGAGAAATATTGTCCAGAATTGTGAGGATTTTCTGTAGGGTCATTTTTTCTACCACAGTCTTCAGTGTGTCCAGTTTGACTCCTATAACAAAACCAGCCTTTCTAATCAGTTTATTGAGCCTATCAGCATCACCCATGTTGATAGCATTGCCCCAGCACACCACCGCGTAGAAAATTGTACTGGCGGCAACAAACTGGTAGAACATGTAAGGAAGATGGCGGGATATGGACACGATGTAGGTAGGAGGGATTAGTGTTTGGATGTTTTTGAGTTGCTTTTTATCTCACTCTGCAGAACATTGTAGGCTGAATGGTCTGTTCGTGTGCTGTACTCTCCTATGTTCTATGTTCTTCTAACACAGATGTAACTGGATGCTCTAAGTGATCATTGCTTTGCAGTGTGGAGTCTGTTCAAATGCTCAGAACATGAAACACAGTAAGCTATAGCAAGCATGGACCTACTAATGTCAGCCCAATGTTGTATAGCAGATAACTGTCATATCAAAGCTGAAGGCCTTGGAGTTGATCCAGAGAAAATCAGAGCAAATTTTGTGAGCTGCTGGAGGAACTCACCTGGCCAGACAGCATCTATGGAGGGAAGTGAACAGTTGATATTTTCGAGTGAAGGAATAATGGGGAGATGCGTGGTAAGAGCTGGTAAGCGACTTGTGGATCCAGGTAAGGAGGGATGATTGGCAGATGGAGTAAGGTGGGAAAGGGAAGGGTGGAGAGTGTGATAGAGTTTGGGAAGTGGTTGGTGAGGACAACATTCAGATTATGACATCTCATAATGAAGGAAGATGAAGAGGAAGTAATTGATGGAGGCAAGGTGAGCAGATGAATGCCTGGCTGAGAGACTAGTGTAGGGGGCAGGGCTTCAGATTCTTGGATAATTGGGATCTCTTCTGGGGGAAGTATGACCTGTTCAAAAAGGACAGGTTACACCTGAACCCGAAGGGGACCAGTATCCTGGCGGGAAAGTTTAATAGAGCTGTTAGGGAGGGTTTAAACTAATTTGGCAGGGGGATGGGAACCGGAATGATAGAGCGGAGGAAGGGGAAAACAGAAATAAATCTAAGATAGTGAGCAGTAAAGATGTCAGGAAAGACAGGCAGGTGATGGGGCAAATGTGTAGCCATTGGGATGAGTTGCAGTGCAATAAAGTTGCAGTGAAATCAAAGCAAAAAGTATCAAATACTGGTCTTAAGGTGTTGTACTTAAATGCACGCAGCATAAGAAATAAGGTGGATGATCTTGTTGTACAGCTACAGATTGGCAGGTATGATATTGTGGCCATCACTGAGACCTGGCTAAAGGATGCATGTCTCTGGGAGCTGAACGGCCAAGGATACATGGTGTATCGGAAGGATAGGAAGGTAGGCAGAGGGGGAGGCGTGGCTTTATTGGTAAGAAATGATATTAAATCATTAGGAAGAGGTGATATAGGATCGGAAGGTGCAGAATCTTTATGGGTTGAGCTAAGGAATAGCAGGGGTAAAAGGACCCTGATGGCAGTTATTTATAGGCCTCCAAACAGCTGCAGTGATGTGGACTACAAATTACAACAGGAAATAGAAAAGGCTTGTCAGAAGGGCAGTGTTATGATAATTGTGGGGGATTTTAACATGCGAGTAGATTGGAAAAATCAGGTCGGCACTGGATCTCAAGAGAGAGAATTTGTAGAATGTCTGCGAGATGGCTTTTTAGTACAGCTTGTTGTTGAGCCCACTAGGGGATCGGCTGTACTGGATTGGGTATTGTGTAATGAACCGGAGGTGATTGGAGAGATTGAGGTGAAAGAACCCTTAGGAGGCAGTGATCATAACATGATTGAGTTCACTGTGAAATTAGAAAAAGAGAAGCCGAAATCTGATGTGTCAGTGTTTCAGTGGAGTAAAGGAAACTACAGTGGCATGAGAGAGGAACTGGCCAAAGTTGACTGGAAAGAGACATTGGTGGGAAAGACGGCAGAGCAGCAGTGGCTGGAGTTTATGCGAGAAATGAGGAAGGTGCAAGACAGGTATATTCCAAAAAAGAAGAAATTTTCGAGTGGAAAAAGGATGCAACCGTGGTTGACAAGAGAAGTCAAAGCCAAAGTTAAAGCTAAGGAGAGGGCATACAAGGAAGCAAAAGTTAGTGGGAAGACAGAGGATTGGGAAGTCTTTAAAACCTTACAAAAGGAAACCAAGAAGGTGATTAAGAGAGAAAAGATTAACTATGAAAGGAAACTAGCAAATAATATCAAAGAGGATACTAAAAGCTTTTTCAAGTATATAAAGAGTAAAAGACAAGCGAGAGTAGATATAGGACCGATAGAAAATGATACTGGAGAAATTGTAATGGGAGATGAGGAGATGGCAGAGGAACTGAACAAGTATTTTGCATGAGTCTTCACTGAGGAAGACAGCAGGATACCGGACACTCAAGGGTGGCAGGGAAGAGAAGTGTGCGCAGTCACAATTATGACAGAGAAAGTACTCAGGAAGCTGAATAGGCTAAAGGTCGATAAATCTCCTGGACCAGATGGAATGCACCCTCGTGTTCTGAAGGAAGTAGCTGTGGAGATTGCGGAGGCATTAGTGATGATCTTTCAAAAGTCGATAGATTCTGGCATGGTTCCGGAAGACTGGAAGATTGCAAATGTCACTCCGCTATTTAAGAAGGGGGCAAGGAAGCAAAAAGGAAACTATAGACCTGTTAGCTTGACGTCGGTGGTTGGGAAGTTGTTGGAGTCGATTGTCAAGGATGAGGTTACAGAGTACCTGGAGGCATATGACAAGATAGGCGGAACTCAGCATGGATTCCTTAAAGGAAAATCCTGCCTGACAAACCTATTACAATTTTTTGAGGAAATTACCAGTAGGCTAGACAAGGGAGATGCAGTGGATGTTGTATATTTGGATTTTCAGAAGGCCTTTGACAAGGTGCCACACATGAGGCTGCCTAACAAGATAAGAGCCCATGGAATTACAGGAAAGTTACATACGTGGATAGAGCGTTGGCTGATTGGCAGCAAACAGAGAGTGGGAATAAAGGGATCCTATTCTGGTTGGCTGCCGGTTACCAGTGGTGTTCCACAGGGGTCAGTGTTGGGGCCGCTTCTTTTTACATTGTACATCAACGATTTGGATTATGGAATAGATGGCTTTGTGGCTAAGTTTGCTGACGATACGAAGATAGGTGGAGGGGCCAGTAGTGCTGAGGAAACGGAGAGTCTGCAGAGAGACTTGGATAGATTGGAAGAATGGGCAGAGAAATGGCAAATGAAGTACAATGTTGGAAAGTGTATGGTTATGCACTTTGGCAGAAAAAATAAACGGGCAGACTATTATTTAAATGGGGAAAGAATTCAAAGTTCTGAGATGCAATGGGACTTGGGAGTCCTCGTACAGGATTCCTTTAAAGTTAACCTCCAGGTTGAGTTGGTAGTGAAGAAGGCGAATGCAATGTTGGCATTCATTTCTAGAGGAATAGAGTATAGGAGCAGGGATGTGTTGTTGAGGCTCTATAAGGCGCTGGTGATACCTCACTTGGAGTACTGTGGGCAGTTTTGGTCTCCTTATTTAAGAAAGGATGTGCTGACGTTGGAGAGGGTACAGAGAAGATTCACTAGAACGATTCTGGGAATGAGAGGGTTAACATATGAGGAACGTTTGTCCGCTCTTGGACTGTATTCCTTGGAATTTAGAAGAATGAGGGGAGACCTCATAGAAACATTTCGAATGTTAAAAGGCATGGACAAAGTGAATGTGGCAAAGTTGTTTCCCATGATGGGGGAGTCTAGTACGAGAGGGCATGACTTCAGGATTGAAGGGTGCCCTTTCAGAACAGAAATGCGAAAAAATTTTTTTAGTCAGAGGGTGGTGAATCTATGGAATTTGTTGCCACGGGCAGCAGTGGAGGCCAAGTCATTGGGTGTATTTAAGGCAGAGATTGATAGGTATCTGAGTAGCCAGGGCATCAAAGGTTATGGTGAGAAGACGGGGCAGTGGGACTAAGTAGGATAAAATGGATCAGCTCATGATAAAATGGCAGAGCAGACTTGATGGGCCAAATGGCCTACTTCTGCTCCTTTGTCTTATGGTCTTATGGTCTTATGGGGACAGCAGGGGAAGAGGATGCCATGGGGAGTGCTGGGTAGTGGGTGATAGGGCATATTCTGGACTTAGGGTGTATAGTAAAATATTAACTACAGCACCTAACTTCACCAACCAACCTTTAGACCTGAGCGTGGACTGTAGATTAAATTTAAAGTGTAGCTCTGGACAATAGGACAATAGTGCTGTGAACAGTAGTTAATTGAAGAACCAGATGATGCTGATTAAACATTCATTTTGGGTGTCTGGAGTGTGGGTGTGAAGAAGGAGGTGTGAAAGTTGTACTTAATTCAAAGGAAGCATACAACTTGCCCCAGCACACCAGCGCATAGAAAATTGTACTGGCGACAAGAAACTGGTAGAGCATGTATGGAAGATGGAAGGATATGGATATACATCGTAAATAAATAATTGTCCTTTCATCTTTAGCATATAAAATGTCATATTGGGTCAAACAGGCCACTTTCTCCAAAAAGGGTTTCACTATGAAACCTGCTGCTCGCTTTTGTTGAATAAAACACTTCTGTATCTACTATATTCATTCTCTCTCTCTCCAGTGACTTTGTTCACACTACAATATTTGGGGGCTTCATCTGGGATACGTTTGTGACCCATTGTGTGGCCAGCGATCTTAGCGGTCCAAGTGGGTGAGTATTTTTTAAACTCGCACTCACACTCGGACCTGTTCGGGTTCGTGGCTACGGGATTGCTCGGTATCATGACCATGGCGGGGAGCTGAACTGGTAAATATAAAAGCAGTGCAGTATGTGTGCATGCATGTGTGTTTATGTAAGAGACTAAACTTTGTGTGTTAACTTGGTGAGACCGGTGAACAGTTGCAAAGGATAGTTTTGGAAGGTTTGGGATGCTACTGGAGGTATGTATACATGTTCCAGGAATTGTATTTTGGCAGACGCATTTGCAAGTTTGTGTATTTTAAGAATGTGTCTGTAACCTTGATGTAACAGTTTTAAATGCAAAGGGATACAAAAGGCATTATGAGTTCAGATGCACATAAGTGGCAGATTGCAGAGTACATACTCTGCAGTTTTAAGTGTGTACTGTTTAATTTTTATCCATCACTTATATTTTGCACAGTGTGGAGCTACTTGAGGGAGAGGATATTGAGGACATATTGAGGTCGGGCAATGTCATGTCGAGGACCCTGATGACCTGAGCCACCCCTTGACCTTGATGTTCATAAGACCTTCACTCCTGGGGAGAAGCAGAACTTTTTGTCAGAGTTGTTCTCACTTAAAGTCACATGTTGGAATTTAGAATTCTGGCGCAAGCTCGAGGAAATGATTGAAAGTCACCAGATGCACCCCAAAGATATACACCTACTGGTAAAAGCAAAGTGCCTGAGGAATATGTGGGACTGTATGGCACAGGGGGTGCAGGATGGTACATGGACAACTACTGGGAATGCCAGCAATGAAGAGAGATATCGCTTCTTTAAAGGAGGAAGTGAGGCAGCGACTGGGGGCAGGTGAGAGTAACTGGGGAGTCAGTGATTCAGAGAGCTGATGAGCCTGCCGCAGATTATGCAGAATGTAAATACTGAACATATGAGGAATATTCAGGGAGGGATAACCCAGTCTTTTTGAAAATGCTGAAGGAAAGCCTGATCTCAGCCCACCAGGAGGTTTTAGATTTGTGGGTAACAGTGGAATTAACCTACTCCGCAATAGTATCATGGGTCAGAAAGATAGACCAGAGGAGGGGGAAGAGAAGTTGTAAAGTGGCTGCAGTGAATGTAGCTGTCGTGATGTCACAGAGAACTTGCTTTGTGTGTCAGCAGTTGGGACACGTAGCAAGGAACTGTGGGAGGGTAAAAGAGATGATTTGTGTTTTTTGTGTTAAGCTGTGGCCACGGCTGGAGGCAGTGCTCTTAAAAAATGAGGTAAGTGGGAAAATCACTCACCAAAACAGGCAGAATCCACAGCAGCACCATCTTTCCAATTTAAATGCTGACCAGATTATAGAGATAGTGAGATCAGACAAACAACTGACAGCAGCCTCTATTGCCAGTGGTGGTCATACACAGATATACACAAGAGGTTTATTTGGGGGCCAGCAATGTGAAGTGTTAGTCAGTATCGATAACTGATCGACCATTGCCCATGACTGGTGAGGTGATTTACATTACCAGTGCAGGAGGTGAAACAATGAGGGTGGAGAGAAGTCAGTCCCAGGTACTTGAGACTGAGGAAGCATAGCTTCCTGTAGATTTTTGGGTGTGCTCAAACAATGAAGGTACTATCCTGGAGATAGACACACTGAGTAAGGCAGGTGCTATCATTGACTCAGGAAAAGGAGAACTAACATGGACAAGACAGGGACAGTGAACATGTGTGACCCACAGAAAGACAGCAGCCCCAAGCAGGGAGGAGAGACAGGGCGATGTGTGGGAGTCATGTCAGGAGGTCCCAAGGGGAGGGATGGAACACAGTCAGGAGCTGTTAGAAGTAATGCAGCTCCCTGAGGAGGGAGCAGTGATTAAAGTAAAGGCTCACCAGAAAGGGGATAGTAAGGAGCAGAAAGGGAACGAGTGGGCAGACATCAGCGTGAGGAGGGCAGCAGAAGGACAAGAAGAAACTACAACTGCCCATTTAGTAAGATTGCAAGGAGATGTGAAGGACCTTTGTAACCAACTTGAAGATCGAGCAAACCAGCAGCAGCACGCTGTTGATCAGAGCGAGCCGGAAGGAAAGGAAATAGTCCTCCCACAGCCAGGTGACCAGGTCAAGCCTGAAAAGGCAGGGTTTACTCTCAGATGGAGAGGACTGTCCAAATGACACTTGTGTCTGTATGCAGACTCGGCATGGTAGCCAGTGGAAACACTGGTCTCATGTGAAAGTGTTTGACTCACCTTCTTGTCATCCCCACAGACTGAGCGGGAGATCAAGTGCACAGAGGAACAGTGTCATTGCAGAGAACCTGGCTGCACCAGACCTACCACAGCTGATGGAAGCAGAACCACGGCAATCGTGAGGTCAGAGGGCACTGAGAGAGCGTGACAGCAAGCCATGCATGCCATGTTAAAGCATAACGGTAATGGTACTTTGTAGTGAAGGCTGGTTGCTGAAGGCAGACGATTAGTTTTGCAGCAAAGAATAGAAAAAATGTTAAGGGGAATAGACGGCAAGGGATCTGAGTTACAACAGAGGCATCAGGTTCCACAACTTTGATGACATGGCAGACTGAGAAAGAGAAACTGCACACGGCATCTGAAGGCAGTCAGCCCGGCCTGAATGGGGAGAGAATACAAATGAGCTGGGCCCTGTCAGTGGTTCGGCCAGCAATCAACGGGACAGCCCAAAAGGGCGTGCCACCGGGGTGAGGTCCTTGCAATCATTCAGATAAGACCCCGCCTGCATATTGATTAGAGGCCTGTGAGCCTGGTACAGTTAACTTGCCGGTGCCCCTGGGAAGAGAGTAACCATTGGTAGCCACTGCAGAATTTTAGCTTTCAGAGACCGAAAGTGTGAAGATAGAGAATGTTATTAAACTGCAATCAGCCAGCAAGGAAGGAAGCAACAACATATGAATGACAAAGCTGCATTTTACAGACTGTTGGCCAAATTTCTTGGAACAATCTCTCTGCTCAGTGTCTTGCAGGTAGTCATTAGGGACGATAGCATTGGTGTAGATGCACAAAGAGTAATGGGGAAGGGTTTCAAAGCAGAGCATCTCTGCTGCCCTACTTGAGTAAATTCTCCTTAATGCTGGCTTTTCAAATGGTTCAAAAGGTTCCATTTATTATCAGAGAACGTGTACAATATTCAATCTGAAATACTTGCCTTTGCAGACACTATGAAAAACAGAAGAAACCCAAAAGAATGAATGACAGAAAAACGATGGAATCGGAAAGCCCCCCTCCCATGCAAACATCAATGCAACCTCACCCCTCCCAATGCCCGTTTCAGCAAAAAGCGTCAGCGCCCACCACCTATCCAGCAACAGCAAAGCACCCAAAGAGAGACCATGACCTGCAGTCAATAAAAACTATTGTTTACTTGACAGTTTGACATGCCGCAGGCTCCCTCTCCCACCAACAAGGGACAGAGGGATATCACCCATTTTCACAGTGAAAGGAGAGACTGACAGTTGCTGTTATGATATTACAGTCTGCCGCGTCACTTTTCCATTCATCCACCACAGTGAAATCCTAATGTTCCATCTCCTGTGATCCCTCATCGGCAACACCGGCCTGAAATCGGTCGTGACAGGGCCACACCCCGGAGGCACCATCTTCCAAGCCGCGCCTGGAGAATTTTGGAAAGCAGTCGGCCGACAAGCTCCAGGAACAGGAACTCATCTGCCCTGAAAAAATGGCAGTTTGAATGTCATTTGCAGATGGGGACCTCGATAGAACCCCAACCACCTTGAAAAGGAAAAAAAAGACATTAAAAAGAGGAGTTAAGCTTTTTTTTGCAGATGAGCTCAAAGAGACAGCCACTTGGTGCCAACTTAACCCTGCCCGCAAATTTACCTTTGTCCAGGAGGGCCAAGAGGAGGGATTGTTAGGGCATATTCTGGATTTAGGATGTATAGCAAATATTAACGAGAGCAGTGGTCCCCAACCACCGGGCCACAAAGCATGTGCTACTGGGCCGCGAGGAATGATATGATACGATATGAGTCAGCTGCACCTTTCCTCATTCCCTGTCATGCACTGTTGAACTTGAACACCCTCCTCCCCCGTCGGCCGGTCCACAAGAATATCGTCAACATTAAACCGGTCCGCGGTGCAAAAAAGGTTAGGGACCCTTGAACTACAGCATCTAACTTCAGCAACCAGCCTTTAGTCCTGACATAGATTGTAGATTGAATTTAAAATGCAGCTCTGGACAATTGGCTCTGAGTGCTGTGAACAGCAGTTAATTGAAAACCAGATAATGAACATTCATTTAACATTCATTTTGGGTGTCTGGAAGTGTGGGTGTGAAGAAGGAGGCGTGAAAGTTATATGTAATTTAAAGGAAGCATTGTAGATACATTATGACTATAGAATTATCCCTGAATCTTTAGCATATAAAATGTCATGTAATGTTGGGTTAAACAGCCCTCTTCCTGCTCCTTTTAGTTGAATAAATCACTTTTGTATCTACTAGCTTCAGTCTCTCTCTCTCTCTCTCTCTCTCTCTCTCTCTCTCTCTCCAGTGACTTTCTTCACACTACAACAATGGGCAGATTGAGTAGATGGCGGAGATGTAATAAGCTGGGTGATAGACCTGAGGGTGTTGGTGATAAAGTGTGTGTATGTGTGTGTGTGTATGTGTATGTTTCAGAGAGAGAGAGGATCTGGTGAGATCAGAATGAGAAAGATGGGGACAGGTAGGGAGTGAATTAGCTAAAACTGAAAAATTCCGTGTTCATATAATTGGGTTGTGAACTATCAGGCAAAAAAAATGATGTACTGTTGTTTTCAATTCCCCAACACCTTATCTCACATTTTCTTTTCTCTCCCCCACCCACTCCAGCAGCTTATTTTTGCTTTGAGTTCCGATAGCCCCCAGTCTCATGTCAGCAAGGAAAACTGGGGTTAAAAAATAGTGGGAAAGCAGATGCACAAAGATAGGGTGGCCCGAAGAAGCAATAAGAATAAAAATTGTCATTCATTTCATGATATACCAATTGCAATGTATTATCGAAACTGCTGTTGTAGTGAATAGGACTTATTAGCCTTGTGGTAAGTTTGGTGTAATCATTTTAGTGTTTAGAATATGCAATAAAATGTGCTCAGTGTTATGAGGACAATTATGTTGAAGCAACAATTGCTGGATGTGAGACCGAATGTGTATGAGGTCTATATGGACAAGTGATCCATCGGAGATAACAGTGCCTGGAGTGGACACTTCAGAAATGTAAACACAACTCTTAAGGATAAACTTTATGGACAGGAAGAGACTAAAAAAATTTGTAAAAGATCAAATTAAAAGTACTGTAAAAATATCAATGTAGTTAATGAGTTCATTGCTTAATTTTATATACATAAATAGTTCTCATATTAAATCCCTATTGACTAATTAATAGTTTACTACTTTTAAAAGGGGAATTAGTGTAGTGTATGAAATTGTAAATTTACCTTTAAAAATTAAATGTGCCAAGTGGTAAGACTTTGATGAATTGTTTTACAGGTCGATATCGTTAATTGCCACTTTACCGTTTTCTGATGGCTACTCAACTTCTGTTAGTTGCTTTAGTAAACACTAATAATAAAGAGCTAATAGATGCCATAACCAGCACTTCTTGCTCCCCTGAGCTATTTTCATGCATCCTGATACATTTTCTTTAATTCCATGGTTTTTCATTTCCTTAATAAACTTCGAGGCATTTTGTTGAATGTCTTTTGAATTTTTTTATATGTATAGTCTACTCCAGCTAATACAGGTGAGCAGCGTTCTTTGTCACCTATCAAGGATGCATTAAATTTATGAATTCATTGGCTCCCATTTAACCCATATCTTTTCATTTTGAAGTTTACTGTAAATTCCCGATAATGACAACTACTAACTCACCTAATTGTGATGTTAGGCTGATTTCCCAGTTTATATCTTTCCTTTTTAATGAATAGTACTATAACCTGACAAACTGAGTTAGGGAACTGGAGCTGGAGCTGGATGAACTTCGGATCATTCGGGAGGCAGAGGCAGAAATAAACAGGAGTTACAGAGAGATAGTCATCCGAAGAGTCAGGAGACAGGTAGCTGGGTGACTGTTAGGAGAAGGAAGGGGAATAGACAGAATGAACTGAGCACCCCTGTGGCTGTTCCCACCAATAATAAGTACATCATTTTGGATACTGTTGGTGGGGACGACCTACCAGGGACAAATTGCAGTGGTTGCGTCTCTGGCACTGAGACTGGACCCTCAGCTCAGAAGGGAAGGAGGGAAAAGAGGAGAGCAGTAGTGATAGGAGATTTGATAGTTAGGGGGACAGATAAGAGGTTCTGTGGAGGAGACCGAGAATCCCGGATGGTCTGCTGCCTCCCTGGTGCCAAGGTCCACGATATCTCGGATCGAGTTCTCAGTATTCTCAAGAGGGAGGGTGAGCAGCCGGATGTTGTGGTCCATGTAGGACCAATTACGTGGGTATGAAGAGTGAGGAGGTCCTGAAAGGTGAGTTCAGGGAGTTAGGCACCAAGTTAAAGGACAGGACCTCCAGGATAGCAATCTCAGGATTGCTGCCAGCGCCACGTGCAGGTGGGTTTAGAAATAGTAAGATAGCACAGCTCAACACCTAGCTGAAGACATGGTGCAGGAGGGAGGGCTTCAGATTTATAGATAATTGGGCAGTTTTCCAGGGAAGGTGGGACCTGTTCCAGTGGGACGGTTTACATCTGAACTGGAGGGGGACAAATATTCTTGCAGGTAGGTTTGCTAGAGGGGCTCCAGTGGATTTAAACTAGATACAAGTGGGGAGGGGAACCAGAGTGTAGGAACAGATGTAGGGGAGAAGGAAGAAAAAGGAGATAGTAAAGTTGTTAGTGATAAACAGAGAGTAAGAAGTGAAAAATTTCTTAAATGCATTTATTTTAATGCTAGGAGCATTGTAAGAAAGGTGGATGAGCTTAGAGCATGGATTGATACCTGGAAGTATGATGTTGTAGCTATTAGTGAAACATAGTTGCAGGAGGAGTGTGATTGGCAACAAAATATTCCTGGATTTCGTTGATTCAGGTGTGATAGAATCGGAGGGACAAGAGGGGGAGGTGTTGCATTGCTTGTCAGAGAAAATATTACAGTGATGCTCTGGCAGTTTAGATCAGAGGGTTCGTCTAGGGAGGCTATTTGGGTGGAATTAAGGAATAGGAAAGGTGTAGTAACATGTATAAGGGTGTATTATAGACCACCTAATGGGGAGCGAGAATTGGAGGAGCAAATTTGTAAGGAGATAGCAGATATTTGTAGTAAGCACAAGGTTGTGATTGTGGGAGATTTTAATTTTCCACACATAGACTGGGAAGCCCATACTGTAAAAGGGCTGGGTGGTTTGGAGTTTGTAAAATGTGTGCAGGATAGTTTTTTGCAGCAATACATAGAGGTACCAACAAGAGAAGAGGCAGCGTTGGATCTCCTGTTAGGGAATGAGATAGGTCAGGTGACGGAGGTATGTGTTGGGGAGCACTTCGGGTCCAGTGATCACAATGCCATTAGTTTCAATATAATTATGGAGAGGGATAGGTGTGGACCCAGGGTTGAGATTTTTGATTGGAGAAAGGCTAACTTTAAGGAGATGCGAAAGGATTTAGAAGGAGTAGATTGGGACAAATTGTTTTATGGGAAGGATGTAATAGAGAAATGGACGTCATTTAAAGATGAAATTTTGAGGGTACAGAATCTTTATGTTCCTGTTAGGTTGAAAGGAAAGGTTAAAAGTGTGAGAGAGCCATGGTTTTCAAGGGACATTGGAAACTTGGTTCAGAAAAAAAGAGATATCTACAATAAATAAAGGCAGCATGGAGTAAATGAGGTGCTCAAGGAATATAAAGAATGTAAAAAGTATCTTAAAGAAATTAGAAAAGCTAAAAGAAGATACGAGGTTGCTTTGGCAAGTAAGGTGAAAATAAATCCAAAGGGTTTCTACAGTTATATTAATAACAAAAGGATGGTGAGGGATAAAATTGGTCCCTTAGAGAATCACAGTGGACAGCTATGTGTGGAACCAAAAGAGATGGGGGAGATTTTGAACAATTTCTTTTCTTCGGTATTCACTAAGGAGAAAGATATTGAATTGTGTAAGGTAAGGGAAACAGGTAGGGAAGTTATGGAAACTATGACGATTAAACAAGAGGAAGTATTGGCACTTTTAAGGAATATAAAAGTGGATAAGTCTCCAGGTCCTGACAGGATATTCCCTCGGACCTTGAGAGAAGTTAGTGTAGAAATAGCAGGGGCTCTGACAGAAATATTTCAAATGTCATTAGAAACGGGGATGGTGCCGGAGGATTGGCGTATTGCTCATGTTGTTTCATTGTTTACGAAGGGTTCTAAGAGTAAACCTAGCAATTATCGGCCTGTAAGTTTGACTTCAGTGGTGGGCAAATTAATGGAAAGTATTCTTAGAGATGGTATATATAATTATCTGGATAGACAGGATCTGATTAGGAACAGTCAACATGGATTTGTGCGTGGAAGGTCATGTTTGAGAAATCTTATTGAATTTTTTGAAGAAGTTACCAGGAAAGTTGACAAGGGTAAAGCGGTGGATGTTGTCTATGTGGACTTCAGTAAGACCTTTGACAAGGTTCCACACGGAAGGATAGTTAGGAAGGTTCAATCATTAGGTATTAGTATTGAAGTAGTAAAATGGATTCAGCAGTGGCTGGATGGGAGACACCAGAGAGTAGTGGTGGATAACTGTTTGTCAGGTTGGAGGCCGGTGACTAGTGGTGTGCATCAGCGATCTGTACTGGGTCCAACGTTGTTTGTCATATACATTAATGATCTGGATGATGGGGTGGTAAATTGGATTAGTAAGTATGCAGATGATACTTAGATAGGTGGCGTTGTGGATAATGAAGTAGGCTTTCAAAGCTTGCAGAGAAATTTAGGCCAGTTAGAAGAGTGGGCTGAAGGATGGCAGATGGAGTTTAATGCTGATAAGTTTGAGGTGCTACATTTTGGTAGGACTAATCAAAATAGGACATACATGGTTAATGGTAGGGTATTGAAGAATGCAGTAGAACAGAGGGATCTAGGAATAATGATGCATAATTCCCTGAAGGTGGAATCTCATGTGGATAGGGTGGTGAAGAAAGCTTTTGGTATGCTGGCCGTTATAAATCAGAGCATTGAGTATAGGAGTTGGGATGTAATGTTAAAATTGTACACGGCATTGGTAAGACCAAATTTGGAGTATTGTGTACAGTTCTGGTCACCAAATTATAGGAAAGATGTCAACAAAATAGAGAGAGTACAGAGAAGATTTACTAGAATGTTACCTGGGTTTCATCACCTAAGTTACAGAGAAAGGTTGAACAAGTTGGGTCTTTATTCTTTGGAGCGTAGAAGGTTGAGGGGGGACTTGATAGAGGTATATAAAATTATGAGGGGGATAGATAGAGTTGATGTGGATAGGCTTTTTTCATTGAGAGTGGGGGACATTCAAACAAGAGGACATGAGTTGAGAGTTAGGGGACAAAAGTTTAGGGGTAACATGAGGGGGAACTTCTTTACTCAGAGAGTGGTAGCTGAGTGGAACGAGCTTCCAGTAGAAGTGGTAGAGGCAGGCTCGATATTGTCATTTAAAGCTAAATTGGATAGCTATATGGACAGGAAAGGAATGGAGGGTCATGGGCTGAGTGCAGGTCGGTGGGACTAGGTGAGAGTAAGCATTCGGCATGGACTAGGAGGGCAGAGATGGCCTGTTTCCGTGCTGTAATTGTTATATGGTTATATGGTTATAACGTGAGCAGCAGTCATCTGGCACTACCCCTGTATCCAACAAGGACTGAAAGATAATTAGCAATAACTCTGTTATAGCCTACTTTGGATTCTTTTAACAAGTTAGAATGCACTCCAACTGGATCAGTTAATAGGCTAGTGTTCATTCATGCTAAATGTCAGTCACATCCCAAACACCTATCCTCATCACTATCATTCAGGTAGTTAGAGTAAAATGATATACAGTGAGTGAAGAATGACTCTGTCAGATCTCAAAATTGGATACAACCAGCCTAAATTCTCTCGGCTTTATGTCAGACATAGACATAGAAGCCTCCTATTGATTGCCATTCCCTCATCTGAAGAATCCACATCCTCCATGTTGACTTCCACCAAGGAGGAGCACTGAGGGGAACAAGGGGATGGAATGTATTTGACACAGTGCTACTGATGTGGATTGAGTTGACCAGTCTATGACTTAGATAAAGAAGGGACAATGGTCAGACTCAAGCTGAAATCATTTACCTCATTCATGCCTAGCACTCAGTCATGCAATGCCACCAACAATTTTCCTATACTCCAGATTACAAATTTCAACTGGAATAATCTGGGATTTTTACTTGGATTTAGAATAGATGTGGAAAAATATATAGTAACAAAACAGTCAAATGGTGAAGGGCCAGCTTTAATGAAATGAAAATGGGCATGGCCAGGGGTAAATTGGAAGCAATGATTATTTGGCAGAACAATACTTGACAATTTAAAGTGGAGATATTTCAGCTATGGTGCTGTTGCATTTCTATGAGTGAGCTGGGTACAGACATTAAGGGAAAATATACTAGACAAAGCTAAAACAAAAGAGCAGAAAAGAGTCCATGATAGATGCGTTATTGTTAACGTGAGAACTACGTTGATTACAGGAGTTTCATAAGGGAGGTAAATGGAAATAATATAAATGAATAAAGAACATGAGAGAACTTGAGCCGTTAGACAGGATAGTATTCAGGGACTCATCTTTGAGTCTGAATGAGTACACCACAGTTGCCATTGACTTCACTGTGTCAATGAGTGTGTGTCGTCGAGAACATATGGAACATACCTGAATCAAAAGCCGTGGATGAACCAGGAGTAGTCTGCTGAGGGCTGGATCTGTGGCATTCAAGTCTGATGACCAGCACTATACAAGAAGGCCAGGAACGACTTATGGAGGGCTACCTCAAGAGCAAAAGAACCATTCTGATCAAGATTAGAGGCGGAATCGGATGCACGTTAACCCTGGCAGGTTTTGCAGGTCATTATATCCTACAAACCGAAACCCAACATCATGAATGGCAGTGATACATCACTCCCAGATGAGTTCAGTGCCTTTTACACATGCTGTCAAAGGGAAAATAAAACTACAGCTATGAGGTTCCCTACAGAACCTGGTGACCCTGTGATTTCTGTCTTGGAGGCTGACGTCGCAACGTTTTTCAAAATGGTGAACCCTTACAAGGTGATAGGCCCTGATGGTGTACCTGGTAGGGGTCAGAAAACCTGTGCCAACCAACTGGAGGGTGTGTTCAAAGACATTTTCAATCTCAGTCAGAAGTTCCCACCAGCTTTGTGCAACAATCAGTGCCCAAGAAGAGCTGCTTTGATGACTACTGTCCAGTAGCACTCACATCTATGGTGAGGAAGTGCTTTGAGAGGTTGGATATGGTTAGAATCAACTCCCGTCTAAGCAAGAACCTGCACCCACTGCAATTTGCCTAATGCCAGAATAGAACTACAGAGGATGCGATCTCATTAGCTCCTCACTTGGCCTTAGATCACCTGAGCAATACTATTATTTATGTCATGCTGCTGTTTATTAACTACAACTCAGTGTTTAACACAATCATTTCTAAGGTTCTGATCAAAAAGCACCAAAACCTAGGTCTCGGTACTTCCATCTTCCCTCTGCAACTGGATCCTCAATTTCCTCACTGGAAGACCACAGTCTGTGCGGATCGGAAGCATCATCTCCATGTTGTTGGTGATCAACACTGGTGCACCTTAATAATGTGAGCTTAGCTCACTGCTCTCGTCTCTCTGCACCCGTGACTACGTAGCTCGGCACTGCTCAAATGCCATCTATAAATTTGCTGATGACACAGCTATTGGCAGAATTTCAGATGGTGACAAGAAGGTGTACTGGACAAGATGTACCAGTGAGTTGAGTGACGCCACAGCAACAACTTCGCACTCAACATTAGTAAGACCAAGGAAATGAGTGTAGACTTCAGAAAGGGTAAGATGAGGGAATAAACACTAGGCCTCATTGAGGGATCAGGAGTGGATAGGGTGAGCAGTTTCTGTGAGTTCCTGTGAGGATTTGTCCTAGCCCCAACATATCAATGCAGTTAGAAAGAAGGCACAACAGAGACTACATTTCATTAGGAATTTGAGGAAATTTGGTATATCATCAAAACCACTAAGAAATTTCTACAGATGTACCGGCTGCATCACCATTTGGTATGAGAGCTGGAGGCACTGTACAGGATTGAAATAGGTTGCAGAATGCTGTAAACTCAGCTCCATTATCCAGCCTCCTCAGCATCCAGGACATCTTCAAGGAGTGATGCCTCTTCAAGACAACATCCATCAGTAAGGACCCTCATCATCCAGTACATGCCCTCTTCTCATTGCTACCATCAGGGCGGAGTAACAGGAGCCTGAAGACACACACTCAATGATTCAGGAACAGCTTCTACCCCTCTGCTTAGAGCAACCTAGGTCTGTTGGACAGGCATCGAAACTCATTTGTCTTGACTCCTATTCAAATCACACTCTCCAACTCCGTCTGTGACCCCGTCTCAAGCATTTTCAGCTTTGCAACACACCAACACAACTCATCCCTCCAATCAGCTTCAACTTCGCTTGCCTCTTCATTGTTTGTGCTGATAGTTTACCACAATTATTAACAATGTTTTCAGTTGAATTTCTTGCCTTTTGAACTACCAGTAAATTGTCACTCATCTTTGTTAGCACCATCCTAAACTCAGCAGGTCAGGCAACATCTATGACTCCTTCTATGCTGGAGCCATTCTATTATTCCATGAAGGATTTTGCACGTGTTTAATAATTTGTTCACATCTTGCTGCAGGTGAGTCCTTCCTATTGTTGATCTTCTGAATATTGAATGTGTGCCTCAGTAACAGATAAAAGTGGCGTTAATTTATCTTTGTATGCTGATTGACATTGTCTGCTACCTTCCTTGGAAATCGCCACCCAATCATAACACTGCATACAGTGGTGACCTCAAAGCTGTAGCCGGTGAAATTGGAACTGCACAGGTGTGCATGTGTGTTGGACACTATACTTTTGGCATCCAAACATTGGGGTGGGGGAAGGGGGAGGTGCTAGGGGTGGGTGCATTCAGTCGATTGTGAAAGCAAGACTACAGATCTGGGAAAGTCTATGTTTATAACTTTGTCATTATTGTAAGGAGAAACATACAACACTCCTTGTGTTTGTTGCCACTGCACTGTTGCAGAACACGTGCAAAATGCTGAAGGGATGCAGCAGATCAGGCAGCATCTATGCAGAGGTCTCTGCCCAAAATGTTGATTATTTATTCCTCTCCACTGATGATGCCAGACCTGCTGTGTTCCTCCAGCATTCTGTGTGTGGTGCTCTGGATTTCTAGCATCTGCGGAATCTCTTGTTTTACTGTTGCACAGTTGTCCTTTGACTTGCATTCATTCATTCCAGCTGCAATGCCACACAGAACATTTTTTAACATTCTGATTTTGGAACAAGTGAATTTCTAGGCTATTGATGTTCTATTAAAATAATGATTCAAATCCCACCAGCAAATGACAATAGATTACTTAACACCAGGTCACACAATTAATTAAGGCAGCTTTATTATTCTTATTGGAATACAGAAAGATTAACGGGCTAGCTATTTATAAAAGCATAATAAAATAGATGACATTTCTATAAGTGTTGCTTCTGTTATTATTCCACAGAGATAGGGAATAATAATATTGTTTTCATCATGTTATGACTCATTTGATTACTCTCTCCACCCAAAAGATGGGCAACAGTAAAACTGAAGAAATTCACCCAAGGTGGGTCCTTTGGATAAATGACAAACTTTTTAATACATTAATGAAGATAAAGGATCTGGTCACACATATAGTTACAATTACATTGGCTGTGTAATGCTTTGGGATATTATGCATCCCCAAAGCACAACATCTTTATATTTGAGATAAAGCAGAGTCTTATTAAAACCAGAACACGAATCAGGTTTATTGTCACTGACTTAAAGTTGAGAAATTTGTTGTTTTGTGGCAGCAGTGTAATGTAGACATAACAAAATTACTGTAAGAAATAAATATGTAAATAAATATTGCAAAAGAGGTGTGTTTCATGGGTTCATGCACCATTCTGAAGTCTGATCATAGGGAAGAGGATCTTCCTAAACCTTTGACTGTTGGTCTTCAGGCTCCTCCCCGATGACAAGAATGAGAAGAAGGTACTGTATTTTCTGATTGTACGTGTCCCTAATGATGGATTCTGTCTTTTTGAGGCACAGCCTTTGAAAGATGTCCTCGATGGTGCGGAGGCATGTGCCTTGATGGAGATGGCTGAGCCTACACCTTTCTGAAGCCTCTTACCATTCTATGCATTTGGGACTCCTTTCTTTTATCCCTTTGATTGGGTGGTGGAGGCAAAATGGAGATTGTGAGACCCCACCCCAACAACATTGGTTGTTGACTGTATATTACATGCAGTTACAGAGAAATCTTCTGTCTCAGAAATTGCCCAGAGTAACAGGTCCTCAGCAGATGCCATCTCATTGGCTCTTCATTCAACCCTGGAACATCTGGACAGCAAAGATACATACGTCAGGATGCTCTTTATTGACCACAGCTTGGGATTCAATACCATCATCCCCTCAAAACTAATCAATAAGCTTCAAAACCTTGGCCTCTTTCTGCAGTTGGATCCTGGATTTCCTCACTTGTAGACCCCAGTCAGTTCGGATTGGCAAAAAAATCTCCTTCATGATCTCCATCAGCACAGGTGCACCTCAAGGCTGTGTGCTTAGCCCGCTGTTCCTCTTGCTTTACACTCTTGACCGTGTGACTAAGCACAGCTCCAATGCCATATTCAAATTTGCTGATGACAGCACTGTTGTAGGCCAAATCAAAGGAGGTGATGAATCAGCACATAAGAGGAAGGTTGAAAATCCGGCCGAGTGGTGCCACGACAGTATGTTCTTCCCCAATGTCAGCAAGACCAAGGACTTGATTATCGACTTCAGGAGGAGGAAACAAAAGGTGCATGAGCCAATCCTCATTTGAGAATCAAAGGTGGAGAGTGTCAGCAACTTTAAATTCCTCAGTATTATCTGTTTGGAGGACCTATCCTGGGCCCAGCATGTAAGTGCAATTACGAAGAAAGCACGGCAGTGTCTCTACTTCCTTAGGAGTTTGCAAAGGTTTGGCATGGCATCTAAAGCTTTGTCAAACTTCTATAGATGAGTAGTAGAGAGTATATTGACTGGTTGTTTCACTGCCTGGTACAGAAACACCAATGTCTTTGAACGGAAAATCCCTCAAAAAGTAGTGGATACGTCCCAGTCCATCATGGGTAAAGCCCTCCCTGCCATTGAGCACATCTACACGAAACACTGTTGTAAGAAAGCAATATCCATCAGTAGAAACCCCCACCACCCAGGTCATGCTCTCTTCTCACTGCTGCCATCAGGAAGAAGGTACAGGAGCCTCAGGACACACACCACAAGCTTCATGAACAGTTATTATCCCTCAACCATCAGGCTCCTGATCTAGAGGGGATAACTTCATTCAACTTCACTTGCCCCATCATTGAACCATTTCCACAACGCATGGACTCACTTCCAAGGACTTTTCATCTCATGTTCTCGATATTTATTGCTTATTTTTTTTTTAATTTGCTGTATTTGTTGGCTTTTGTACATTGGTTGAATGCTTTGATAATAAATTTACTTTGAACTTTGAACTAATGCAGTGCTATTGCATATAACATGACAGAAATTAACAAATAATTGTTACCAAATGTGATTGATTAGTTTTTGGTTAGTATCAAATTCACAGAAAATACATACAAAGCTGGGTGGCAGGTCAGAAGATTAGACAGGATATAAAAGAACAGCGAAGAATGTTGAGACAATTAATAAGGACGGAATAATTGAGTGGAAGATAAAGTAAATACGAAATGTATAGGGTCTGTAGACCATCAAAAATATTGACAGTTAATCAAGTTAGTGTTGGTCCCACTGAAATTGTGTTTGTGGAATTAATAATAGAAAAGAAGAAGACAACCTGAATTAATCAGTTATCTTCCATCGGTCTTCGGTACTAAGGATATAAGTAACATCCCAGAGGTAGCTGCCAATCATGAAATGGAAAGAAAGGAAGAAATTGGGCTAACTACAATTACTAACAAAGCGATAATGGACATATTATTGGAGCTACAGGTTGACAAGATCATGGGTCATGATACATTTCACCCTAGTGAGTTAAAAACATGTCCAGTGAGGTAGCTGCATTGGCTTTAACTTTCCAATCTTACCCAAACTGGAGAGAAAATAATGGAAAAAAGCAGACATAAATCATTTATTCAAAATGGGATAGAGACAGCTTAACATCTGCTATGAGGAAAATATTAGAAGCTATTATTAAAGATGTTACACAGGAACGTAGAAAAAAAATCAAGGTAATCAGGCAAAATCAATACACGTTTTTGAAACAGAAATCTTGTTTGACCAGTTTCTTGGATTTCTTTGAAGAAGTATCAAGTGTAGTGGGTAAACAGGAACCAGTGAATGTACTAAGATATCCAGAAAACATTTGATAAGGTGTCACATCAAAGGCTAACACAGAAAATAAAAGCTCACAGTGAAGGAGATACTATATTGGCCTGGACAGAAAATTAGCTGGCTAACAGGAAACAGAGTAGGCATAAATAAGTTCTTTTTGGTTGGTGAGACATAACAAGTGTGCAGCAGTGTTCAGTGCTGGGTCTAAACATAACAAATTCTGCAAAACATAGATATCATAAATCTAAACTAGGGATGGTACACAAGTATGAGGGAGAGTTGGCCGTGTTTCATTCAGAGAATACATTTAATGGCATGACAGTGGGAAGGAAGCCTCATAATTTCTAGAAAAAGTGTATTCCCTCAAGTCATCAAAGCCGAAAGAGAAAAGTGAAAGTGGCTATTGGGAGAAATTATCTACAATATTAAATACAAAGAAAGCATTTATGAAGTTGCCAGAAATAGCAATTGGCCTGAGGATTGGGTGTGTTTTAGAAATCAAAAAAGGAGAACAAAAAACGTTGATAAAGAAATGAAAATAGATCATGGGGGTTACACTCACAACACGCTGGAGGTCGGGCAACATCTGTGGAAATGGGAGTTGATTGGTGTGTTGGCCTTTATGACAAGGGGGTTTACATATGGGAATAAAGATATCTTACTGCAATTATATGGTTACATCTGAAGTACTGTGCGCAATTTTAGCTTTCTTACCTAAAAAAAGCATATGTTTGCCTTAAATGCAATATAGACTGGTTCCAGAATGGCACACTTGCAGTATGAGAAGAGACTGAGTAAACCAGGGTTGTATTCTCTAGAGTTTAGAGGAAAATGAGACTATCTCCTTGAAACTTATAAAAATTGTACAGAGCTCAACAAGTTGGTTGAGAGAGAATGATTTCCCTGTCTGACGAATCCAGAATCAGGAGTCTCGGGATAAGGGATAGGCCAAACAAGACAAAACTGGGAGGAAATTCTTCATGGTGGTAAATCCCAGTAACTCTGACACTAGAGGAGTGTTGGCCAAGGAAACTCATGAGTAACTGCTTAACACTAAAAGGTAAGAAAAAAAAGCAGAAATATGTGTATACCATGTGCCCTCTGCTATACAATCAAATTGCTTCTACATGCCTATTTTCCTGAAGCAACTATAGCAACATACTGCGTGATGTTGGTCACATGCTGCAATTCTCATAAGGATGCATTCGCAGTTTTGCATCAACAGTCCTCAGGTATCTCTGCTGTCTTTCTCCTTTCTTATCCTTTCTTCCTTCCCAGTCTCCTGCCCCCATTGATTTTCTTGAAATATTCCCCTCCACCCTGCAGTTTGCTACCTCAGTGATTTCCACCGGGATCTCCACAATCTGTAATGATAGAAAGGGTGGAAGAATGACCTCTTCACAGGATTTCCTGGGCAGGGTCTGCTGCATCACAAGCGAAACCTTAGGCTTCTCATGCAGTGAACCGTTGCTGCTTAGGGAAAAGATGCAAACCACCTTTCTGTACAGAGCCACTTTAGCACATTTTTTTTGGTTCCATCACAATTTCTGGGTCATAACTCCCAGAGAATTTTTCTTTCTGCCTTTCTGCACCTAAGTGTTATCAACAAAACTGAATGAGGGGCAGAGTAGTTTTTGATTACATATTCTCTCTTCTTAACCTCTACGCTGATGAGTTTTCTCTAATGCCTTGTTCTAAGTCCGGTGAGCTTGCTCATTCCCATCTTTTGTCTCTCTTGGCCAGTTTGTTCACAACAATGATTTTTATAAAACTTAAAGCCTCAGATGAAGTATCTTGACCTGAAATATCAGATGTCCTTTACCCTCTCCTGTTGTTGCCTGACCACAACCCCCCCACCACCAACTAGAGTTCCTCCATCAGCTCACTTTCTGTTGTCCAGATGAAAGGTTTTGACTTGACGACATCAGCTGTCTGTTTTCCTTTACAGATGCAGTCTAATCTGCAGAGTTCCTACAGCAGCTCTTTTTTTTTCCACAAATGCCAGGAACTGTGTTTGTACATGGGCTGTGGCACTAAGAGCATAACTGGGCTGTTCATTGTGAAATAAAATGGACCAGTTTTGGAAGGCATGCCATAAAGAGAATGCTTGGAGATAGAAATGTGCCCGCACTGTTGTATAAGAGTTACTGCTTTGGCAAATTCTAAGCAGCAACTGCACTGCACCTACTGTAGGTTTCCTGCTCCAATTTTGGAGCAAACAAATTTATTGGCAGCTGCCCGACTTTCCTTTCTGCAGCCAAATATTATTGGTGAACTTGACAAAGAAGCAGATCTCCTTAAGGTTACATGTTTTATTCTATTGTCCAGTTTCTCTGGAAAAATATGTAGATATTCAAAGAGTGAATTCTAAAGAATGATGAATGCATTTTCTAAGATTAGCATGTTAAACCAAACTCTAGTGGATAGTCTGTTTTATGAAAAAGCCAATAGAGGCCAAATGAGAGTGATGCAGTCTGTCATAAAACATTAATTGGTTTTAAGCATGTGGTGGTGGGGGGTGTCTAATGTAGTTCATTAAGCCATGAGTGGATAAGCAATACTACAAGCATTTCAAATGAGTGCACTTTTATTGCAAAGAATATGAAAAGTGTAGCATTTGCATATGAATGAATGAACACAATATTGCCTTCAGCAGCATATCTGTGATATTCACTTTATTCAGAGAGTACTATTAATAAAGATATGCCTACCTCTTATTCCTCTTCATAACTGCAGCATGATGATAAATGCCATGCTTAATGCCATGGAGAACTTCAACAATCAAAATAATTAAAACTGAAAAATGATTTAAACCATTTTCCCTATCTTTATTGAAGATACCAGTCATTTTACTCTCACTTAGTTTCCAGCCCCTGGAGGTCACTTTGCAGCCGCACCAAAAGATGTTGAAGCATAGATGGATCCAGCAAAATAGAAAATATTACCTTGCTGCAATACTTCGAACTTTGAACACAAAACTCTACAAAAGGATCAGCATTAACAAGCCCTCTCTCTACAGTCTTTCTGATCTAACGTACCGTCATGTTGTGTGTTGCACCCAATGCAAAATGTTTTAAAACAAGAACACCAACTGGTGGAAATGCTCAGCAAGTCACAAGGTATCAGTGGAGAGGACCAACAAGGTATTTTGACTGTGACATTTACAATAAATCCGGCATATGCAAGTGTTATATTGGATGAAGTGTTAAACAGGTAGTTGAAATGTTCTTCTTAGTACTGTAGCTGAAGATGAACTTGTCATGATTATTTTAGTGGAAATAGCAGAGCATTTCTGTGTCATTTAAAGAAAGTCTTATTGTGAGTGTATCTTTATCTAAAGTTCCAAATTTTGAAAAGTGCCAGTTTTGGGAGGGGTCACAGTGTGCAGGATTAGCACTTTTACCAGAGAATAACTGCTGCTTGTTGTGAGTGCAATATCTTGCTTGTGCCAAATCTTATCACACTGATGACTCATAATTGGAGCTGTCATACCATAACTGATACTGGAGGCCATTTTTCAAAATGTTCCCAAAAGTAACCATTGTATTTCATTTAAAAGAGCTAAAGCATAACCTGTGTTCATTTTCTCCCTCTCGACCCTTGCCCTTTCTCCCCCTCCCCCTCTTCCCCCTCTCCCCTCCCCCTCCCCTCTCCCCCCCCTCACAACACTAGAGATAATTTTCATAGTGTAAGCTATAATAGAAGTTTAGTAGAAGAAGGAAAAGTATCACATTTTGATGCAGTGAGTTGCATTGTCGATAACTATGCAACTGGCCAAGCAATGGTGAAGATATAGATACATTTGTACTTCCATGGATGGCTAATTCACACAGATCCACATTTCTGAACGTCTAGGGGGTTGCATGAAGAACTCGCAAAGGCAGGTCTTCAGGCAAATCCTTAGAACTTTAATGTTCATTGAGCTTATGTCCTGGTTTGTATTTGGTGTTCCTCGTCCCCCTCCGCAAACTGCCTCAAGGCTTTGTTTCATTGCTTTGTAATGCTGTACAGCATACAGCAGGCCATTATCTGAGTAGCTAGCTTTGTTGGTGTGTCTTGAAAGTTGGCTTTTCAAGACATCTGAATTGCTGCACGGGATTATTCATGATGTTTTCAAGGGGTGCAGGATTTTAGAAGACTTAGTGGCAGAGAAATCACAATTTTGTAGCCCTGAAGAAGGGTCTCAGCCCGAAACCATGACTGTTTATTCATTTCTATGGATGCTGCCTGATCTGCTGAGTTCCTCCAGCATTTTGTGTGTGTTACTCACAAGTTGGTAGGCTTCAACTTATTGGTCTGTGGACAAGATTGATCAGTAGGTTACCCAAGACACATAGATAGAAATCATTGGAATGGGGGAAATGTATTTATTTTTTATTTTGTACGGTACCAGTGATCAGAGACAATGTCCATGCTTAAAGGCAAGGTTGGCCATTCTCCTTGGGAAGAGTACAAAATTTTAGCAACTGGGAGTGAAAGAAGGAGTGGATGTAGGAGTGGATGTTGAGGCCAAAACACTGTTGTATTTTGGTTAGCATGGATAACGTGACTCCCAGTAGATATTGGGAGACGGGGAGATTTAAGTCCTTCAGCACTGTATGAAATTCTCTGGAATGAGACAATCCCACTTAGAAAGGTGCCACTGAACAAAAGCAGAAATATCAGTTAAGGACCAGAATGAGGAAGGTGTATGGTTGGTGTAGAACAGTTGAGAAAAGGAGGTAATCTGCAGGGAACAGATAACTTGCCAGGGAACATATAGTACTTATATAAGTAAAATCGTTAACTTAAAAATTGGCCTACTTTCTATACAAGTATTTGCACTTGTAAGTAACACAAACTTAAACTATTCTGCATTGTCTAGAATCTGTACTGACATGCATATAATAATTGTTTGATATTAATGCTCAACACCTTCAGTAGCTACTGTTGCTTTAGCAACTAACATAAGGTGACATATTTAAGGGTAACAATTGACATTTATATAAGAGTCCTCATAATAATGTTCCCACAATATATGAAGGAGAGTTGGGGGAAATAATTAAATACTCAAAATTTAGAAACCCGTTCATTACAGTGACAGACTGGCAGTCTGCCTCCTTCAAATTTTGGAGAGGTACTTCATTATCAAGTTTAAATTAGGGTCCTACAGCACCTGGTTAAATATAGTTGTAACCATTGTCATGATTTCATGGGACAAAGAAAAGTTTGCAAGACCTTCCGTTTTAAACAGATTTGGTCGGTTTGGAAGACTGAAGGGTTTACCTTAACTCCTCAAAGAAATGTTTGCTCTCCTTTTTCCAGTTGTCTCCTCACTGCCATGATTAGCAAGACACTGATCTTCTGTTCACAATAGCCCAACTCTGACTCACAACATCCCTCACAGCTGTAAAGTGCAGAGGGTGGTCTGCACTGTCAAAGGTGCTGCTTGTTGGTTGTTAAACTTCACAACGTCAAACATCAGTCAGAGAGAATCATTAACATTCTTCATAAGCAGCAACTAGCCACGTAATCCATAATTTCTTTCCTATTTATAGTAGTAGTGTTTAGTATAATTCTGTGCCTCTGACCCAAAACACAAGAGATTCTGCAGATGCTGGAAATCCAGAGAAGCACACACAGAATGCTGGAGGAACTCGACAGCTGAGGCAGCATGTATCGAAAAGGATAAAGAGTTGAAGTTTCAGTTCAAGATTCTTCATCTTGATGAAGGGTCTCAGCCTGAAACAGCAGCTCTTTATTCCATTCCATACATGCTGCCTCACTTGCTAAATTCCTCCAACAGTTTATGTGTATTCCTCTGGCTATGTAACATTGTTAATGGCGACTTGCTGTTATCTTCCCACTTCTCTCTTTAGTTAATAAATTATCACTCACTACTCTTTCACGTGTCTGAAAGTGACCTTCTTTCAATCTGAACTCGAAGCATTGACTTCAATATTTAATGAAGATGATTCGCCTCCAAGCAAAGCCTGAGAGGTTTGTATAATTTTTCTAGTGGTCAATAACCAATACATTAGATCAATGGTTTGGTCTGTTATTTCATTGCTATCACAAAGTAACGACAGCATTTCTAAGGACTGCAGCTAAAGGTTGATGAAGGTATTGGAGGACTGCAGAAACACTGTGAACTTCCCTCCACTGAGGACATTGATAGCAGCAGGTGCAGAAAGAAGTCCTGGAAGATCATCAGGGACACCAGTCACCCCAACCATAAACTGTTTCAGCTGCTTCTGTCTGGCAAATGCTACCACAGCATTAAAGCCAGGACCAACAGGCTAAGGGACAGACTCTTTCTACAAGCCACTAGACTTATAAGTTCACATGTCTGTACATTGCAACAGAGTCATAACGCAACAATTTTTACTTCCTCACATTGTAGGATGGATGTAAAATCTAAATAAATTCTAATTCTAATTCTAAACAGTGCTTAGGTCAGAGTCCCATGACCTGGGCAGGATAGAGTGCCTTTGCCTGGGGTTGGATGCTTGGCACCATGGCTCAAAGGCTCAGGATCCAATCATAGAGGCTCAAAGAAGCTGGGGGTGGGGAGTGGTGTGGTGGTGCGGTAGGGGAAGGTAGTTGGAGCCTGCGGTCAGAAGATCTTGGGGTAAAGATTTGGAAATTGAGGTAAGATAGCTGGGGTTTCACTAAGCTTGTCTAGGTGTGGGATGTGGCAGAGGACAGGGGCCTGATGTCAGGTTCTGAAGGTCAAGTCCTGAGGTGCATGAAGCTTGGAATCAGAGGTTGGAGCCTGGAGGTAGAGGACTGGTGAGCAGGCTTAAAGCAATGGCCAGAATTGGAGGGTCATAAAAACATATAAATATCAGAAAGTACTTCTTGCAGGAATGGAACAATTGGCATTACATGCTGAATGCCATTAGATAAACTGCTGGTGTCATTGACTATGATACCATTTGTGAGCTGAAGTGCCTAAATTGTCAGAGTAGACTGATTTAACCTGCAATTGTTGGTAGTCCATCCCACTCTGGAGTTATAGAGTCGTACATCATGGAAAAAGACATTCCAGTCCACCAAGTTCACACTACACATCAGGCACTCACTTAAACTAATCCCGCATTGATAGCATTTTATTCTCTACACATTACCATCAACTCCTCTCCGATTTCCCCCCTCACTTGCACAGTGCAGGTCTACAAACTCGTACACCTTTGGGAAGTGGGACCAAAACTGAAGCACCCATGCAGTCAAGCTCCACGCAGGTCGCCCTGAAAGTCAAGACTGAACCTAGTTCGCTGGAACTGAGAGGCAGCAGCTCATTTAGAGATACGGCTGTGCCACCCAAAAATAAAAATTATTTTCCTACCTGTACTGCTGAAAAATACAGAAATTTGTGTCTGAATTTCTAGGTCTAATTGTTTTCATTGCAACTAACCAGAGTTGCCACATCACAAAAATAGTGTATTCATTCACCAACATCACTAATAGTTATTTTTGTGGCCTATTTGCTTACACACTGTTTAATATAGAGTACGTATTTAAAATGCTTTGTGGGAATATTTGAAATTCTGAAAAAGGCATATGCTGTATTCTTTTATAAAATGAATGATCTTTGTACACCTAGCCTGCTGTACTGTAATGTGATGATCCTCAGTCATATCCCTTGAGTTACCAGTAGCACAGTTCATACAAAAAGAGGAATAGTTTAGATTCAAGATATGGAACATTTGAATATTAGATTTTAATGAGGATCCATTAACGACTAGATTTTAAAAAGAGCTGTTAGGATAGGGATTTAGTTACTTATTAATATTTTATTAATGCTACATTATTTATTATTAAATGTGGTTAAATTACCAGCAGTGATTAAGACTTTCTTTGCATCTGAAGCAAAGCAATGAAATCACGTCTGATGTCTTATGCTGAGCAAATATTTTCTCATATTGTAGTAAGAGAACATCTGCCTATCAGTTCATTCTACTGATTTATTCTTCAGGGGCCAAAGAGCAAAGCAACTTTTTAATCACACTGCCAGCATTTATTCAGTTGGATTTTGCCATTCAGCTCCCAGAAAATGCCTCTGCTACTTTTTTTTAGTCTGGAATGGATTACATTTAGCGTAGCTTCAACTTTTTAATGATGATGCATCTTTGTAAATGTGAGAATGATTCAGGAATTCTTGCCTTTTTGTGTAGATAATAGACTGAACTGTGGCTGTCTTCCCATCATTTTTCCAACTGTAACTATAGCAAACAGTGTAAAATACCAGCATTGGTACAGCAGTTTACAGAAACTAAACACTTATAGCTATTTAAAATAAATCTCTTTCAAGCATTAGGGTTCTCGTGCTTTAATTTCCTTCTCTTTAGTTTCCCTTTTTTTGTCATTAATTTTAATTGGAGTCTTGAACTAAATTCACCTCATATCTCATCTACTCTGTTTCTTCCCATGCATTACAGTAAGAACAGATGTATTGTTTTCGTAACATCAATGGTGTGGCAATTGAGATAACTTGGGTTGTGATTGAGAGTAAAGTATTGTAAATTCATTGTCATCTGAAAGTCAAAAGATCACAGAGTTGATATATTTACATCCAAACACCTAATGGATACATCTTTGCATAAAGATATGTTAGTCATTGTGTTTATTTACCCTGAGCGGCTCAGAGTTTATTGTCGACAAATGTCCTCAACCGCAACATGGCCAAATTGTTTATTGGGTAATCAAGCTCACAGGTAATTAGCTAGGACATTAACTAAAGTAGATTATCATTCTGTTCACGCAAGAAACATTACCGATGGTGTCACTATTAACACTGTAGCAGCAAATAGCACAATATACAGTCAGTTGCAAAGCTCTGTAATCTTCTTGAATGGCTGAAGCAGAAAAATATGAAATGAAATGCATTGCAACTTTTATAGGCAGAAGATGATATATAAATGGTCTGATTTTATCACTTCAGATACATTTGGCATAAACCAAATTTGTCTAATTTGAGAAAATTTAGATTTGTTGAATGGTGAGATACCATTTTAAAAGTGTTATTTGATTGACAGGTGTTAGGTGCATTGGTTAGTTTTAATATATTTGTTAATTTAACAGAGAGCATCTGATTTCAGATGGTATGGTGGCAGTGGATTGCATCTTTGCGATTGCTCTAGTGGCACCGTATGAATTAATTTTCCTTAGTGATTTACCAGATGGGTCTTGAGATTTTCCCTGGAGTACAGGAGTACCTGGGAAGCAGTGTTCCAAAGAAACAGTGTCTGTTTTGTGTCATGCTTGCCAGCGATATGTTGAGAAGGTGGATTGAATCTGTGAACTTCGATATATGTAGAAACATATTGAACTGCAAAACCTGAGTCAGAAACTTGAATTGAATAGCAAAGGATGCACTTTCATTGCTCCCAAATTTGTGCACTCATTTTTGCACTACATAATACTGATTTCCAGAGATAGGACATTTAACACCCGTTAAATACAGTGCTCTATTTTATAAATGCATACTAATGGTATATAATTAATCCTGATTTCAATTAGTCTGTTTCCAAGAGGGAATATGTGTTTGTAATATATAATTGCAATCTTTCTTTTCATATATATATTTTTTTTCCTTTTTGACTCCTGAGGAATTTTGTTTTGTCCAATAGTTTTTCAGCTGCTTACAGATGTATGACAGCAAGCATGGCTGGCAGATTAGATCACCACAGCCTTTCAGAACCATAATCACTGACATATGTCTTAAAGTTTGTTGTTTTGTGGCAGCAGTGCACAGCAATACATAAAATATACTACAAATTATAATATGAAATATATATTTAAAATATCTCCACAAAAAGCAGGTCCAGAAGACCCAAAATCGTTACGCTAGGAATGGAATGTAGCCTCACTGAAAATCTTAGGTGCAAAACTAAGCCCTACAGCAAATTCCATTTTATTTTATTGCAAGAAAACTGTTTTTTATCCTATGCCAATGTACATAATTATCCAGTACCATTAGAGGATTTTATCTTATCTTTAAAAGTTTCATTGTATGGATTTATCCATTTTTAATAAAGTACTTTGTTTCAAAAAAGGAAGAAATTATTCTTTGCTCAAGAATATATATTGTTTTTAGTATTTTTACAGACTGGAATAATTGCAGAGAATGAGCATGAAATCAGAAGTATACATAAGCACCAGACAGACTGCAGTTATAATCACAACATTGCAGCTTTAAGAGTAGTGTTAATTATAATGTGTTGTGATGATTCAGTAGAGTATTTGGAAATGCAATACCCCTAATTGCAGATGGTACAATGATGTACAGATAAAATTAAAACCATTCATTCTTTTGTATAAGATATAGTACTCACAAATTAGAACGTATGTTCATGCCTTTTAAATAACTAAAGCAATGACAGTTCTATAATCTCTGATTTTTTAAGTCATTAGTGCAAATTTAATCTCTTCATGATGGAGAAATGGACAAAACAGTAGCATATTTTTTTCATGTTCCCCATTCGAGTCGAAATGGGATTAATCTGCTTTGTGCCTAATTTAAAGAAAAATGAGATGTTTATCTTCAAAAATAAAATATTCCTGTTTCTATTATGGAACAAAAAAAAACTTGAGGCTTAAGATAACAGTTTTATTTTTTTTCACTGTACAACTATTGAAAGACATCACAATTTTAGTACAAGATATGGAATGATTGAATCTCCGTGGAGATGCTAGTAGGTGGGGTTTCAACTTCATGTGTTTTGATTGATTAAAAATAAATTGATTTAGATTTGCCTTTTTAATAGAAAATCTTTGTTGAATGGATTGAATACCAATATAGTTGCAGACAGCCTGAATTTCAAGTTAGAACTTAAGCTTGATAACATCCTTTTGATACAAGGCTGGTCCTTGTTCTCAAAAATCAAAAATGAACAGTGTTGATGGAGATGTTGTTTCTCAATAATATCAAGTGCAGAACACCAGATGTAATTTATTCCCTTGAATTGTGTAATACTGCATAATGTCTATTATCACAAAATAGCTTGGCTGCTGCAACATACAAAATGTTTGAAATAATTAAACATCAGAACTCTCAGTATAGATCTTCAATTGTCATTGTACCATCTCCAAATTAAAATAAATCTGTATCAATTTGGAATCAAACAAAAAGTGGGGGTTCTTCTTTAATCTTTAAAGGCAAACCAAGCAAGCTTTAGGGAATTACCTCACCTACCTTTTATATAAGGAATCCTCACCTATCCTTTTCACTCAGTCATTTACGCCACATTATGGAACATGTCTAGCTACATTTGCACAACTGCAGTCAATCCACATTCACCTCTTGTGCAAGTGAGTTGTTCCCTCTGAGTAAATAAAATCACTTTACCTGAAAGCAAGTCCAATGCTTGCATAAACATGCATAGCATCTTGCTTTCCCTAACTCATCAATGTAATTCAATTTTCCACAGGGATATAGACAAAACCTAAGTCATTATTTTGAGCACTTAATTAAATATTTCTGAGATTTACATTTTTCCAGGGGAAAATGTGGCATTCCACTGAATATCAGAATTCATGTAGCTTTATAAAACTCTGGACAGACCATACTGGAGAATTGTGTTATTTCTGGTTATCTCAGTCAAAGAAGGATGTGGTAGCTGTTAGAGAAGGCACAGAGGAGATTTACCAGGATTTTGTCTGAATTGGAGAGCATGTCATTTGAGGAAAGATTGAGCGAGGTAGGGCTTTGCTCTTTAGAGCAGGAGTTCCTAACCTAGAGGCCACAGACCCCTTGGTGATTGGTAGGGGTCCATGGCATAAAAAAGATTTGGAACCCCTGCTTTAAAGTGAAGGAGAATGGGAGGTGTAAAAGATGATAGGCATGGATCGAGTAGCCAGCCAGCACCATGTTACCAGGGTGTAAATGGCTAATATGAGAGGTCATGACATTAAGGTGATTGAGGAAGTTATAGGGGGGAAGTCACAGGTTTTTTACAGAGTAGTGATGGGTGCATGGAACAATGGAACATATTGCCAGGGGTGGTGGTAGAAGCAGATACATTAGAGGTATTTAAGGCACTCTCAGATAGTAAAATGGCTGGCTAGATTGATCTTGGAGCAGGTTAAATGGTCGGCACAATGTCGTGGGCTAATGAGCCTGTCCTGTGCTGTACCATTCTATGTTCTGAGCAGTGATAACTAAAGGCTTTCTAACAAGGAATCTCTTTTGCCACTTTCTCTGAAACCTCTCTGTGAGAGAATCAAAATGAAATAAATGTTCCAGAAGAGGTCTTATTACACACTTGTTCATTTAGTTTTAGATATGGAAATGCTGCCACACTTTGCCAGATTGTACTGGTCAGGTGACTCTATGGACATCTTTGTTTTTATACCAATTTGGCTCAACAAACTTCTGTACTGTACCAAATATATTATCTATATGGTGTATGCATGCTACATATATGGCATATATATGATATATGTTGCACATGCCATGTACAGTACATGTTTAGATTTACCCACCGGCTTGTTCGAGCATTTGTCTACAAGCATATTCCAGGCAAAGATTTATCCATTTCACCTGGCTCACATAGAATTTTCCTTCACTCCGACTAGAATTCACTAGTAAATTATGAACTGCAAAGCCCTTAAAGAGTCTTTGAGATTACAAAAATACATGGATAAGATCGACACAGTTTTCTGTCCCGTCTGTGAATACTGATGTTGATGCATGTGACACCTTGTGAACACTGTGAAATAATCTCATGCCCTTTACCATTTAGCTGCAGCAAAAATGGCTGCAGATTCTTGTTTTAAATGTTTATTTCCTCATGGTTTCTTTTTCAAGGCTCTCTGACTGTGGCAGAAGAGTAAAGGTGAATGTTAGGCAGCTTAACTTTCCCTCACTTGTTAACTTTTCTATTGAAAGATGAATATGTTTCTAATTTACTAGATATAGTGGCTATTCACTAATTCAACAATCAGGGAACAGGATAACATGCAAATAGAGCCTTGATTGTCTCCACTTTATAAGTTGAACAAGTGGGTATATCATGACGCTTGGCTTGGATTAATTACAGCATTATTTCAGTGTAAATGCAGAAATTTTTATCTTAACACATAAGGCAATATTGTGTTGATACTGGATAACTGCAATCTTATGCTGCCTGCTCTTTTAAATAGAGTAAAGCTCTCGCATTTCAGCGAACTGGAGGTTATAATAATCATACTGTGACACTTGTGTATGAAGCCTATTTAACAGTTTCATTATTTAAACAAGAATGACGTAATAGGGACTGGCTTTGCACAGGAACTGCATGTCCAAGGTGACACTGTTTCCTTTTGGCAGGAGAGATGTCAACGGCAACCTAGAGAAACTAAATAAAATATCAACTGAACAGTAAAATAAGGTCCCGATATTTCACAGGAGTTAAAAAATAAGGTGCAAGTTTGAAAAAATAATTGCTTAATGTCAGTTACTGATTGTCAGTTAAACATTAAATTGGCAAAAGAGAGATTTTGAAAGTACAAACAATCCCTGAAGAATACCATACAGTGGTGAAAAATACCTGTACGACTACTGTGGGCTAAGCTATTCCAGTAAGACAAAATTTTATAACTAGTCTCAAGAGGAAATGTACTTTCTCTTTAAGTTAACTCATGTGAATATTAAACACAAAAGATTCTATAGATGCTGGAAATCCAGAGCAGCACACGCAAAATGCTGGGGTAAGTCAGTAGGTCAGTTAGCATCAATGGAGAGGAAAAAAAGGAATAAACAGTTGATATTTTGGGCCGAAATGCTTCATCAGGACTGGAAAGGAAGGGAAAAGAAGTCAGAATAAGATGGGAGGGGGGAGGGGAAGGCGTACATTTTGGCAGATGAGAAGTGAGACCAACTGAGGGGGAAGATATGTGGGTGTAAGGAGATGGAGGGTGATAGGTGGAAGAAGTAAAGGGCAGAAGAAGATGGAATCTGATTGGAGGAAACAGCGGAGCATAGGAGAAAGGGAAGGAGGAGAGACACCAAAGGGACCTGATGGGGAGGTGAGCAGAAGAGATGGGGTAAGATGGGAACCATAATGGGGAATAAAAAAAAGAGAGAAGGGGGAGAGGGAGAATTTTCTGGAAGTTAGAGAAATCAATGTTCATTCCATCAGGTTGGAGACTGCCCAGATAGAATATGAGTTTTTTTCTCCTCCAACATGCATGTGGCCTCATTGTGGCCATTGAGGAGGCCACGGACTGACAGGAGAATGGGAAATTGAATCGAAATGAGTGGCTACTGGGAAATCCAGCCTTTTGTGAAAGATGGAGGGAAGGTGCTTGATAAAACGATCACCTAATATACATCAGATCTCATTGATGTAGAAGAGGCTGTACCAGGAGCACTGGAGGCAATAGATGACTCCGACAGACCTGCAGGTAAAGTGTCGGCGCACCTGGAAGGACTTTTGGGGGCTCTGAATGATGGTGATGGAGGAGGTGTAGGGACAGTGGTAGCACATGCCTTGCTTGTAGGAATAAGGGCCAGGAGGGAGATCAGTGGGTAGGGAGTCAGGTAGGGAGCGATCCCTGCAGAAAGTGGAGAGTGGCTGTGAGGGAAAGATGTGCTTAGCGGTAGGATAACATTATAGAATGCAGAAGTTACGGAGAATGATGTACTGAATACAGAGGCTGATGGTAAGGTCAAAGGGAACCCTATCCCAGTTATGGCAGTGGGAAGGTGAGGTGAGGGCAGATGTGTGGGAAATGGGGGAGATGCAGATGAGTGCAGTGCCGATGGTAGTGAAACACTAATCTTTGAGGAAGGAGGACATCTCTGTTGTTCTGCAATGGAAAGCCTCATCCTGCAGCAGAGAGGGAGAAACTGAGAAAAGGGAATATATGTTTACAAGTGGCAGGGTTGGAAGGTTTACTGAAGATATTAGTAGTCTGTCTCTGGAGATGGAGACAGGAGGGTTGAAACATGGGAGAGTGGTGCCAGAGATGTGACTATTACAGTTTTTGCTTTGTTGTCTGTAAAATTTTGTTATTGTTTTAAAAAAGTTGTTTGCTTTCTGGATTGCTGTTTTCATAATGATTGAAGCTGATAGGTTGGTCAGCTAGCTTGATCACATACCAGTCGCTGTATGTCACAGAACCTCTGTAGAGGATATCATCAGGAGAAATCTACAATACAAAGCACAGTGAAAATTCAGGGTAGCTTTCCTTTAGGTTGGGCACAAGCAGTCTCTCTGCCGCTCATCAGAAAATCTAAGCTATTATAAGCAAAACGAACTAATGACTTCAATAGGATGAAATTTCTTCCTCCGTGATTCTTGCACAATAGCAGATTTTTCACTTCGCATTCTTGGCTTTAGTGAAGTTACCAAACTGAAGTAATTTTACTCCCAAGATGAAAAATATGCTGCAAGGGTTTTTGTTTTGTATTTTAATTAGAGTAAAAATGACGAGAATTCTTTCACATCAAATAGCAGAGGCAACCTACTTTGGCCTCTCTGGTTGGATTTTGAGAGAGCTGTGGTGTACTTACATTTCAGTTTTTAATGCTCAAAAATATATGAATTTATGTAAAGCTGAAGCCAGTCCACCAAATGAAGAAATATTTTATATTAGGATTGGGCATATCAAAACCCTAGAATCACAGTAATACAGCACATTATAACACAGAAGACAGCACAAAGTAAAGAAAACAGATGTTTCACACTGCCTGGCTTGGACCCAAGTGAAATTGCACACTATAATACTGTAATAGCTCATCCCTGGTTTAGTTTTGAAAATCTATGCCTTTTGTGGTTTTTTTATATCTCAAAACAAACTTTCCACACTTTCTTACATCATATCAAGTGTGAAAAACAAAGGAAAATGCAGGAAATAGTAGTTCATTGACCTGAAACTTTCCACAAATGCTGTCTGACCTGTTGATTACGTCCAGCATTTTCCATTTTCATTTCAGATTTTCGGGATCTGCAGTAGCTTATTTTTCATCCTCTTTGTACATGTATCTGCTTACAGAAACAGTTAAGCACTAAGATATTTCCAAACATTTAGTTATTTGTCAGGAAATACTCTTTTGTTTAGAACACAGAATTTCAGCCTTTATCTTTGTCAAAGAATTTACCCTGGACTTCCAAAATCTTCATCCAGGCACGTGTCAAAGTTTATATTTCCTTTCTTGAGTTGTATTGAATAGCTGTGACTTGAACTTAATAAGTGGACAAATCAGACATAAACAGCTGATGTCAACTTGAAACACTCCTTGGTGCTTTTAAATGACGAGTAGCCACCCTGGGAGGCTGAGGGATTGGTAATATCCTGGTGCTTCCTGTACTTAGCTGCAGATAGAACCCAGACTACTTTCCATATTAAACAGTGTTCGCAATAGCTTCAGTTTCTTTTTTGCTATTTGACCATTCCCTTGATCCTTCCTAGAGGTTCTGTACACAACGTGAATTGAGTTCATTTATTTGAAGTGAGGAACAAGGGATGTGAGGAAGGCTCCATCTGAGAATTGTGGGCCTTCTGCTGGTCTACCCTAGATAGACATGCATTGAAATTGTACTGAAGGGGCCTCTTAGGGCTCAGATATTGATGTCAGCTCAGTATAATTACAAATGGACCATGACCGTCCAGACAGCAAGATATCCATCGTGCAGTCATGATTCTTTCACAATCTGTTGAGCTATTGAGTTTTTATCTCAGCATTCCTGTATAGCAGGTAGTTACTTAGCATGCAGGCTACCTATCAACAGCCTGGTTAATGACTTCACTCTCTTACTCTCCTGCTGCTGAGAAGATGTATGATGGGAATATGATGAGAACTGTGGTTGGAGTTGTTCTCTGATCTTGGCAGTTTACCTGCAAAAGTTTTGTCACCACGCAGGGAGACATTGTCAATGCACAGTTGACTGTGGTATGTCCTCCAGATGCTTGGCCTTTATTTACTTTTTCAATCATCTGACTGGTCATCATTTCAGAAACACAGTTGTGATGTGTGGTGGAAATCTTGTTACTGATTGGCTGTGTGGCAAACATCATGCGTTACAGGTTGGAGTTTTGCCCTCAGCGGCTCATAAATAGAATCGAGGTCTACATTTTTGTTTACAGAATTGTTTGTGGAAAACCACGTTTCTAGGAATTCTCTGTGTTTACTTTCACCATGACTTTCACTGATACCCAGTCAAATTTGTGCCCCTCTTGATCTTCATGGGTAGAGCTAGGGAGAGTTGGTCATGTCGCCTTACAGCCAATTGATGTTCATGGATTCTTGTGTTTGAATGCCAGAAACAAATTCCAGCCATATTATTAGTGCCTGTATAATATTACGGCAATTCTATTGATGATTCACCCATGACTATCATTACCACCTTGATTCTAGTTTACCTTCCTTCATTGTTCCTTTCCTCATCTTGCTCCTTCATCCAGAAAGACTGTATGCCCTACTACCTACACCATTTTTGTTCTTCTCATCACCAAAGCCCAATCAATAGCAAAAGACATTTCACCCAAACACCTTTGAAAGTTTCCTGGGTGCCTGATGAGCTTATCCTTGCTCCTCTTACTCCATTTGGGGAGCTGCCTAAGTAACTGCTGTACTGCCTGTAGGTTGCTGTGGGGTAGGAGGAGTGAGCAGTGGAGAAAGAGGCTACAGGTGAAGAGCACGAGGATAAGACATGAGAGAATAGGACCAATCACGTGCGACAGTGGAAAAGAGGGCATGGAACTGCAGGAGATAGCAAAGGTACTTAATGACTACATTTCTTCAGTATTCACTACAGAAAAGGATCTTGATGATTGCAAGGATGGCTTACAACAGATTGTAAAGCTTGAGCATATGGACATTAAGAAAGAGGATGTGCTGGAGCTTTTGGAAAGCATCAAGTTGAATAAATCTCTGGGACTGGACGAGATGTACCCCAGGCTACTGTGGGAGGCAAGGGAGGAGATTGCTGAGCCTCTGGCAATGATCTTTGCATCATCAATGGGGACAGGAGAGGTTCCAGAGAATTGGAGGGTTGCGGATGTTGTTCCATTATTCAAGAAAGGGAGTGAAGATTGCCCAGGAAGTTATAGACCAGTGAGTCTTACTTCTGTTGATGGAAAAGATCTTGAGAGTTGATGGAAAAGATCCTGAGAGGCAGGATTTATGAACATTTGGAGAGGCATAATATGATTAGGAATGGTTCGCATGGCTTTGTTAAGGCAGATCATGCCATACAAGCCTGACTGAATTTTTTGAGGATGTGACTAAACATGTTGATGAAGGTAGAGCAGTACATGTAGTGTATATGGACTTCAGCAAGGCACTTGCAAAGGTAGCCCATGCAAGGCTTATTGAGATAGCAAGGAGGCATGGGATTCAAGGGGACATTGCTTTGTGGATCCAGAATTGGCTTGCCCACAGAAGGCAAAGAGTGGTCATGGACTGGTCTTATTCTGCATGGGGGTCAGTGACCAGTGGTATGCCTCAGGGATCTGTTCTGGGACCCCTACTCTTCATGATTTTTATAAATGACCTGGATGAGGAAGTGGAAAGATGGGTTAGTAAATTTGCTGATGACACAAAGGTTGGGGGTGTTGTGGATAATGTGGAGGGCTCTCAGAGGTTACAGCGGGACATAGATAGGATGCAAAACTGGGCTGAGAAGTGGCAGATGAAGTTCAACCCAAATAATTGTGAGGTGGTTAATTTTGGTAGGTCAAATATGATGGCAGAATATAGTATTAATAGCAAGAGTCTTGGCAGTGTGGAGAATCAGAGGGATCTCGGGGTCCAAGTCCATCGGACACCTAAAGCTGCTGTGCAGGTTGACTCTGTGGTTAAGAAGGCATACGGTGCATTGGCCTTCATCAATTGTGGGATTGATTTTAGGAGCCAAGAGGTGATGTTGCATCTATATAGGACCCTGGTCAGACCCCACCTGGAGTACTGTGTTCAGTTCTGGTCACTTCACTACAGGAAGGATATGGAAATTATAGAAAGGGTGCAGAGGAGATTTACAAGGATATTGCCTGGATTGGAGAGCATGCCTTATGAGAATAGTTTGAGTGAACTCGGCCTTTTCTCCTTGGAGCGATGGAGGATGAGAGGTGACCTGATATAGGTGTACAAGATTATGAGAGGCATTGATCATATGGATAGTCAGAGGCTTTTTCCCAGGGCAGAAATGGCTAACATGAGAGGGCACAGTTTTAAGATGCTCGGAAGTAGGTACAGAGGAGATGTCAGGGGCAAGTTTTTTACGCAGGGAGTGGCAAGTGCGTGGAATGGGCTGCCAGTGACGGTGGTGGAGGCGGATATGATAGGGTCTTTTAAGAGACTCCTGGATAGGTACATGGAGCTTAGAAAAATAGAGGGCTATGTGTAACCCTATGTAATTTCTAAAGTAAGTACATGTTTGGCATAGCATTGTGGGCCGAAGGGCTTGTATTGTGCTGTAGGTTTTCTATGTTTCTCTATTTCTAGGTGACTTTAAAGGATTGTCCCAAGCATTCTAGGCCTTGAATAGACCTGACATCAGACCCTACAATTAGGTTTGCCATTAAACACAATGATATCTTAGCACAGCAGATTGCCAGAATCTCAGCTTCTAGGCTCATTATTCCAAGGTTTCTATCCACTTTCAAAACACAAGCAAGTTTTGCATATTAATTCTGTACCATATATACTGTATGTTTTATAAATGAATGAAGTATGTGTCCTGCTTCCGAGGATATTAAACAGAAATGAGGAGGCATTAATTTCATCAACTTTCATATTAGAAAAAAATCCCGAAGTCATGGTATGATATTCCTTTCAAATATTATGTCAACGCACTGTCTACCAGCATGAAAATCAGTAAGTTCTCCAGTCGAACAGGTGTAAAAGGAAACAGAAAAGGGAATTGGAGTTGAAGGACAGCAACTAAACCAACACTGGATCATTGGGTATTAAAATAGATAACTGATGATAAATTGGATAAAGCTGAAGGGAGAATCCAAGAAGTTTGGTTCTCAATGCTAACTGCTCATTATCAGTGTGTTTCATGGTAACCTGGTTTACGTGCTTGAAACAATCAGGCAGAATAATCTGTAACATTGGAAGTCAATGACTTCACCCACACTTGTTCTTGTAAAAACAGTCAGCCTTGGAAATATTTAGCAGATTAAGTAGTATTGATGGAGAGAGAGAAAAAAATCTAACATTTAAATCTGATGTTGAAGAGATCAAGGGGGATGGCTGTGGTAAGATGGAGATCAAGGGAGACTGATTGACACTATTGCTGGTAATCACAGCCTATATGGAGAATATTTAAATTGGCTTTCACAGAGAACAGACGAGAGAGAAAAGAAAAATTACTGGAACTGTAAGACATAGAATTACAGAAGCTGGAAATCAGAAAGAGAAGAGAATGCCAGAAATACATAACAGGTTAGAGAGTATCTTTGGAAAGAGAAGAACAGATTGATGAACTTTCCTTCGAACTGACCATTTCTGAAACAAATGTGGAAATTTTTGAATTTAATCTTGAATCATGAGGATTGTAGCATGCTTAGGTGAAAGGTGAACTGCTGTTCCATGAGTTTACACTAGGTTCATTGGAACAATGTCAGAGGTCAATGTCACAGAAATCAGAGTGAGTATGAAATGGACAATTAGTATGACAGACAAGTGACATGAGTTTACAATTGCCTGTTTTTTCCCCATTTGATTTCAGGTTTTCAGCATCTGCAATCTGTTTTACGTTTTGGCGTATTTGAAATTTTGTTTTAGTATGAAGTACACTTCCATTTGGCTACATTTAACAGTATAGCTGTTCTCTTTTGTTATGGAAAAGGAAGTCATCCAGATTGTGCTTCTTCCTTTCTCTCGGGTCAGAGTTCTAGGTCTAGCCATGACTAAGAGCTGAACACTAATCCAATGAATTTCCAGGAAAATAGTTTTTATTAAAACAACAAAATTATAAAATAGCCTGCAGTAAAGTTTATAGAAAACTGATACATATCAGCTTTTCTCTGTCTCGGTTACAAGTATTCCAATCTAATTCATTTCAGGTAATTACAGATCAGTGATAATACCATTCTTCACGTTCATTCAGTTACACGTCAGTAAGGCACCTCAGTTCACAGAAGACACGAAGTGTAAGATCCTGACCAGAAAATTATTTCAAACCACTCTGCATTGAACCATGTGCTCCAGTGCAAATCATATGATAACTACAAATAGTACAAAGATGTGGAAGCATCATTTGTATTACAGAAGTATAAAAACAAATATATCCAAATAAATTATTGAACAAATAGTTGTATTGCACTTTTCCTCTTCTTATTGAAAAATAATCTTCCTTATTGCAGAACTTTTGCACAAGTAGGAGACCTCAGTGGAGACCTTCAGAGACCATCATAGTCATAGAGTCAGAGAGCACAGAGACGGGCTTGTCAACCACCTAGTCCATATAGAACTGTTGTTGTGCCTAGTCAGATTGTCCCACACCAGGGCCACAGCCCAGGTATGTCCTCCCTTCCACGTACTTATCCAAACTTCTCAAATATTGCAATCAAGCTCACGTCCACACTTCCACTGGCAGCCTGTTCCACACCTGCACCTCCCCCTGAGTGAAAACCCTATGCTTTTCCCTAAATATTTCGACTTTCACCCTCTAGGTCTAATCTCACCCAACCTTTGTGGAAAAAGCTTGCATTTACCCTATCTAAACCCTTCATAATTTTGTATGTCTCTTATCAAATCTCCCTTTCTCTTCCTGTCCTCCAGGTAATAAAGTTCTAATATATTCAACCTTTCCCTATAATGCAGGTCCTCAAGTCCCGGCAACATCCTGCTAAATTTTATCTGTATTCTTTCAAGGTTATTGACGTCTTTCCTATAGGTAAGTGACCAGACTGCACACAATGCATCCCAGATAGACCGAAAAGACAGGGAGCGGATTTCGCTCGCTCTCTGTGATAGCCACACCTCTCTCCAGGGCGCTGAGGCTAAGGAGGCTGTTCTGGCTGTGGTGCTCTGTGCCTGCTGATATGATGAGCTGACAAGCGAGGCTTTGGGCCTACTCTGGGCTGGCTGCTCTGGGTTTCGGATGAGGACTCAATTTGTCTTGGAATGGTGTTGTTCACTTCAATTGTTTGCATGATCTGTGTGTTTTTATTTTTGTTTCTCTCTTGCATCAGGTTTTGGTCTTATATTTTTTTAATTGGGTTCTTTTGGGTTGCTAGCTTTGTGGCTATCTGTGTGCAATCAAATCTCAAGGTTGTATAATTTATACATTCTTTGATAATAAATGTACTTTGAATCATTGAAAATCCCTAATTAGGCCTTATCAATGACTTATACAACAACATAACATCCCGACTCCTGTATTCATTACTCTGATTTATGAAGGCCAATGTGTCAAAAGCCTTCCTTATGACTCTACTTATTTGTGCCACCACTTTCGAGGAATAATGGACTTGTATTCTCATATCTCTTTGACCTACTGCAGTCCTTAGTGCCCTGTCATCTACTGTGTAAATGCTACCCAGGTTTGTCCCCACAAAGTGCAACACCTCATATTTGTCTACATTAAATTCCATCTATCACTTTTCAGCTGATTTTCCCAGCTGGTCCAGAACCCCAGCAAGCTTAGATAGCCTTCGTGACCTACCTCACACAAAGCCATGTTACCTACCCCTAATCAGACCCTGTTTATCGAAATACTTATATAGCCGATCCCTTCGAATGCATTCCAATAATTTACCCACTACTGACTTTGCTTGTTGGGTACTGAAGTTTCATTTTCATTCTCTGCTTGTCAGAAGCTGGTCTTTATGGTGGTGACCAGAATTTCATTTCACAGGAAACTGCTGTTATAAATTCATATTTTCCTACTGTACAGAATGGGACGTTAGGGTTCCACCCTAATTTTATTTTTGGAATATTCATTAATCTAACAAGTTCCTGAAAAAATACAGTTCTGAAAATAAAGAAGATGTAAGTTGTATGCATACATGCCATAAATAATTTTGGTAGCCTGTTGTATGTACCGAGCAATAAGCTGAATTTAGCAAATTAGAAACTGAACATAACTGGTACTTCTCATTCCAGCATTCTGCAACGTTTTCTTAAAACATATATTCAGGGTAGGTATAATCAGTCATGTCTGAATAAAACATAAGCTCAGTTTAAATATTTTAAGACAGTGGACTGCCTCTTCAACATTGGATTGCTTCTGTTCACAATTTTTCACAACATTGTTATTTTAATGAAGGCTCCAAGAATAAATATTATAATTTGTGGGACATGCCACTTTAAAAATGTAACAGTATAATTGTGTTACCTGGAATGCAGGCCTAATGAAAAATGAGAGTCAACATGTTTTATAACATCAAAAGAAAACCTGACACCTTAAGTACTGGGAGATTAGCAGTTACAGAGATCAGTAGCAAATACCAAGGAGTTTAATGCATACAGCCAAAAGGGATAATTATCTGTAAATTACCACCAATGCTTTCAATTTAATTTATAAAACCTGGCACACCATAGAAGGCTCATATCACTTAGATTTTCCATATGGTTTCCTTTAGAAAAAACTCATTGTAATATAGTTGGAAATTTAATGTAAAATAGACAGAGAAGATTCCAGCTGCAACATGCTTATGAAATTAGTAATGAGCTCCACCCACTGGTGCTGAAAGTACGATAAGCAATACTATATCTCCTACAGAATTTGGTGAGGCTGTGAGCGGAGTTGCGAAATGCGGAAAGCAAATCCACAATCGACTCCATTACTCCTTTGCAATTGAAACGTTGAGCAAGATTGAAATCGATGAGGACGAGCGGCCGTTCAGCACCGTCTGCCTGTGCTTGTCTGGTTTGCCTCTCACTGCCGCTGGAGGAAGGTGCTCATTCGACCACCTCAGCACCCGGCTTGCGGCAATGGGACTCGTTTCCAGGGGACTTTGCGGTTTGATGTTTAATGTCCTCAGCACCGAACGATCTCTGCGGTTGTAGACTTGTTTCTGTGGTTCATGTTCATGTTTTGTGTGTTTCTGGTTAACCTTTTTTGCTATTTGTGTAGCTTGATCGAGGCGCTTTGGTGTGGAACTGGCTCTGTGGCTGAGGCCTGCAGTCATTGACACAGCACTAGACTGATCTGACTCAGTGGCTATCACTCCTGGACCGTGTGGGGAATCTGTGGTTTGATATTTAATATTCTATGTATTATTTGCTGATTGCACGATTAGTTCTTTTTTTCTCGTGTGGTGGTTGTTTGGTGTTCTTTTAAACTTGGTTCCATGATGTTTCTTTGTTTTGTGTCTGTCCGTGGGAAGATGAATCTCTCGATTATATACTGTGCACAGAACGTGTCTAATTTATTGAAGAATAATGCTCCTGGCTTCTAGGAATACTGGACCAGGCTACCAGTTTTTAAAGACTCCATCCTGAAATACTCTGGGAAAATGGTGTTGGGCCATTCCCTCGACCTACATAATGCCATTGGTGATGTGATTGGTATGTTGGAAATCCATGGATTTTTAACATAATGGCTAATATTCAAATCAAGTTTCTATGTAATTCGAAGATGACTCCCGGCTTTCTTGTTGGCAGAGTGTGTTGGGAACCATATTGTTGAGCAGATTTGCTCCGTCTGCAACAAGCAGGATTTCCCACCACGACCATTTTAATTCCACTGCCCAGTCCCCTTTTGACATATTGCCCATGGTCTCCTCTGCTGCTGCAATGAGGCCACTTTCAGGCTGGAGGAGCACTGTCTCATATTCCATCTGGGTAGCCTCCAACCTGATGGCATTAACATCAACTTCTGGTAATTTATCTCCCCCTCTCCTTTTCCATTTCTTATTCTGGCCCCTCTTTTATCCCTTCTCTTGCCCTCAGCTGCCCAACACCTCCCCCAGTGCCCCTCCTCCTTCCCTTTTTCCATAGTCCACTCTCCTTTCCTTACTGAATCCTTCTTCTTCAGTCTTTTACCCTTTTCACCTATCACCTCCCAGTTTCTCATTTCATCTCTCCTCCTCCACCTACCTACCTTCCCTCTCACCGGGTTTTACCTACCACCTTCTAGCTCGTACTCCTTCTGCCCCCACCTTCTTATTCTGGCTTCTTCTCCTTCCTGAAGAAGAGTCTCGGCTCGAAGTGTCAACTCTTTATTCCTTTCCATAGATGCTGCCTGACCTGCTAAGTTCTTGCAGCATTTTGTGTGTGTTATTGTAGAGCTGTGAGACATTTTCAAAGGAAGAGCTGTGAAGTGCTGCGGTACAACATGTAGATCAATGTTCCACAGTCACAGTCACTGGTAGTACAGGGTGAAATATGAAGTATTTCATATATGAGTGGAGACTGGTCTTACAACCTGTGCTATCTTCATCTGACCTTGGATAGTGGGTTCATTTTGGGAGATCAGCAATTGAGATACTTATTGCAGAGAACACAGTCTTTAACCTGCCCATTTAAATAAAAATATATTTTCGGTCCTTCTTGTCACATTAAGACTCATTATTGGCATGGGCAATTACCTGGTGAAGTGGATCACCTTCTTTTTAAAGCCACTGTGTTGCATTTCCACTGGGCATAGAAGACAAATATCTTCCCCAATGATTGCCTCCAATTGTATGGCAAATAGCAAACTTGTGAGTCATTTTTCTGTTTTTAAAAGTTTTGACCCCATAAATACAGTCATAAAAAGAAAAACGAATGATCAGAGGTTACAGTGGGACATCGATAGGATGCAAAACTGGGCTGAGAAGTAGTAGATGGAGTTCAACCCAGGTAAGTGTGAGGTGGTTCATTTTGGTAGGTCAAATATGATGGCAGAATATAGAATTAATGGTAAGACTCTTGGCAGTGTGGAGGATCAGAGGGATCTTGGGGTCTGAGTCCATAGGACATTCAAAGTTTCTACGCAGGTTGACTCTGTGGTTAAGAAGGCGTACGGTGCATTGGCCTTCATCAATCGTGAGATTGAGTTTAAGAGCTGAGAGATAATGTTGCAGCTATATAGGACATTGGTCAGACCCCACTTGTTTAGTTCTGGTCACCTCACTGCAGGAAGGATGTGGAAACCATAGAAAGGGTGCAGAGGAGATTTACAGGAATGTTGCCCAGATTGGGGAGCATGCCTTATGAGAATAAGTTGAGTGAACTCGGCCTTTTCTCCTTGGAGTGACGGAGGATGAGAGGTGACCTGATAGAGCTGTAAAAGCCGAGGAGAGGCATTGATCATGTGGATAGTCAGAGGCTTTTTCCCAGGGCTGAAATGGCTAACACGAGAGGGCACAGTTTTAAGATGCTTGGAAGTAGGTGCAGAGGAGATGTCAGGGTTAAGTTTTTTACGCAGAGAATAGTGAGTGCATGGAATGAGCTGCAGGTGACAGTGGTGGAGGTGGATACAATAGGATCTTTTCAGAGACTCCTGGATAGGTACATGGAGCTTAGAAAAGCAGAGGACTATGTGTAACCCTAGGTAATTTCTAAAGTAATACATGTTCGGTACAGCATTTTGGGCCGAATTGCCTGTATTGAGCTGTAGGTTTTCTATGTTTCTATGTTGATAAACAGGCTGTCCTTACAGTATTTCAACTTATTTCCTTTCAAATTCAGAACTATAATTTCATGGAACCAGATACAAACTGTAATTATTCTTAATTTTGAAAAAGCTGTATTTGCTGGCCCAGATAAGATGGCTCAGGGTAGTGTAATATTTCAGGGAGATAGAAATTTGTCTTTTGGTGGCCTCAGCCATGTTTCAAGACTTCAAAAAAAAATGTTTTTATGTAAAAGCAAATTTAGATTCTATGGTATTGTAGAAAATTTTGTATTTGTATTAAATAAAGTTTGAAAGATTGGAAATGTGTTCACTTGGTTTATGTTATGGCAGATGAATCCATTATATTGACATCAATCACTTTAATGAAATAGTGAAAATTTGATTAATCCTGTTGGAATTCCCCTTTCTGATAATTGTTAAAAATGTACTGAAGTTTGAGCCCTGAACCAGCTGCCAGGACTCTTTTAGGCTGAATCAGCTTTTCAAACTTTTTTCCTATTTATGTAAACTCTGGAGCAGAGAGGACAACTCAAGTATAGTCCCATCATATTTTTGTTCTTGTAAGAAGTTGATGCGTTTTTTCCTAAAGAAGCGTTGTATAGGTACCAACTGCTTACATAAATCTGCTGGTTAACTTCCCACAGGATGAGGCGATAACCAGCTGAGCTGTCCTGGTCTGTTATTTTACAATTTTTAATTTCTACCTAGCAGAAGAGATTTAGTTGATGCAAATCACTAAGTTTCGCATTCAACCATGACTGATTAGGGATTGCATTTTCAAAGGAAATGTTACACACACTGCGCAATGTCTTAATAAATTCTGATTTTCCTGTCATTGTGCATGAGAAAAAGGCGGAGTGAATTCTGGGAGCTGAATCCAAGCCCTGCTGGCATGCATCATGATGAAAGAGAACTGGGACTTAACTAGATCTGCACTGTTAATTCTTTTTACTTGAGAAATGATCTCAGTGGATCTTGTCTAAAAGTTACCAATAAAAGCCATTGTTCACAATACTCTCATAAAAGACTTCCTGCAATATTCAAAGAGGTATTAGAATAGTCACTTCTTCCAGTCTCCCTCCTTTAAGGATACCATCCCTTTGTCTCAGCTTCTCTGTGTCCACTACATCTGTTCTCAAGACAATACTTTCTGCTCCAGATACATGGCTTGCCCTCTGTCATAGTGGATGGATTTCTCCCATGCAGTTCCCCCATTTCACACAGTTCTGTTCTCACCAACAACCCCCTAATGTACCCTCCTACCCCCACCCCCATACACATACACAGAGAGGACAGAAATAACTCTCTTGGCCCTTACATTTCACCTCACTGGCCTATTCACCCAGCACATCATCCTTCACCATTTCCACTATCTTCAATGGGATCCCTCTGCTGCTCACATCTTCTCCCTTTCTGTCCATTCTGCTTTCTGCTGGGATCACTCTCTTTGTGATTCCTGGTCTGATCATCTCTTTCCACTAACCCATTCCCACCTCCTGGCACTTTTCCCAGCAACGGTAGAAGATAAAACAACTGTCTCTACTCCTTCTCCCTCATCGCCATCCAGGGACCTAAGCAGCCCTTCCAGTGTGGCTGAAGTTCACGTAAACCTCCCCTAATCTGGTCTATCTCTTCAGCGCTCACAAGATCAAATATAGACAAGACAACCATTTTACAGAGCACCAGCACTGTCCACAACAGTTATCTAGTTTCTGGTTGCATGTCGCTTCATTGCTTCTTCCCATTCCCACACTGACCATTCTGTTCTTGGCCTTCCCCATTGCAACAGTGAAGCCAAATGCCAAGTGGAAAAACCAATATTCCACTTGAGTGGCCTACAATCCAAATGAACATTCCAACTTCACCTAATCCACACTCCAGTGTTCCTTTTCAATTCCCAAAAGTTCATCCAGGCTCTCTCCCCCTTTGTCACCTTTTCATTCTTCTTCCCTTCTCCATCTGGTTCCATCTGCCCATCATTTCCCTCTTCATCTGGCTCCACCCGTCACTTGTCAGCTCCTCTTCCGCTCCTCCCTCCAGTGGCCACCTTTGCACTTCACCCCTCCCCTCAGGCCTGATTCACAGTCTCGGCAAAAACATTTACACATGCTGTTTGCTTCAACCGATCCTGCTCGATCCATCACGTTTGCCCAGTAGTTTATTTTCTTTTCCCACCAGATTCCATCACCTGCAATTTCTTGTGTCTCAAAGCGTAGCCATTGGCTTGCAAGTAAAACAAGAAGTTACAATAGAAAACAGAAGGCCACGTTCAATTTCACGTGCTAACTGCACAATGTGCAAATGATTGCATGTTATGTCTGCTTGGAGCAAAATTTCAGAAGCACAATACAATGTGCAGGCTCTACCAAGTATTGAGTATTTATTGTGTTTAACAGAAAAGTATTTCCAACACAAAACATTAGGGCTTTTGTGAAGCGCTTAATTTTAGAAAGCTTCTCATTGCTTGCCTGTACGTTGTCCTTGAGAGCTGATTCACTGCAACAGGACAACAGGACAACAGGACAAAGGTTTGCTATCCAGGGATCCTATCCCACTGTTCATTGAGATGATGGCAACGGTAGCGTAGTGGTTAGCGCAAAGTTTTACAGTACGGGTTCCCGGGGCTCATTTCCCACTGCTGCCTGTACAGAGTTTGTATGTTCTCACCGTGTCCTCATGCGTTTCCTCCGGGTGCTCCTGTTTCCTCGCTCAGTCCAAAGACGTACAGGATGGTAGGTTAATTGGTCATTGTAAATTGTCCAGTGATTAGGCAAGGATTAAATCAGGGGATGACTGGGCTGTGTGACGCAAAGACCCAGAAGGGCCTATTCACGCTGTATCTCAATAAATAAATAAATAAATAGTGACCCTATACAGACCTCCATTTTGTGCCTTGACTAGATAACCCTAAAGCACCTTCAGCAACTTCACACTTGAGCAGACGTGGGTTCCAAAGTGCTACCCGGTTCTGAAACATTCGTAATTGGAAAAGTGATCTGAAGCAGAACCCCGTCCCAAGAAGGGATATACTTAAAGATGGACAGGCAAGGCTTACGATCAATGTAGTATGAATTCCCTTGATTGATTCCTGAGAAGAGGGGTTACCCTAGGAGAAGAAATTGAGTAAGATCAGCTGTTGCTCATAGGCTGAGAATTTTCAGAAAATATTGAGATTGGATGGAAAAGTGTGCATAGCACAGGATTAATCATAACCTTAATGAATGCTGGATAAATTTTGGGGGTGGGGAGGATTGCATCCTCTTGTTTCTACTTCTCATGACCTGCTGCAGTCGGTGGTATTTACTTGATAGGAATGGTGGGCTCTACAACTTCCATCCCCAGTGGTGAAGACATTGTCATCTTCTATAATTTGTGCCCCACCAGTGGCCACAACCACTCTCATCATAACAAGATATTCTTGTCCTTTAAGGATACGATTCTACACCTTGCAGATCAACTTTCTTCTTCAGCCATCTTGCAATCAAGAAGAATTGTATTCGTGGACATGACTCAGTGTGTTTGGATAATCTTCTCAGTGTGCTTGAACTATTGGCAGTATGTGTCGGCCGTGAGGTGGGGATAGGGTGAGTCATGTTGTAGTACTAAATGAAATGTGTGAGGTGTAGCTTATGGATGTGATTAATGAGTCCTGTTTTATGGACGTGAATGGCTGTAGAGTGTTGAGGCTACATTGGGCATTAGCTGAGGACCTTGACGCCATTGGTAGGACTTAGCATATGAAGATGGATTCACTGTTCTTGACTACAATGTGCAAAGAGATTGAACGACAGTATTTGTTGTTATTCCTTCCCATGGGTTCTTACATTTAGCTGCTTCACCTGAAGTAAGAATGTATGTGCACACGTGCATGAGTGTGCACCCACCTGAACCCCTGTGGAAATGTGATGTTACTCCTCCATCAATGTTCTTCTGAGCAGGATCTAAACGCTGTCTCTTTGAATAAATGTCCGGGCAGGGTAGATAATAGACCATTAACATCCACTCTGCCTTTAAGTGTTGCAGATGGCCATCTGGTGCATTTTTAAAGATCACCTGTCTCTTGCAATATTGGTTCTCCTGTTGTACTTGAATATAAGGAGCAAGAAAGGGCTCCAGTGAGGTAACTAACTTCACCTTTAGATGGTAATTTGTCCAGATATGGATTTTTTCCACATTTATTTCTATAATTTTAAATTCTTCATATGAACAAGCTTTTCCAGTTGAAAGACTTTTTTTTCTAGTTCAATACCTCCCCAGTTTTGTAAGTTAACACAGCATATATTCATTGATCATTTATTTATAACCCTTGCTAATATAGTGAAGAAAGCTCTCAACATATTAATAGCCTGCTCCTAATGAATAGATGTACCAATTTACACTGGATGTACTACCCAGTATAATGACTAAAGGAGTGTTGGAATGTGGCATTCAAGTGTCAGTATTCTAGTGAAGTTTGTTCAGTTTTAAATTAGTAATGCATCATGTTCTACAGATTATTTTTCTTCAAAGCAATAGATAAAGATCAATTAATAACAGCAGAAGGGCAAATTCCTCCTAACCACCTTCTGCCATCTAATCTACTTATTCCCTGCATATTCTTTTTCTCCTTTTTTTCCCCACGCAGAACTTTGCTCCTCCAGGTTTTAATTTACATTTGAGGAGTGCTCTCATGGCACTGTTGATATAATTTCTGACAGCCAATTTCTATGTGTTCTAGCATGTAATGTCACTGCAAGAAGGCTTTGCATAGTAATTTTCAGAAGCTCATCCTTTGCAATCTTTTCTCTGCAGAATGTCAAGGAGGAAGCCAAGACTGTGGGGCCGTCATAATCACTTATCTCATTTGAAGCAAGCAACATCCCAGGAATGCGCACCTGAGTGCTGAAGCCAGAAAGCTACGCTCAACCTTTGTTAAACACTGGCCTGGAGTGCAGAAAAGATGTCATGCCTTGGTGGTGGGGATGCGGGGGGATTTATTCATCAGAATTCCAACATGTACAAAGGACTACTGAACTTAAAGCACCAATTTAATAGTGGAGTCCAAGATTATGAAGGTTCTCTGTGGAGTAAAAATCAAAATTATTTCCACTGGCAGGAGCATCTGTGACTAGAAGACATGGATTTAAAATACTTAGACAGGACCGGAGCTGAGATGAAGGGATTATGTTTCTAGCAAGTTGTTATGATTTAGAATACACCTGAAGGATGGGAGTAATGGCATCAATAGCAACTTTCAAAGAGATTTGGATATACAGTATATTTAAACAGTTGTGGGTAGGAGCAGAGGAGGGGGATGAAGAGGACTGCACTGACACACGTAGCCTCCTGGTAAGCCTCAGGCTCGCTCAGCTCCCTTCCGTCTAGGGGGAGCAGCCTTCCGCTCCGCCAAACTGGGTAATCAAGTTTGCGTAGATGCTGTGTGATGTACCCCACCCCGCCAAATAACAGACCGTACACCATATGTGAATAAATGATTACACTTTATTCGTAAGGCCAGTGATGTCGTGGGGATGGAACTGGACTCTCTCACAGTGGTGTCTGAAAAGAGGATGCTGTCTAAGTTGCATGCCATCTTGGACAATCCCATCCACTACATAATGTACTGGGTGGGCACAGGAGTACATTCAGCCAGAGACTCATTCCACCGAGCTGCAACACAGAGCGTCATAGGAAGTCATTCCTGCCTGTGGCCATCAAACTTTACAACTCCTCTCTTGGAGGGTCAGACACCCTGAGCCAATAGGCTGGTCCTGGACTTATTTCATAATTTATTGGCATAATTTACGTATTACTATTTAACTATTTATGGTTCTATTACTATTTATTATTTATGGTGCAACTGTAACAAAAACCAATTTCCCCCAGGATCAATAAAGTATGACTATGACTATGACTGTTATAGATCTGACTGGAACTATGTCATTAATAGAGATAAAATATAAAAGGAAAGTCAAAGGCACCAAACTTATCAAAGTTCAACCACTTCGTGCACAACAGTTGGAGCTCAATTAATGGAGTCTTCTTTCCACCATTTGATCCCCTCCGACCTCCTCGATCGCCGCCTGGGACCAACCACAGTGGTCGACCAGCTGCTCCATACAAGTCTGTCTTCGTCTCCTCTCCTTGTCGAAGACCCTGGGCCTTGGGCTCCAGCTTGGGGTCCATTCTGTTGGCCAGCTTCCAGCATCGCGTCTCCTCTCTCTGTCCCCATCGTGCCTTCTGCCCCAAAGCCTGCGCAACACGATAGCTTACAGACACACAAGAAAGAATAACACCTATCCCAATTGGTTCATTCTCTCTCTTATCAATAATATAACCCAAACCAGCAGAGAGCGAGAGAACTCCTTACATCACAGTTAACATAACAAAGAAGCCATTTTGTTAGCATTCATAGTAACATAAAAGAAGAAACCCCTTACACACAAGTACAATGAGCCAAGTGGCCTCTTCCTGTGCTGAAAGATGCTGTGCTTCCAGACAATGCACGGGAGCTTGAGGGATTCCTCTCGGGGGTGGGCTGCTGATCAAAGGTGAGAAACATCTTCAAGCGAGATTCAAAGGTTGTTGCTGTGCAGAAGTAGCCACCAGACAAAAGCCCCACTGTCCCACATTGTGATTCTAGCATCATGATTCAATGACAAAATAGAGGATGTTTTAAGGCTGCAGCGATCAGCAACAAGGCACTGAGGGCTGTTCAGGGTAAAATCTTGAATTCTACCAGCCAGCTGTGAAACAGATGTCAACTAAGTTCGGCTGGTAGCACTCTTGACTCTTAATGGCAAAGGGTTCATGCCCCTTCCTCTTCCCATAGCCACCCTCACCAACCTCACAACGACCCCATCCCTAGTCCACATTGCATCACTGAGGAGTGCTGCATTGTCAGGCTTGCCACTGAATTTGCCTGTCCAGCTGGTGATGTGTGCCAAAGCCGGACGTGATGCTCGTCTATGTGTCACAAGAGGATTTTTACTCATTTGGTGCAGCTGCAACTCATCCGCCAACTGGTCTGACTGATGTTTCCTGCTGGTGTTTGGGAGCTCCTCGCTGTACTGACACTTAATACCATGATGACTTTCCCTTCCGCTGCGTGCGCTGTCAGGACGTTGCACTTTAACAACACAGCTGCCTCCACGACCTGTGTACAAATCAGAGACAGGCTCTTTGTCAAAGAGCAGTCTCCTTAAGCACTGTCCCTTGAAGATCCAAGTGAAGGACGTTTTGATAGCGCTCACTGTGCAAACGGCAAATATTGATTCCTGAAGGTCCACTCACCTGCTGGTGAACCTCCTGTACACAATTAATGTAATATGCAAATAAAGTAAATTTGCATCAAATTCTGCTGATAATTTACTGAGCAAGCAAAACGGAAATCTCAATAACATGCTAATGCACATTTCATATAGGAACAATGAATGAAACATCTGCAAACATTCGTACTGATAATACTGATTTTAAAAAGGGATGGCATTTGTGAACTAATATCAATACACTGCTTTCATATAATCTTCTAATACTTTGGAAATAAGAGTTTTCTTTCTGTAATAGAAAAACATGACCAGTTCATACACCAAAGTTCAATTCAAATTAAAATCCATTCCACTTTTCCAGCTCTGTTTCCTGAGCGTATTTCTTGGGGCAATCTGTGATTTGCTGCTCAGTGTTCCATGAGCATCCGTTCCACTTCAGCTGTGGAATAAGCCCCACGAGACAGTGTCTTTGAACCATTCAGCTGGTGACATTGTTAAAAGAAATGGAATTATAAATAATAGAAGCCTGACAGATGAGTTGAAAGATCATGGGAAGAGAATCAGGAGACCAAAATATAGACAGCAATAAAATGAAGGAAGCAAAGACGGGTAAGGAACATTCCAAAATAGAAAACTGTAGCAGGTGGGACTTGGAAGGAGGAACAGAACAGTCAGGTTGCAGGAGAAAGAGAGAGAGGGGCAAAGTAACTTTCAGACTGCCGTAATGGGGTCTGAGGGAAGGTAAGGAATAAATCTATAGTTAACAGACACCTCTGAACTTTTTTCCAATGGCAAGTGGGTCCTCTCGCAATCACCCCTTTTCTCCACCCTCCTTCAGCAGAGGTGTGAACCTGGTCTCCAACTTCCTTATTTCCTTGGCAAGGACCTTCAACTTTGACACTTCTTGAGTTGAACAAAGAGTAAGGTATCCTGAAGAGTTTCAACGATTAATACCCCACATTCCAAGTTCTGCCGGTTTTCTTGTTTGCAGTGACACCCCTTCTTTGCCTCCCTGTGAATAATGGGGTCCAAATTTTTGCTTCTGTTCTAAACTCCAAAAATCTTTCTAATTCATAGTGCTGAATGCTGCAGGTTATAAGGCAGTATCTTGTAACTCAACTCTGACATTGAGACCATTAGAAAACATGATTCAAGTTTAACTTAACTGTTTACTACATATCAATTATTCAACAGTTTAAAATTAGTGTGATTAGTGTTAAGGAAAAAAATTAATGCTAATGGTTAATGATCTTATGAATTACTGCCAGGCAACTTCTACATTTGGTTTACGTCACTAACAATAAAATATTTATATGAAAATCATAAAATTGTGGAATCTTGAAACCTGAGCAGATCATGCATTATTGTTTCATGTTAAAACTCTGATATGGCAACTGTTCCCTCTGCTTTCCTTTCAACAGATACTACTTGACCTGTAAATACATTTACAGTAGATGATACTTTAGCAATGCAGAACAACCCAGATTTCTTCAAAGATTACAATCAAACCAAATTTGACAATGAACTATGTAAAAAAAAAGATACTTAGACAGCTGGTCCAAGTTTGTCGAAGAATGTTTATTCGCATCTTAAGGAGGAAAGAGAGGAATAAAAAAAAAAGGCTTTGGGTTGGTATTGGGATGGAAGGGATTGTCCACAATGTTACAGCTGAAGGTGCAGTTGCAAATGGTGCATTAATTATATTTGTGTGCATTAATTATATTTGTCCATGGTCCATTTAAGTTCATTGTTAACCACAGTTTTAACAATGCTGACTTTGAGAATACCCTGATTTGTTTTACCTTTATAGCCAGATTTGTAATGAAAATTATATCTTCAACACAAATTCTGAAATGAGATCATATTATCCTTATAGTGAAACAACCTTTCCCTGTAGAATGTTCAGATCTTGAAGTTCAACATTAATTGGGACCTGAAGTAGGAAATTGCTCCAAATTGCAACTGGCACATACAGTAAAAAATACAAATGAGAGACAATTGTATGTGGACAATGGTGCAGGGATGTCATTAATAGAGGAGCTGGATTATTGCAATAAGTAAACAAAGTCCTCAAAAATCTATAAAGTACTTCATATTGAATCTGTAATGGAAACGGTCAAGGTAACTCTGCTTTATCCCAGTATTGATAATTAAACTGTTGAGAAAAAAGGATAAACTGAGAGGCTCAGGAATGGGCAGACTCAACAAGATTAGGGATGATCTGCTTCACCCTTCTCCTGGGTAAAGCAGAATTATAGATTTATAGTCCAGTCAAATCCTAGTAGTTCCTCTGCAGCTATAATGTGGGGAGAGGACCCCTATTTGCAACCAGTTTCTTGAGATGAATTTAATCCTGACAAGTGTGAGGTACTGCATTTTGGGAGAACCAATAAAGTTAAGACAAACATGATGAACAGGAGAGTGTTCAGGAATGGAGGAATCTTGGTGCACAAGGATTGATGAAGGTGGGACAACAAGATAATTAAGAATTCCTTAGAATGTAAGATCAGGGAAGAGATGGTCTCAGGTGGAGTACTGTGTGCAGTTTTGGTTGCTACAACGAGAGGAAGGTTGTGATTTTAATGGAGATAGCAAAATAACATTCTGTTGTCTGAGTATTAGAATTTTCACAGTCAATTATAAAATAATCTACAAATAGGTCATAAAAATCAGTTCACATGCCAGATGAGCAGATGAAAGGATCTGCTCAGAAGACTGCAAATGGATTAATATAAATTTAGTGGTTTAAGTATGGTGTAACTGATCAATGCAATAAATAAGAATCCTCTTCTTTCAGACTTTTTAGCAAAAGTTATTCACACTCTTACCATTTTGGTATTAGAACTAAAGTAACAGGAACTCAACGTGCTTACAGGAATTTAATTTATACCAGTTTGGAGTGTTAATTGCAATCCAGTAGAATGTCAGAACAGGTTCAAAGGGCCGAATGGCCTCTTTCATTGTCCAATGTAAGTCATGCAATGGACTTCGTTTATAAGAAGGGCTAGATAAATATTTTAGAGTCTTGCTTAACACAATTGGAATCAGGATGACTATGAGACATATTTTATGATAAATGTTAAGGATTTGATTGGATAATTTCTACAGAGCAGCCTTGTTAGACTGAGTACCCCATACCACATAAGCTGGATTTTTAAAATCATAAGTGATTTGTCTGGGACAGCAAAGTTGCACTGTGCAACACTGGCAAATAAATATGCATGGAGAACATAAATGAGATGTGTGTACCTTGGAGTAATTCCCATGGGAGTTATAAATTACATAGGCAGAAGAAATGAAGACCACAGATAGACCAAAGTAATTATTACAATATTATTTGAAATGTTGATGGGAATAATTTTTCCCAGTTTCATTAACCACAATTTCATCCTTTTCCTGACAAACTAAACTATCATCTAACTTGTCTTTAACTCACATTCAAGCAGACTCCAAGGTTAGGAACAGCTCATCATGCAATATGTATAAAAATATCCTATTGATTTAGTAATTAATTTTCTTTCTAGGGTTGAGGTTGAGATACATTATGGGTCATTACTGTAGGAAAGACCAGCAGCAGCTGATGTGTCATTCAGAGATATTTGCATATCAATTTGGCTAAATTTCACATCTCCTTTAATGAGACTGTGAATGAATTTTTTTGGGGGGCAAGTCGGTCCCTGCATATGAAATGATGGTTCTGCCATTAGGTTTCCAACAACGGCCTCAGCAGACTTATGGAATATACAAGTGTCTTTATTGTGAAGCAGGATTATAGATCAATTGTTTGGACAGGAAAGCGGTAGCAGAGTGGAGGGTAGTTGCGGGTGTAACTAGTTAGCAGCCTGGACACTTAGTGATGCAGCGGTGAACCAGAGAAGCTAAAGACAGCAGACCGAAGGAGAGAGGTCAAGTCAATAATAGGGAGAGACGTAGGGGACTGAGTGGCCAAGGGAAGATATAGGCAGAGACCAGGGGTGATATTGATAGGAGAAGGAGGTGGTATCCAAGTGATGAGCAGTGATAATGGGTATGTGAGTGAGAAGCTGTTCCTGGCGATAAGCTGATGTCAGTGATGGTGAGTAGCAGTGTTGACAGAGGGGGTGGTAGTGGTAATTTGAGGACAGGCCCTGTGGTTATGGAGAGGGTAGTGGTGATCTAGGACCTACAGATGGTGAATCGGGGCAGGTACCTATAATGATCAGAGAACATAGTGGTAAACAAAGAGCTTGAGATGGTGATCACCTTTAGATGCCTCTTACGATCAAGGGTCAGTGGTAGCTATTAAAGGAAGGAGCCTGTGGCAATTGTGGGGAGTAATTGGTGGTGACTGAGAGGCTAGAAATGGTGACAGAGGAAGGTGCCTGCAATGGTCTGGGGTAGCAGTGGTGCTCACAACTAGTAGCGGTGAATGCACTGTGAGCAGGGATTTGATGGTGGTGATTGAGGTGAGATGGTGGGGGTGATCAAGGAGAGGCAGTGCTAATTAGGAAGAGATGCTGATGGTGATGTTCGAGGGCTTCTGGTGGTGATCGTGGAGGATTGGTTGTGTACATAGGGAAGTTCAATGGTGATGTAATAGCAGTACCCTCCAAGGATCATCACCTTGTCATGATGGAGAGGCTTGTAAGTTCCTGAAGTCCCAACACTGATGCTCTCTGGAATTTAGTCATCTGGCTCTTAGCTGCTGGTAAGGTCACCCACGGCGGTAAGATCAAAGGGGACTTTGAAAGCAAAGAACGTTCCAACCAAGACCTCAGCAGTGGAACTGGTGGAAGCTGATAACACATCACAACAGCAATGAAGGGTCCCCAGTTGTTTTGCACTCCATACCACTGAACTCTGACCCTGATCTGTCAAGGACTGTGTACGACTGCCCGTGCATCAGCCTTCCCACATTAAACAAAGTCACACACAGTCATTCTCCCTTCAGGGAATCCACCCTAATACCTCTGATATGTGGATTCTGAATTGGCCTCCACAGCCACCTGAGGACTCACCAGTAGACAACCCCTTAGGAGTCTATCAGACCCCAGTCGAGTGATGCTCATGGTGTGGCTGGGGTAAAAGTGGTGGTGACTGGGGAGGATTGGCGGAGTTTGTAGGGAAATACAGTGGTGATTGGTGCAGAGGTAACAGTGGTAAACCTGTGATAGTTATGGTGGTGGCTGGAGTAAGATTAGTGGTGGTTGTGATTAGGCAGATGTGATCAGAACGATGAAGGCACTGGAGATTAAGTTGAGGAGAAGAAGGGTGATGTGGCAGTGGTGACTGTGGCAGGTGGAGTTGTGATTGTATTGTTGGGACAGGCTGGCTCAGCTGATGATAGGGGTGGATGGTAATGAAACCAACAGGAGACATAGCCTTCTCTTGCCTCCTGATTCAGGCAAGTAGTCTTTGCTTTGTTGGTCACAGGCCTCATATTCTGGAGCATGTTTCGAGCTCTCTCCTTGGACCGACACATTTTTGCCCCTCTTAGCATTCTAAATATCAAAATATGCTTCTGGCAGGGTCAAAGCAGAGCGGCCATTGTGTGGGAGGACCAGTGTAGGAGTGGGAACTTGAGGCTTTGGTGATGAGGCACAGATAAGTAGCAGGTAAGGCTTTTCTAGTGGTTGAATAAAGAGTCACTAAGTTACAGTTAGTTAAGTAAAGGGATGATGCAGGATCAGGTGATGTGCTCTAGCCACATGATATGGGAGCAGGTGGACCCCACTGAGGTTCCTAATGACCACATCTGCAGCAAGTGTTGACTGCTCGAGGAACTCAGGCTCAAAGTTGATGACCCGGAATCTGAGCTTCAAACACTGTGGCACATCTCTGCTACAAGGATAGAGCATCCTGAAGGCTGTTTTGCCTGCCTGGTGCCTGGGTTTGGGACATCTTACCCGACCTGCAAAGGAATTTGCAGTGGGAGGGGAAAGATCTAGTTGTCGTGGTCCATGTGGGTACCAAAGACATAGGTAGAATGAGGAAAGGGGTTCTACTGAGGGAATTTGTACAGCTAAGGACTAAACCAAAAATGTGGTAATCTCTGGATTACTACCTGAGCCACGTGCAAATTAGCATTGGGTCAAGGAGAATTGAGAATTAAATGCAAGGCTCAAGGATTGATGTGGTAGAAATGGGCTTGAGTTCATGGGAAATTGGCACCAGTATTGGAGAAGGAGGGAGCTGCACCATTGGGATGGGCTCCACCTGAACTGTGATGGGACCTGGATCCTGATGAATCGAATAACTAGGGCTGTGGATAGGGCTTTAAACTGAATAGTAGGGGAGTGGGTCCAACAGATTGGAGAAGTATGTATAAGGTAAAAAAGAAGAGTGTGTATAAACATAAAGCGTAGATAAAACAAAAGATTAAAAAGGGAAAAGTAAGAATGGAGTGAAGAAAAGTCAAGTGCAAGAGAGTAAAAGATTACAAGATTTTAAAAGCACAATGAGTGTAAGGGCATTTTATTTGATTGCCTGTAGTATTTGAAACAAGATCGGTGAACTTGTGGCTCAAATTAGTATAAAGAGGTATGATTTAGTGGCCAATAGAGAGATGTGGTTGCGGAGTGGAGAGAATTGGGAATTAAATATCCAAGGATATCAGGTAATACGGAAGGATAGGCAGGAAAGTAAAGGAGGCGGGGTAGCATTCTTAATTAAAGATGAGCTCAGGGTGATAGTGAGAGACGATATAAGATCTAAGTAGCAGAATGTTGAATCCATCTGGGTAGAGATCAGGAATAGTAAAGGGAAAAAATCATAAGTGGGAGTTGTCTATAGGCCACCGAGTAATTATATTACAGTGGCTCAGGCAATCGACCAGAAAATATCTGAGGCATATAAGAACGGAACAGCAGTTATCATGGGGGACTTTAACTTCTACATAGATTGGGTGAGTCAAGTAGGTCGAGGCAGTCTTGAAGAGGACTTCATAGAATGTATCCATGATAGGTTTCTTGAACAGCATGTTACTGAACCTACAAGGGAATGAGCTTTTTTATATCTGGTCTTGTGTAATGAGACAGGTAAAATTAGTGATCTTGTAGTTAGGGATCCTCTTGGAAAGAGTGATCACAGTATGATTGAATTTCTCATACAAATGGAGAGTGCAATAGTTCAATCTAAAACCAGTGTATTATGCCTAAACAATGGAGACTACAATGGGATGAGGGAGGATTTGGCGAGTGTAGTCTGGGAACACAGGCTCTATGATGGGACAGCTGAGGAAAGTGGAAGAATTTCGAAGAGATTTTTCATGGTGCTCAACAAAACTATATTCCAGTTAAAAGCCAGTAAGGGTGGGGAAAGCCAGCCTTGGATAACTAAGGAAATAAAAGAAGGCATCAAACTAAAAGCTCGTGCATACAAAGTCGCCAAGAGTAGTGGGAAACTGGAAGATTGGGAAAACTTTAAAAGCAACAAAGTACCACTAAGTGAGCAATAAAGAAAGGGAAGCTAGATTATGAAAATAAACCAACACAAAATATAAAAACGGATTGTAAAAGTTTTTTTAACTCTATGAAGCAGAAAAGGGTGGCTAAGGTGACTGTAGGTCCTGTGGAGGATGAGAAGGGGGAATTAATATTGGGTAATGATGAAATAGCTGAGGATTTGAATGACTGTTTTGTGTCAGTTTTCACGGTGGAAAACACATCTAACATACCAAAGAGAGATATTATGGATGCAATAGGTGGTGAGGAACTCAATACAATAGCTGCCACTAAAGAGGTAGCGCTAAGCAAACTTGTGGGTCTGAAGATAGCCAAGTCCCCTGGTCCAGATGGAATGCACCCCAGGATATTGAAAGAAATAGTAGAAGTTATAGTAGAGGCTTTGGTGATGACTTATCGAAATTCTCTGGACTCTGGGCAGGTCCAGCAGATTGGAAGATGGTGAATGTCATGCAAGTGTTCAAAACAGGCTGTAGGCAAAAGGGAGGTAACTATAGGTCAGTTAGTTTAACAGCTGTAGTTGAGAAAATGGTTGAAGCTATCATTAAGGAAGAAATAGTGAGGCATCTGGAAAGAATTGGATCCATCAGACAGACGTAGCATGGATTCAGAAAAGGTAGCTCCTGTTTGACAAACTTACTGGAGTTCTTTGAGGATATAATGAGCACAGTGGATAGAGGGGAACAGATGGACGTTACTTACTTGGATTTCCAGAAAGCATTCGATAAGACTTATCCATAAGAAAAGGATGCATAGAGTTGGGGGTGATGTATAAGCATGGATAGAGGATTGGTTAACTAATAGAAAGCAGTGCGTTGGGATACATGGATGTTACCCTGGTTGGCAATCAGTAGTGAGTGGTGTGCCGCAGGGGTCAGAGCTGGACCCACAACCATTCACGACATACATTAACGATCTGGAAGAGGGGACCAAGTGTAATGTATCTAAGTTTGCTGATGATGCTGAATTGAGTGGAAAAGCAAATTGTGCAGAATATATGGAGAGTCTGCAGAGAGATATAGATAGATTAATTGAGTGGGCAAGGGTCTTGCAGATGGAGTGCAATGTTGGTAACTTTGGAAGGAAAAATGAAAGAGTAAATTATTATTTAAGTAGTAAAAAAATTGCAGTATGCTGCTGTGCAGAGGGACTTGGGAGTGCTTGTGCATGAATTGCAAAAGGTTGGTTTGCAGGTGCAGCAGGCTACCAAGAACGCAAATTAAATGTTGGCCTTCATTGCTAGAGGGATTGAATTTAAGAGCAGGGAGGTTATGCTCCAACTGTACAGGGTAATGGTGAGGCTGGACCTGGAGAACTGCATGTAGTTCTGGTCTCCTTACTTGAAGAAGGATATACTATCTTTGGAGGCAGTGCAGAGGAGGTTTACCAGGTTGATTTCAGAGATGAGGGGTTTAGACTATGAGGAGAGATTGAGTTGCTTGGGACTGTACTCACTGGAATTCAGAAGAATGAGAAGATATCTTACGGAAACATATAAAATTATGAAAGGGATAGATAAGATAGAGGCAGGAAAGTTGTTTCCACTGGTAGGTGAGACTAGAACCAGGAGACATAGCCCATAGACAATAGACAATAGGTGCAGGAGTAGGCCATTCGGCCCTTTGAGCCAGCACCGCCATTCACTGTGATCATGGCTGATCATCCACAATCAGTATCCAGTTCCTGCCTTATCCCCATAACCTTTGATTCCACTATCCTTAAGAGCTCTATCCATCTCTTTCTTGAGAGCATCCAGAGACTTGGCCTCCACAGCCTTCTGGGGCAGAGCATTCCATATATCCGCCACTCTCTGGGTGAAAAAATTTCTCCTCAACTCCGTTCTAAATGGCCTACCCCTTATTCTTAAACTGTGGCCTCTGATTCTGGACTCACCCATCAGCGGGAACATGCTTCCTGCCTCCAGTGTGTCCAATCCCTTAATAATCTTACATGTTTCAATAAAATCCCCTCTCAGTCTTCTTAATTCCAGAGTATACAAGCCCAGTCGCTCCAATCTTTCGACATATGACAGTCCTGCCATCCCGGGAATTAACCTTGTGAACCTACGCTGCACTCCCCCAACAGCAAGGATGTCCTTCCTCAAATTTGGAGACCAAAACTGCACACAGTACTCGAGGTGTGGTCTCACCAGGGCCCTGTACAGCTGCAGAAGGACCTCTTTGCTCTTGTACTCAAATTCCCCTTGTTATGAAGGCCAGCATGCCATTAGCTTTCTTCACAGCCTGCTGTACTTGCATGCTTGCTTTCAGCGACTGATGTACAAGAACACCTAGATCTCGTTGTACTTCCCCTTTTTCTAACTTGACTCCATTAGATAATAATCTGCCTTCCTGTTCTTACCACCAAAGTGGATAACCTCACACTTATCCACATTAAACTGCATCTGCCATGCATCTGCCCTCTCACCCAGCCTGTCCTAGTCACCCTGCATTCTCATAACATCCTCCTCACATTTCACACTGCCACCCAGCTTTGTGTCATCTGCAAATTTGCTAATGTTACTTTTAATTCCCTCATCTAATCATTAATATATATTGTAAACAGCTGCGGTCCCAGCACTGAACCCTGCGGTACTCCACTGGTCAGCGCCTGCCATTCCGAAAGAGACCCGTTAATCGCTACTCTTTGTTTTCTGTCAGCCAGCCAATTTTCAATCCATGTCAGTACTCTGCCCCCAATAACATGTGCCCTAATTTTGCCCACTAATCTTCTCAGTGGGACTTTATGAAAGGCTTTCTGAAAGTCCAGGTACACTACATCCACTGGCTCTCCCTTGTCCATTTTCATAGCTACATCCTCAAAAAATTCCAGAAGATTAGTGAAGCACGATTTCCCCTTCGTAAATCCATGCTGACTTGGACCGATCCTGTTACTGCTATCCAGATGTGTCATAATTTCATCTTTTATAATTGACTGCAGCATCTTTCCCACCACCGACGTCAGGCTAACCGGTCTATAATTCCCTGTTTTCTCTCTTCCTCCCTTCTTGAAGAGAGGGACAACATTAGCCACCCTCCAATCCACAAGAACTGATCCTGAATCTATAGAACATTGGAAAATGATTACCACGATTGCGTCCACGATTTCTAAAGCCACCTCCTTAAGTACCCTGGGATGCAGACCATCAGGTCCTGGGGACTTATCAGCCTTCAGACCCAACAGTCTATCCAACACCATTTCCTGCCTAATATAAATTTCCTTTAGTTCATCCATTACCCAAGGTCCTTTGGCCACTATTATATCTGGGAGATTGTTTGTGTCTTCCCTAGTGAAGAAAGATCCAAAGTACCTGTTCAACTCATCTGCCATTTCCGGGTTCCCCATAATAAATTCACCTGTTTCTGTCTTCAAGTGCCCAATTTTGCTCTTAACTACTTTTTTCCTTTTCACATACCTAAAGAAGCATTGACTATCCTCCTTTATATTCTTGGCTAGTTTACCTTCGTTTACCTAGTTTACCTAGTTTTTCTCCGTGTATTGCCTTTTTAGTTACCTTTTGTTGCTCTTTAAAAGTTTCCTAATCCTCCACTCGTCTTTGTTATGTTATACTTCTCTTTTATTTTTATACTGTCCATTACTTCCCTTGTCAGCCACAGCCTCCCCTTAATCCCCTTAGGATCTTTCTTCCTCTTTGGAATGAACTGATCCTGCACCTTCCGCATTATTCCCAGAAACACTTGCCATTGCTGTTCCACTGTCATCCCTGCTATGGTATTGTTCCATAGAACTTTGGCCAGCTCCTCCCTCATAGCACCATAGTTCCCTTTGTTCAACTGTAATACTGACACTTCCGAGTTTCCCTTCTCCCTCTCAAATTGTAGATTAAAACTTATCATATTATGGTCACTATCTCCTAATGGCTCCTTTACCTCGAGGTCCCTGATCAAATCCGGTTCATTGCACAACACTAAATCTAGAATTGTGTTCTCTCTGGTAGGCTCCAGTACAAGCTGTTCTAAGAATCCATCTCGGAGGGACTCCACAAACCCCCTTTCTTGGGGTCCAGTACCAACCTGATTCCTCTAGTCTACCTGCATGTTGAATTCCCCCATAACAACTGTAGCATTACCTTTGCGACATGCCAATTTTAACTCTTGATTCAACTTACACCCTACATCCAGACTACTGTTTGGGGGCCAGTAGATAACTCCCATTAGGGTCTTTCTACCTTTAGAATTTCTCAGTTCTATCCATACTGACTCTACGTATCCTGATCCTATGTCCCCCCTCGCAAGGGACTGAATATCATTCCTCACCAACAGAGCCACCCCACCCCCTCTGCCCATCAGTCTGTCCTTTCGATAGGACATATACCCTTAAATATTCATTTTCCAGGTCCTGTCCACTTGAAGCCATGTCTCTGTTATTCCCACAGCATCATACTTACCAATTTCCAACTGTGTCTCAAGCTCATGCACTTTATTTCTTATACTTCGTGCATTCATATATAATACTTTTAATTCATTACTCCCCTCACCTCCCATATCAGTTCCTATTTCACTTGGTCATACTGTACAGACCTTCTTGAGCTTTCTGCTCTGTTGATTCCGCTATCATTCTTAACTTTTCTTATTCTCACTTTCCCTTTATCTCCATCCTTATGTTTCCAGTTCGTCCCCTCCCCACCACTACTTAGTTTAAACACACTCGTGTTGCAGAGGCAAACCTGGCTGCCAGAATGCTGGTGCCCGCTTATTAAGGTGCAACCCGTCCCTTTTGTACAATTCATCCTTACCCCGAAACATACCCCAGTGGTCCAAGAATGTAAATCCTTGCTTCCTGCATCAGTTCCTCAGCCACACATTCAGATCCATTATCTCCCTGTTCTTGCCCTCTCCAGCACAAGGAACTGGAAGCAAACCGGAGATAACCACCCTGGAAGTCCTGCTTTTCAGCCTTCTTCCGAGTACTCTGAAGTCACCCTGTAGAATGTCTTTCCTCTTCTTCCCCACGTCATTTGTGCTGACATGCACCACCACTTCCGGATGTTCACCTTCACTCTTGAGGATTCCCTGTAATCGGTCCGTGACATCCTGGATCCCAGCACCAGGGAGGCAACACACCATCTTTAAATCTTGCCTGTTGCCACAGAAACCCCTTTCTGTACTTCTCACTATGGAGTCCCCTACTACCACCCCTCTGCCTGACGTCTCTCTCCTCAGCTTTGCTCCAGCGCCAATTGTTGACTGACAGACCTGACCGCCTCTCAGGCTGGCATCATTTTCTGTCCCGACGGCTTCCAAGAGGGAGAACCTGTTTACGAGAGGCACATCCCCCGGGGTTTCCTGTAATTCAAGCATCCTTTCCTTGCTCATCGTTGCCCTCCTTCTCTCTTCCGGTATCCTCGGTGTAATGACCTCACTGTAGGTCCTGTCCAGAAAACTCTTGTTTTCCTGGATGAACCTAAGGTCATCCAGTTTCCTCTCCAGTGCTGCAGCACGGTCCTTCAGAAGCTGAATCTGGACAAACTTTCCACAGGTGTAGGAGCCAGAGGCACTATCAGTGTCCCTGACCTTCCACATCATGCACGCAGCACACTGAATCAGCCTAGCGGTCATCTCTTCACCACTTCTCACCCTGTCCAACTGTGGCGTAGTCTCCTCTCTCAGCCTCCTCGCTGAAGACTTTCAAGCCAAAGATTCAAGGGAGTAGATTTAGGATGGAGATGAGGAGGAACTGCTTCTCCTAGAGGGTGGTGAATCTGTGGAAGTTTCTGCCCAATGAAGCAGTGAAGGCTATGTCAGTAAATATATTTAAGACAAGGTTGGATAGATTTTTGCATAGTAGGGGAATTAAGGGTTATGGGGAAAAGGCAGGCAGATGGAGATGAGTCCATGGCCAGATCAGCCACAATCTTATTGAATGGCAGAGCAGGCTCGACAGGCAAGGTGGCCTACTCTTGCTCCTATTCCTTGTGTTCTTGCACCTTTATAATCAAATAGTTCGCCATCTGGACTTGTTTCAACTCCTGCAAAAATCATTCTGATATACCTGAACACATTGGATCTTGACAGCCGTTAAAATTAATGATCCCTAGGTTCCACAAACTTTACAGCTGCTCGCATCACCTTTTGTAACTTACTAGGTGGGCTAAAACTGTGAACATTGTCCTTGAAGCTGTATTACTTCCAGTTAATGCCGTTAATGATATTTTTGGCTCAGCTGTCAACTACAGAAGCCAAATTTGTTTGCGCCCCAAGCATGTTCTCAAACTTCTCTTTGTGAGGTGTTCTGCAGGTGTATAACATGTGTGCGTAGGTGGAGATGCTCTGTACTTCATCAAGATGTTAGCCAAACGATGTTTTATGCCGTTTTCGATACACCTTTATTTATTCTGAATGACATTATGTCTGAAGCCGGATGACATGAAGGAATGAGAGTATGCTTGTTACCAATCTATTTTGAGGAACTTTTAAACACAGTAGATCAGAAGTGAATACCATTCCCCAAAATGAGCTCTTCAGGTAAGTCACAGAATATGCATGTAGAACTTAACTGCATGAATGCAGGATTTATTTCACTTTAATACACTTTGAGTGACTAATGATCCACACTAGGAAGTTGTCATTCTTTCTCACACAAATGCCCACATGTACTGTATGAAAATACACAGAGGCACATGACAGCAAATATGTTTTGGTGACCTCTTCCTGCAACTTTCACAGATACTAAATTTGTTTATCAAATTCTAAGGGTCAGTCTCAGAACAGGCCAATAAATAGACATGAAACAGAACTTGATGTGTAGATTGAGAAACGTAATCTTGCAAAAGCTTCCTGCAACTGTTTTCATACTGGCTTATCCTACATATTTTCGTGTGATGTTTGGCTAGTTTCTTTTCTCTTGAAAGCGCCAATGTGCTTCTTCTCCAAGTAATGGATATTAACACTCTTTAAGCCCATGTGATATGTCTTTGCTTACTTAACATAGAGCACTACAGCACAGGACAGGCACTTTGGCCTGTCTAATCTGTGCCGAACTGTTATTCCGCCTAGTCCCATCGACCCACACCTGGACCATAGCCCTCCAAATCACTCATACAAACTTCTCTTATATGTGGCAATTGAACCTGCATCCACCACTTCTGCTGGCAGCTCATCCTACACTCACACCACCTCTCATCATTCTCCTCTGCTCCAGGGAATAAAGTCGTAGCTTATTCAACCTTTCCCTGTACCTCAGGTCTTCAAGTCCTGGCAACACCCTTGCAAACTTAGTCTGTGTTCGTTCAATCTTATAGATATTTTTTCCTGCAGGTAGGTGCCCACAACTGTATACAATGCTCCAAATTTTCCCTCACCAATGAACTAAACAACTGCAATGAAACATCCCAACTCTTGCACTCAGTCTAATTTATGAAGACTAATGTGTCAAAAGCTCTCTTTATGACCCTATCTACCGGCAACACCACTTTCAAGGAATTATGCATCTGGACTCCCACGCTCCTCAGTGCCTTATCAGTGCCTAAGTCCTTCCTTTGTCCTCCCAAAATGTAACATCTCATGTTTATTTGCATTAAATTGCACCTGCCATTTTTCAGTTTATTTTTTCAGCTGGTCCAGATCCTGCTGCAAGCTTTGATAGTCTTCCTCGCTGTCTACTATGCCCCCAATCTTGGTGTCACCTTCAGATTTGCTGATCCAGTTAACCATGGTATCATCCAATGGCATGATGATTGTGGGATAAATGAAGATCCTCGTCTCTAAATCAAATACTGTTCAATGTCTGTTTATGGATATTGGCACTTAATGTTTGAATTCCTTTTTCATTCCCAACTTTAGATTTTTCACGTAGTGTCTACTACAGAGCATCTATGATGACTTATGGTTTAAGACTCCTGAACTTGATTACGAAATGGAAGAATTGACCATCTTTGTTCTCTTGTTGGTTGGTTCTGGAGAGTGAATCTTCAGGACTACTGCAGGGATGTTATCTGCATTCATATAGTCTCCTTCAAAAGCAGATTTTCTTCTTCTGTACCCTTCACTATCACTAGATCATCTGAATTGCCCAAACAATAATGTACTGATTAGAAAATTTTATCCATCGTGGCTTGGAAAACCTTAGGCAAAGACTTGATTCCCTGTGTATGAATGGAGCTCTCTGTGCATAATTACTGCAAAATACCTTTGTTAACATTTAATCATCTATAACTATGGGGGAATTTTAATTCTGAGAATATCTTTGACTCTGCTTACAAACCTTGGAAAGTGGATAGTGGATGTTGTTCATCATCTGCAGTACCTTTAATGTGACTTTGTAGTCTCCCCATAGCTACATAGTTTAGTCTGTCATGCATACAACTGCCATTGGCATGATTTCCCAAGCACACCATTTTGTTCTTACTTATCCAGTTCCATCTCAATATGACACTTCAGAGCAAAAAGGATTAGTCTGAGCTTGCAGTAGACTTACCCTGTTTTGGGTCTGATGCAAACATACAGTTTGTACTCAATTATTCAAGTAAAGCTGCCTTTCAGAATTTGACATATCTTTCCAACAATATGTCAAGACCTAACTTTGAAGTGTCAGTGCTAAAAACATACATCCAATCCTGCTGGAGTTATTTGAGCCAGTCTTACCTCATTAAAATTGGCTCGTTTTCATAGTTTGTTATCACAATGGCCGGCTTTACTGCTGCTTGCAATGTTGCACTGCGCACCACATTTGCCCAGATGGCTGTTAAGCTTCACCAAAGCAGTCTTTCAGCTTGACAGTATTTCTCATCAAAACTAGTTGGCTGAACTTGCTAGAACAACTATCTTGATTCATTGTCAGACACTCAATACACAGGCTGATAATCAACAGCTTTACGCAAAATAAAGACGAAGGGTAATGGGAACACTCAGCAGCTCAGGCAGCATCTGTGGAGTGAGAAACAGATTAATGATCTTTCAACTGAATTGGAAAAATGAGTTTAAACAAGCGTGTTTAAAATTGTCGAGAAGGAGAATAGTGAAGAAAGTAAATGTCACGGTCCCGATCGTTAATTCCTTACCTTTCTCCTAATTTCCTTTGATTGTGCCATGGTTCTGACCTTTAATTTCCCATTTGCTTCTAATCCTTTTTGATGACGGCACACCTGGTTTCCATCAAGACCTGCAGCATAAGAACCCCAGCGTTACAACCACTAGTCACCAGATCGTTGGTTTTCCTGTGTGGTGATTAACGTTTCCCGGCCGCTTAGGACCGTGTTTTCTAAGTTTTGCTCCAGTTTCAAGGTTTACCTATGAAATTCCGTCTCTCTGTGTCGAGGCTCCGTGTCGAGGCTCCGTGTCGAGATCCCTGCTGTTTGCTGTTCAACGTTCACATCCGCGTAAGCATCCTAACTCAATCTCCGTGCCCGTGTCCTGCACTTGGGTTTGCTTCATTTGCTCATTGCAACAGAACAATCTGGCCACAATGGACTCAGAGGACATGAGGACCCTGCAACAAGCCCTCGCCAGCCAGGGCTCCCTACTGGGTCTGCATGATCAACTTCTCCGGGATGTCATGGAGAACATCCATTCCCTGCCTGCTAACGTAAAGAAGATCGGTGACCAGCTGGACTGTGTATCCACTCATTTTACCTCATCCACTCCTGGAACTCCATCTAACCAGCCCAGACAGCCTGTAGTGGCAACCCCCTATGTGTCAGCAACACCCCCGCCCCCCAGAGAGCCACATGTACCTGAACCGGAACACTATGCTGGGGATTTGGGGAAGTGCCGGGCCTTCTTTCTGCACTGGACAGTAGACACCTGACCCGAGTCACACACTGCACACCATCCCTGTCTCTTATTCTTTCCAGGAACCATCGGGAACAGGTAAGATTTAACCTAATTTAATCTCCTCAAGCTCCTATAGTTCTTGGGTACCCCTGGTTAAGCTGCTATAATCCCCACATTGACTGGTCCACCAGGAAGATAGTCAGCTGGAGTCTGTTCTGTCACTCCACTTGTCTAAAATTGGCCCTGTCCCCTGTGAAAGTCATCACGACCCTGTCTGCCGTTGAAAACCCCGACTTATCCAAGGTTCCAGCAGAGTAAAACGATCTGGGAGAAGTTTTTAGCAAACAACGGGCTCTTTCTTTGCCTCCATACCTCCCTTATGGGGGTGAATGGGGTCTCAGGGAGGGGTAGCACCTCTGGTGGGGGAACATGTCGTGTCCTTTTTAAGGCGGTTAGTCCACCTTTGGTCCCCACCTGGCACTCAGCTCTCACCTGTGGCTCCCCGTAGCTGTTTGCATGTGACAACGGCCACACCCCGGGCAACGGCTTCGACAAGCCGGCTAAACCAGGTGAGGGTAGCCGACAGGTCTCAAACCCTCGGTGAGATAGGGAGTTGTCTATCACAGCATGTGAAGATGGATTCCAGCGGATTGAGCGGACGAGACCAATGGAATGCCCAACGATCGAGAAGGCGGTCTCTGCAAGCGTCGTGGAACGTGTAGAGCACGACAAGACACAGAAGATGTCCTGGTCATCCACTGCATCTAGTCTCATCTCCAGCCATCTCGACTCTGTCTTGTCACTGGATCCAGATGGGAATTGGGAAGAGAGAGTGAGGCTGACGCTGCGCAAATCTTCCTCACTTAAATCCAAATCACGCGCTAGTCTCGACACCATCATAATGGTGTCGAGGTCCTCATCGACGTTGACAATGGACAAACATCATCATGATTGCGCAATTGACCTTCTCCCTGGAGCCCCTCTACTCACCAGTTGGCTGTATAACCTGTCCTGGCCAGAAAGGGAAGCAATGGAGGCTTACCTTAATGACTCTCTTGTGGCGGGCATTATCTGACCCACGTCTTACCCTGTTGGCGCAGGGTTATTCTTTGTGGGGAAAGAGACGGCTCACTGCACCCCTGCATTGACTACCGGGGCCTGAATAGCATTACCATAAAGAATAAGTATCCCCTGCCCCTTATCAAGTCTGCTTTTGAACCCCTTCACGGAGCCACCATATTCTCTAAGTTGGACCTACGTAGTGCCTACCACCTGGTCAGGATAAGGGAGGGAGATGATTGGAAACAGCTTTTAACACCCCTCTTGGTCACTTCGAATACCTGGTCATGCCATTCTGTCTCACCAATGCCGCTGCTGTCTTCCAAGCTCTGATAAACGATGTCCTTAGGGACTTTATTAACCGTTTCATTTTCGTTTATTTGGATGACATCTTAATCTTCTCCTGCAACCTTCAGGAACACACCCACCATGTCCGTCAGGTTCTGCAGAGGCTTTGGGAGAACAAACTATTCGTGAATGCTGAGAAGTGTGAGTTTTTTGTCGCTTCTGTCAGTTTCTTAGGGTACATCACCGAGAGCGGGCAAGTGAGGGCAGATCCTGAAAAGGTCCGGGTGGTGTCGGAGTGGCCAAAACCCATGATGCTCAAACAACTCCGGCAATTTCTGGGGTTCGCAAACTTTTTCCGTCGCTTCATCAGGGATTATAGCCGGGTGGCAGCGCCCCTTACTGAGCTCACCTCTCCTGCGACCCATTTTCACTGGACCCCCGAAGCAGACTCATCCTTCTCGGAGCTGAAGAGGCGTTTCACCTCCGCTCCCATCCTGGTCTAACCTGACCCCTCTCGCCAATTCATTGTGGAAGTCAACGCCTCCGACTCTGAGGTGGGAGTGGTCCTCTCCCAACACTCTGTTCCAGACCAAAAACTCCATCCCTGCGCCTTCTTTTCTCCCCAGCTATCCCCTGCTGAATGGAACTACGACATAAGGAACCAGGAGTTACTGGCCATCAAACTCGCTTTGGAGGAGTGGAGGCACTGGCTGGAGGGAGCGAAACATCCATTCGTCGCCTGGACAGGTCACAAGAATCTCGCACTCATCCAAACCGCCAAACGCCTGAATTCCCACCAAGCCCGCTGGGCGTTATTTTTTGGCCGTTTCAGATTCATGCTCAACTATCTTCCGGGATTGAAGAACGGGAAGCCCGATGCTCTCTCCTGTCAATTTGTCTCCGAGGAGGGCCTCCCAAACCCTGAGACCATCCTTCCACCATCCTGTGTGGTGGCTGCCCTCACCTGGGAGATCAAATCCAGAGTCAAAGAGGCCCAAAGGACTCAACCCAACCCAGGCAATGGACCCCCCAGTTGCCTCTTCGTGCTTGACTCGGTTCGCTCTCAGGTTCTCCAGTGGGGGCACACTTCTCATTTCACCTGCCATCCTGGAATCAGTCGAACTCTGTCCCTTCTGAAGAGACATTTCTGGTGGCCCTCCATGGATGCTGACACCCATTCATTTGCTCTGCCTGTTCTGTGTGTGCCCGCGGAAGAGTCTCCCACCAACCACCTGCTCGGTTGCTTCGTCCCTTACCTGTCCGTCGCCGCCCTTGGTCTCACATTGCGCTGGATTTCGTTACTGGACTACCCCCTTCACATGGGAACACTGCCGTACTCACTGTGGTGGACCGCTTCTCCAAAGCCGCGCATTTCGTAGCCATTCCCAAACTCCCTACAGCCCATGAGACAGCCGACTTCCTTGTTCATCACGTCTTCCACCTTCATGGTATTCCCTCTGACATTATTTATGACCGGGGCCCTCAATTCATCTCTCAAGTCTGGAGATCCTTTTGTCAAGCCTTTGAAGCCTCAGTAAACCTGTCTTCCGGCTTCCATCTGCAGACTAATGGTCAAACAGAACGAGCAAACCAGGATTTGGAAGCAGCACTGTGCTGCATAACCACCAACAACCCATCATCCTGGAGCACCCATCTCATTTGGGTCAAGTACTCCCACAACTCCCTGGTCAGCACTGCCACTGGAATGTCTCCCTTCGAATGCTCCCTCGGTTATCAACTCCCTCTGTTTCCCACACATGAAGATGACATTGCTGTGCCTTCTGTTCAGGCCCATCTCCGCCGGTGCCGCAAGATCTGGAAGGATGCACGCGTAGCCCTGCTCCGCTCAACCGACCGCAACTGGAGGATTGCCAATCGCCATTAAACTCCTGCACCAAATTATTGGCCTGAGCAGAAGGTTTGGCTCTCGTCAAAAGTCATGCCCCTCAAGTATGAACCCAAGAAACTCACCCCTCGCTACCTGGGACCATTCGAGATTGACAGTGTCATCAACCCCTCGGTGGTCAGTCTCAAACTGCCTGGATCCATGCACATTCATCCCACATTCTACGTTTCCCAATTGAAACCTGTATCTGTCAGTCCTTTGTGCCCTCCTGCCGAACCCCCTCCAACCGTTTGGATCATTGATGACCACACAGCATACACTGTCCGGCAAATATTGGATGTGCACCACCAAGGCAGGGGCCTCCAGTACCTGGTCGATTAGGAAGGATACAGTCCGGAGGAATGCACCTGGATTCCCTGCTCCTTCATCCTGGACCCTTCCCTCATCCGTGATTTCCATCGAGACAATTCGGACAAGCCTGGTGGTTCGCCTGGAGGCTCCTGTTGGGGGAGGACACTATCACGGTCCCAATCGTTAATTCCCCATCTTTCTCCTAATTTCCTTTGATTGTGCCACGGTTCCGACCGTTAGTTGCCCACTTGCTTCTAATTCTCTTTGATGATGGCACACCTGGTTTCCATCAAGACCTGCAGCATAAGAACCCCAGCGTTACAACCACTAGTTGCCAGATCGTTGTTTTTTCCTGTGTGGTAATTAACATTTCCTGGCTGCTTAGGACCGTGTGTTCTAAGTTTTGCTCCAGTTTCAAGGTTTACCTATAAAACTCCGTCTCTCTGTGTTGAGGCTCCGTGTCGAGATCCCTCCTGTTTGCTGTTCATCGCTCACGTCTGCATAAGCATCCTAACTCGATCTCCGTTCCTGTGTCCTACACTTGGGTTTGCTTCATTCGCACATTGCAACAGTAAATGGAATATACTGTATATATGCACCTAAAGGGACAGTAGTTTATTTGCAGAATGCTTGACCTATACATACAGTAAGTCTTCAAATTCCTGCTGAAGATTAAATATTCCATTTGGAATATAACATTGTTATATCATGACTCTCCTATCTGATTGGATAAAACATGCATCGACGGAGATGTATCACAGAAGTAGATTTGTTTTACTAATAGAGCTGAATGGAAAGAGTGGAAGTAGGCCCAGGTAAAACATCAATCCTGGCATAGACTTGTTGGCTGAATGGGCTACCTCCTTATCTTTCCACTTGTTCCTCGTTATTGTCTGTAATTCTATGTTGTACATCTCTCCTTGTCTGAAAAATAAATAAAACATTCTGGAAACAAGTCAGGCGGCGTCAGTAAACAAAATTCTGAACTGAAGGAACCTTCAGCTTGAAACCTTTTCTTTGATTCTCCTTCCATTCTCCCTGACCTTCTGAGTGTTTCTAGAATTGTATGATTTTATTTCAGGTCTCCAGCTTTTCTGATTTTCATCTCTGCCCATTGGCTGTTCAGACAGAAGGAACCCTATCACCTTTGTTTCATCAGTGGCGGACAAGTTCATTTGGCACAATTGTTATATCTGGTAAATGTTGCCGGCTTTCTTCTTGTTGCAGAATCTCCTGCTTCAGGTAATCCAGTGACCATGTCTCAGAGGTTCAGCATCTGATTGGCTTGAAACTGGTTTGGAAGGTTCCAAGGTGTTATTCAAATGTATATCTCCCTTGATCTGCCTGTCTTCTGAGGGGCTGCTCCTAGATTTGAGCATGTGGTGCTGATCAAATATCTTTCCTCATTGTGCTGTCTAAACATCTAAAAACTGAGATCATTTTGGCTTACCTGTCCCTTGTCCCAGTGCCATTAAACTCATAAGTGGGCACTTTGAAACTATACAATATTAAATAGAGTTCTGTTTGGCAGCTGTGTCATACTTGCCCTCCTTGGTACTCCCTTGGTTCTTTCCTAACCAGATGCTTGTAGATCTAATCCATTTGGAGGCGACAAAGAGTTTTAATGCTGTGTTCTGGAATCGGGAGCAGAGGCAAAAAAACAGGGCATTTTTTTAAGAAACTGCCAAGGGGAAATCATCCAATTATTACAACAGAGTCATCATAACATTGCCAGTACATTGTAAAGAAACAATACCATATCAACACCCAACATTCTTAAGAAAATAATTGATAGATTCCAGAAAAACTGGCCTAACAGATATGTTTTCTTCCAGCCTTGAGATGTTTATATTCTGTAATTTCTGGGTATCAAAACAAGTAAACGAGCTTACTAAAACAGGTTGTAGAGGCAAGTAACTCAGATCTTCTGAGGTATTAAGTTAGGCATGCTGCTTGACTTACTGAGTGTTCTCACCACTTTCCATGATGTATCCCATTATTTCAGAGCTGATTGCAGGGAAATGTTGGAGGTAAAAAAAAATCAATAAAAACATGACAATATAATAGAGTACGCACTTGCTTGAGAAGTACATCGGGCTATCTGAGGTGATTAAGAGGATATTGCAAATGTCAGTTTCCATTTTTTTATAAAAGCAAATTCAAATATTTTGTATTATTATTGTTGATGATTCTATTTCCTCTTCAATGCTTCTGACTCGTTTGGCTTCCACAATCTTTGGGGCTGTTGAACGCTATTTATTAGTCTTAGAGATGGTTTAATTGAATTTCCTTCTGTAGCATAATTAGAACAAGCAAATGGGTGAAATCTCAATGTTTGAGACCTCCAAAGTTCCCTCAGTATTTCAACCTTCAATATTTGACTCACCGAGGCAGACTGATGATGGAAGCACTCACGCATTAAAGGCTTTGCGTCATTAAGCTTATGCTTTTTAAATTCCTAATACTTAACATCTGGTAATATAGCATTTGTCTAAAGTTATTTGCACTAGATTATTTTTCAAGCCTCCTATGGTTATTTGTGGATTTTTCTGTGTGCAAAATAGGATGTGGTGCTTGTTTTATAACAGTGACTGCACTTTATACAGTAGCTTTAAGGTCTTTAAGGCATATCAGAAAACATGATATAAATGCAACACTTTTCTTTGTGAACAAATTACAACAATGCAATAACTTTTCATCCATCATTTGTGCCATTTGCCCCACCCTCCCAGAGGCTGTGGTGATTTTTAGTTAGCAATCTGATATCTGGACCTCGGACTCTGAAGAACGAGTTCAAATCTACATCTTCCCCATCGTCCCCATGTGCCTCAACAAATACAAAATTTAAATTTCAGCAATTAATACATCTTGAATCTAAGGAAACATGCTTGAGTTAAGTTGACTGCAGAGCTCTCAGATTTTTGTAAAATCCTATCTCAGTCAGGACCCTCAGAAAAAGAAATCTGCTTTTCTTACCTCTATGTTTTTCCAGAGTTATCAATATGACTAACTTCAATAGTTCAATAGTTTCATTTAATATCAGAGAAATGTACGCAATATACATCCTGAAATTCTTGTTCTTCACAGACATTCACGAAAACAGAAGAGTGCCCCAAAGAATGAGTGACAGTAAAAATGTTAGAGCCCCAAGGATTCCCCCCCACTCCTCCCTCTCATGCACAAGCAGCAGCAAAGTAACAATCCTCTCTCCTCCACTTCAGCAAAAGAAAGAGCATTAGCACCCTCTGCCCACCAAGCATGCAATGCATTATGTTCAAAGTTCAGAAGCAGTTAATAAATGTATCACCAGCAACACACATTCATTAGGGAATAAACAGAGAAAAGTATTCTTAGTATTCTTACAATTATATTCACTGATACATAAATATTCTGACAGGCTGCATCACTGTCTGGTATGGGGGAGCTACTGTACAGGATCAAAAGAAGCTACAGAAAGATATAAGATTAGTCAGTTCCATCTTGGGTACTAGCCTCTGTAGTATCCAAGACATCTGTAAGCAGCAGTGCCTCAGAAAGGCAGTGTCCATTATTAAGGACCCCCAGCACCCAGGACATGCCCTTTACTCATTGTTACCATCAGGAAGGAGGTACAGAAGCCTGGAGGCACATAGTCAGTGATTCAGGAACAGTTTCTTCCCCTCTGCCATCTGATTTCAAAATGGACATTGAACCCATGTACAATACCTCACTTTGTTTTTTTTTCCCTGTTTTTGCACTATATTTTAATTTAGCTATTTAAAAGTAAAGGCATCCGTTAGTCTTACGAGACCATGTATCTGTGCCTGGAAAGTCTTCACTCTCCAGGGTGCAGGCCTGGGCAAGGTTGTATGGAAGACCAGCAGTTGCCCATGCTGCAAGTCTTCCCTCTCCACGACACCAATGTTGTCCAAGGGAAGTGCATTAGGACCCATGCAGCTTGGCATCAGCGTCGTCGCAGTGACTAAGTACCTTGCTCAAGGACACAACACGTGTTGCCTCGGCTGGGGCTTGAACTCACGGCCTTCAGGTCACTAGTCCAATGCCTTAACCACTTGGCCACATGCCCATGATTTAGCTATTTATGCATATACTTATTGTAATTCATTTTTTTTCCTATATCTATCATGCACTGCATTGTATTGCTGGTGCTAAGCTAACAAGTTTCACAACATATGTCTGTGATATTGAACCTGATTCTGGTAAGCTTTATGAACGTTGCTTTTCTTTAATCAATGTGCATCTGCAAGTCTTCCCAATATTCCAGATTCCTCCTCCACTAGCTTGACTGAAGATTGAATAATCCAGCGATATATAATGCTTGCCATAATATGGGAGGAAAAAGAGTATTAGCTTAAAGTAAGCTAATAATAAATTTGATTAATACTTCAACCTCCTCTGGACTAAATAATTTGTTTAGCATTTTCTATGCAGCATAATAATTGGCATTGGTAATCATTTGGAGGATGACTGTTCATTGCTTCAAGTAGGTGGAAACCACCAGATACAAATTGCTGCTAGAAACATAGTATAGGTGTCCTAATTGAATTAAAACAATGCAGTAACAGACAAGAAGTATTGCTCAGAGCATTTAAGCATGTAACACTAAGTATCTAGTGAGCGACTTACTCAAATATATAAAAAAAAGTACTATTTCACAAATACTGTACACTTTACTGATTTGATTGAATTTTTCAGCTGGCACTAAGGCTGAACAAAATGTCAGACACTATTAGCTCAAAAAGGAAGTTCAAACGTGAACTCACATAAAGTAGTCAATGCACCTCAGGTTGAAAAGGTTTGCAGGTGAGTTGTGTTCAATCTTTTAAAAGGCCACTGGCTGAATACAAAACTCTGAGTGATATAAACGGCCAATACCTAAGATTAAACCCTTGTATCATGTCTGTGGCTCCAGTATCCATGTTAGTGTCACACTGAAGACGGAAGAAGTGACCATTGCCTAAAGCTGCCACCTTTCTTCTTTTGTAATGTTACATTTTTTTTCTCTTATCTTAAGTTCAAGGAAATATTTGCATCTGATCTTTAGAGCTGATGAAGAGAGCCTTTGAGGATGGATATTTGGAACTATTGATCAACAATTGACAACCGCAATAGAAATTTTATATCAGATGAGGTCAGCCTATATATAATTTATGGACAGAACAAATATGAGTGACGGGGAACAGCAGGAGGTTTCAGTGCAATATTGATTATTCTAAAAAAATGAGAAAGGCATCATGCTGTGGGCTGGAAGGAAACAGTGTCCAAGTAGGAGAGACAGTGCAAGTGAGGGAGACAGAAAGGAAGAGAAAGGAGCAAAGCCATTATGAATAGTGTGCTTTTAGACACCGAGAGCCAGGCAAGTGCAGTAGACAGTGAGGAGTAACACACTGCTCTCCTGTACTGGTCCCAATCAATAAAACCATGTCAAAACATAAAATGCATGAGTTTGCTCTTAAGTAAAAGGTTCCAAGATTTTTTAAAAGCATTGATTTAAGTCTGATCGATGGAAATCAAGGCAGATTTTCCCATGGAAAGAGCAGCAATAATCACACTTTCCAGATAATAGCACAATGGAAAAGATGGGGGACCAAGGATAGAAATGTTAGGCATGCATCTATGCTTTTTCTCAGTAAAGGTCAGCGATGGAGAACAGACTTCAATATTACATTTCTATCTGAACATTCTAGCAAATGGAACATACGAGCATTTACCCTAAGAAGGAATAGTTAACCAATTTGGTGCTACTGATAGAATTTCAGTAAACAATTTTTAGAGAAGTGTTACATCCCCAGACTCTGCCCTTCACAGATTTTTTTCTATATACTCTAATCCAGGTGCACACAAGCTTTCAGCAAATGCGACTTTTAAAAGTGCTAGTGTATATTGAGGAATGCTCACCTATAGCTTCTTTGCAAACCTCATTAAGAAAATTTCTAGGAGAACAATGTCTTAAATAAGTAAATAATTCCCTGGAATAATATTTGTTGTTCACAGCGATCTGCACCAAACTATTTCTTCAAATGCAAGTATTTACATATTAATCTCAATTTTTAGCTGGCTTTTGAAGCCAAGAAAAGAAACTAGGAAACATACCATTCAGAGACAATTTAAAATGCACCACCATGGTGCTGGTACTGATCACACAACTGTTACAAAAGCAAGTACCGGAAAACTAGTGGAAAAAAGATTTATACTCAGCATTAATGGAATTGTTCTAATGCTATTAGATGCATATTCTAATAGGATAATGTTAGTTCCTAAAATGTAACACTTGTACTACCTTGACCTTCTCCATTAAAGTGAATTGTTCTGGATGCAAAATTAAAGAATATTCAGGGAATTAAGATATGAAATGCATGTTAGACCACTAAATTCTAATTAGGTAATCAAATTGGGCACCATTATCTACCTGTAGCAGAAGTAGTCACTTGCATTAGCACTCAGCTTAGTCTATAATGAAATTAGAGAATAACACTTTAATTGAATTACCTATAAAAGGATCGTGCTGACAAATGTGATAGGATCTTGTTGTAATGCACACCTTCTCCAACAGTCATTAAATCCAATGAAATTGAAATCTACAGGTCTTGACAGAGGTCTGTGACCAGTGTTTCATTTAGAAATCAATTTATTACGAGCCCATAACAATGCAACTATTTCTATTGTCCATTTTTTTTTAAAAATATAGCAAAGTCAGTTATATGCAAAGAACAAGGTCTCATGATACCAACGTACTTCATATTTCACCCTGATGCCCCATAGATGGATCAGTAATTATTCGTATTTTAACACAATTGCATCATCCTAGATTACACTAAGAAAACATTCCATTTATCTTGTGGTGGCCAATTGATTAATAAAAATCTATTTATTTTCTTGGTATGGTGTTCTCTTCGATGATGCAGCTAAAATAATGCAATCAAAGTGCAACCACCAATAACTCTAATGGGTTGTGCAGTATTAATTTAATAAGAACATCAAACAGCGAGTAAAGGGCAGGAAAGTTACACAGGCAAATTGAAAGCAAACGTATGGTATAATATCAGAATTTTCATTCTCAGTTAGGTACAAAAATATTTGGAGAACTGAAAATACATTTGAACCAATTGGCCTGAATATTGAAACCACTGAAGATTGCGTCCAAGAAAGGGGAGAACTGTAAATTAGAATGAATAATTAATATCAATTTTATGCTTTTTCTTAAAGCATACTTTTAATGTTAAACTTTTATTTATTAGCATGAGTTGCTTCCTTTTGATTTCCTGCAGTTTTATTTCCTGGGATTTTATCATATGTTCCAACTTTGGGGATTGATTAATTTTGGAATTGTTTTACAGTTGCGATATATTATGATTCAAAGCGTATTAGAGTGCTAGAGTGGATCAATAGCAATGAACTGGGGAGTGGTAATAACGTGTTCAAGGAAGTCTGAAAGACTGTGGCTGTAAGGGAAAGAAATGATGTATGTGAAGCACTTTGATGCTCCATAAAATGGGGAAGTAGATGAGGCTCATGTTTAAATGTGGTGCAGTGCGTGCCTTCTGTGTTCTTGGTAATGCTAGAGGTGAAAATGTTGTTAGAAAAAATAATTCATAACAATGGATATATCATTTTATTACTGCATTTTCTGGATCATAAATAACGAAATGTGTTAAATGCCTTTTATATCCTGGTTTCAAATATTCCATGGGAATTTTGTGCCCCACAATATAGTTGTGCTGTTGGGTTCTCCACAGAGTTCAGCACAGAAGTAGCACCTTCAGTCCTTCCAGTCCATGCCTAGTTGCCTTGACCTACATCTGGACCACAGCTCTCCATACCCCTCCTATCCATGTACTTATCCAAACTTCTCTTAAATGTTGCAGTCAAGCCCTCATCTGTCATTCCTGCTGACAGCTTGTTCCACGCCTCCACCACTCTCTGAGTAAAGAAGCCTCTCCTCATGTCCCCTTTAAATATTTTACCTTGCATCCTTAACCTATGACCCTTAGTCTCGTCTCACCCAACCTCAGTGGGCCTCACAATTCCTTGTAAGCTAAGGTTCACTCAACCTGTTAGCTTTGTCTTTTATTCTAATAGCAACGTACAATTCTATTCTCTGAATATTTCACTTTTGAAGGCCTTCCACTTATCAAACATCCCTTTGTCAGAAAACAGCTTACCAAATCCACATCTGCCAGATCCTTTCTTATGCCATTAACATTGGACTTTCTCCAATTTAGAATGTCAGCCTGAGAAGCAGTCGTATCTGTCCTTGTAGTTATCTTGAAATGAATGCAATTATAATCACTAGGTCCAAAGTGACACACATTTGTGTCACCTGTCCCATCTCAACCCCTAATAGGAGATCCAGTGTCACACTCTCTCTAGTTGGAACAGCCATACACTCAGTGGCCACTTTATTAGGTACCTCCCGAGTGTACATTACTTCCATCACTGTAGCCCATCCACTTCAAGTCTCTCCTGCTCACCACTGCTGTAACGTGTGGTTATTTGAGTTATTTGTCACCTTCCTGTCAGCTTGAACTAGTCTGGCCTTTTCCTCTGACATCTGTCATTTACAAGGCATTTTAGCCCACAGAAATGCTGCTCACTGGATATTTTTTGTTTCTTGCACAGTCTCTGTAAACCCTAGAGACTGTTGTGCATGAAAATCCCAGGAGATCAGCAGATTCTGAGAAACTCAAATCATCCCAACTAGCACCAACAATCATTCAGTGGTCAAAGTCACTTAGATCACATTTGTTCCCCATTCTGATGTTTGGTCTGAACAACAACTGAAGCTCTTGACCATGTCTGTATGCTTGCATCATTAAGGACCCCTATCACCCAGTTCATGCCTTGTTCTCATTGCTACCATCAGGAAGGAGGTACAGAAGCCTGAAGGCACATACTCAATGATTCAGGAACAGCTTCTTCCCCTCTGCCATCCAATTTCTGAATGGACATTGAACCCATGAACACCACTTCACTACATTTTTATTTCTATTTTTGCTCTACTTATTGAATTTAACTATTTATATCTATCTATATATTTACTGTAATTCACATTTTTTTCTATTATGTACAACATTGTACTGCTGCCACAAAGACAACAAATTCCACAACATATGCCGGTGAAATTGAACCTGTTTCTAATTTTATGTATTGAGCTGCAGCCACATGATTGGCTGATTAAATATTTGCATTAATGAGTGGTCACTAAAGGTATAGCGATTAAAGAAACTTACCTGAACACACATGACAAACTCTAGCCCATTGAGTCCTTTTACAATATGGGAGTCCCAGTCAATATGTAGAAAGTTAAAACTTATACTTTATGCTTTATTGTCACCAAACAATTGATACTAGAACGTACAATCATCACAACGATATTTGATTCTGCGCTTCCCGCTCCCTGGATTACAAATATTAAATATTAAAAATAGTAAAAATTAGTAAATATTAAAAATTTAAATTATAAATCATAAATAGAAAATAGAAAAATTGGAAGTGAGGTAGTGCAAAAAGACCGAGAGGCAGGTCCAGTTATTTGGAGGGTACGGCCCAGATCCGGTACACCTACTATCATATTCTTATTTTTCTTGTATCTTCTATACCATTAATATGGTCATCTCTTTCTTATCCCTCAGTTCTACCTCAGTAGACAAGTCCTTCAGTCTGTCCAGTTTGAGCACTGCCGGGTGAGTAATGCCACCCCTCACCTTTCAATTCTTCCCCCGCTATCATCTCTACCATATCTAAAACAATGGAACGTGGATGCCAATCTTCCTCCTCCTGCAACCAAGTCCCTCTAATGGCTGTAATAATTTTCCATGTGCTAATCCATGCTCCAATCTCATCTGCCCTGCCTAAACCACTCCTTGCACTGAAATGGACTTAACTCAGAACATTAGTCCCACCAAGCTCAAACTTTCAGTTCCTGGGAAAATCTGTTCGTACTCTGCGTGTGTGCGTATTTGTATAAAAGAGGTATCATTGTGTTAATAATAATACACTGAGTAAAATATATGCTAAATATATCCAAATATATGGTTAGAACATTCATTACTCATTAAAATAAAATATAATATATATATACAGTACATCTTCAGTGTATAGAGTAGTATTCTCTGCGCTCTATTTAAATGTTAATGATTCCACTGTCCATTACAGTCTAGACATTTAATCAGCACGTTTGCCAACCTTTCCTATATTGTCCTACTGATGCAATTGTAAATTATTATGTTTTCGATTAGGTTAACTTGCATTTATTTTAGCATATATTTATGTACTCAAATTAACTCTCCAGCTGCTAGCTGATTTAAGCAACTCCTGTCTTTTTAAAGTTTTATATTTTTCAGCCAAATTACCAAATTAACTCTATTGTTACAATGATGAAACCTGACATAAGCAGACAACACAGTATCCCTTCGTCAATGGGCTGGAACTTGCAGATAAATACTTTTAAGGCACACGAGTGCACAGTAAACGGGCATATATCTGCCACAAGTCCCAGTGAATCCCGTATGAAGGCAGAAGTCCCAGTCTGTTTGTTGAGCTCTACATAATATCATACAGTATAGTTGCTGCACTTGGCATGGAGTTCAACAGTGGATGCATTCCACACTTCATTTAGGAAATCTGAACACCAGGTGGACCTGGCACAGGATCTTTCAGCCCAACAAATGAAAAAGAACAGTTAATGGTTGCAAGAGAGTAAGGTTCAATATGGTTACAATATATTTTTTTCAAATTATGTGTTCCTTTAAAACTTAAAATTCTTGTTTAAAACCATCTCCTATGTCCTTTTTCTCTCTCCTCCTGATCTACCCAATTCGTCCAATGCTCACTCTAACTCCCGTCATTCTTTTTCTTCCACCCTTTCCATCTGCCCATCACTCACACACTCCTCCCAGTGTGTGCTTAGCCCACTGCCCTACTCCCTCTATACCCATGACTGTGTGGCTAGGTATAGCTCAAATAGAACCATAGAACATTACAGTACAAAAACAGGCCTTTTGGCCCTCCTTGGCTGTGCTGAACCATTTTTCTGTCTAGTCCCACTGGCCTGCACCTGGATCATATCCCTCCATACACCTCTCATCCATGTACCTGTCCAAGTTTTTCTTAAATGTTAAAAGTGAGCCCGCATTTACAAATACCACCTATAAATTTGCTGATGATACATCCATTGTTGGCAGAATCTCAGATGGAGACGAGAGGGTGTACAGGAGCGAGATACACCAGCTAGTTGAGTGCTGTCGCAGCAACAACCTTGCACTCAATAGCAGCAAGACAAAAGATCTGATTGTGGACTTCAGGAAGGGTAAGTCAAGGGAACACAAAGCAATCTCCATAGAAGGATCAGAAGTTTAGGTAGTGAGCAATTTCTAGTTCCTGGGCATCAAGATCTCTGAAGACCTAACCTTGACCCAATGTATTGATGCATCTCTAAAGAAGGTAACACAGCAGCTATATTTCATTAGGAGTTTGAAGAGATCTGGTTTGTCAACTAAAACACTGAAAATCTTCTATAGATGTATCATGGAGAGCACTCTGACAGGCTGCATCATTGTCTGGTATAGAGGGATGGGTACTGCAGAGGACAGAAAGAAACTACAGAATGCTGAAAAATTCATCAGCTGCATCTTGGCTACTAGCCCCCGTAGTATCCAAGACATCCCATCACCCAGGACATAGCCTCTTCTCATTATTACTGTCAGGAAGGAGGTACAGAAGCCTGGAGGCACACACTCTGAGGCTCAGGAACAGCTTTTCCCCTCTGACATATAATTCCAAAATGGACATTGAACCCAGGAATACTACCTCACTTTTTAAAAAATATATATCATTTCAGGTTTTGAACTATTTTTAATCTGCTGCTGCGAAGTTAACAAACTTCACGACGCATGCTGGTGATAATAAACTTGGTTCTGATTCTGATTCTGATTCCACCATTCCTCAGTGTCCCCTCCTTGCCTCTGTTTATTTCATGCTCCACCTTCCTTTCCGATCAGATTCAGGCATTTTCAGCCCTCTGTCACCTCCACCTATTGCCTCCCAGTCCCTGTTGTTATTTCCAATTTCTCCTCTTCCATCTGCCTCTCCTCAACTGGAGCCACTTATTGCTTTCCAGATGTTGCTCCACCCTTTCCCTCCACCTCTTTGTATTGGTTGTTTCGCCTCTATCTTTCAGTCTAGATGAAGGGTCTCAACCCAAAATGTTGACTATCCATTTCCTTCTGCAGATGCTTGCCTGACCTGTTGAGTTCCTCCAGCATCTTGTGTGTTGCTCCATATCAAGTCAAGTTTATTGTCATTTAACTATATACATGTAAATAACGTATCTAACCATATCATGTATATAGTTATACATGAGAGACAACGTTTCTCTGAACCAGGGTGTAAATCACAGTAGAACACATAACACAGATAACGCATGACAACTTGTGAAAGTATACTAGAGTCTGAAATCCCTTGCATCTCCTGTCAATGATCCTGACCCTTCTCTCATGGAACCTCATTGTCTGCAACTTTGGGATTTGATTCCAACCCCAGAGGCACTCAGACTCAATATGATCCCCATGAAGTATGACATCTTGGTAAAATTAACGCTCATGTGCATCATTGCATCTACACTTAACTTTTCACATTCTTCTCTCCACTCTTTCATCCACTTGCTCCATAATTTTTGGGTCAACCTCCTTGTCCTCCTACCTCCTCATGGACTGACTTTATTTCCCATATTCAGCTTCAAAGTTCTCAGTCTTGTATTCCATGCTTTCAACACCCTCCAAATCATTCTGGCTTCCTGCCATCCTACAACTAACCAAACAAACACCTGCATTCCATTCCACTCCAACACAACATCCTACTGTTCTGATCCTGAGCCTCTGGGGAATCCCTTTCGCTTTACTCCTGCACTGACGTTGCCTGTGGCTCCAGAATTCCGCTGCTCTCTTTCAGTTAGACCTTCGAACGTTCGTAATTTTTGCCGTGGTTCCCATCTGTAAGGTTACATTTATTTTTATTATTTATTTAGAGACACAGCATCCTTCCGGCCCAAGGAGCTTGTGCTGCCCAATTACATCCATGTGAACAGTTAGCCAACTAACTTCTGCTCCTCTGAGAGGAAACTGGAGCAACTGGAGGAAACCTGGGTGGTCACAAGGAGAACATGCGATGAGAGACCTAGGTGAGGATAGTAAGGACCCAAGTGTTGGAGTACTGGAGACTAGAATTGAGATACGATTCGAAACTGAGACGAGGACAGGGTTGTGAACTAGATGCTAGACAAGAATCCAAAGAAGAGCTGATGATTGAGCGCTGAACCTCAGTTCGGGTGCTCTTTAGATATTAAAAACCCGGCACCAAAACATGGCTACCAATTAGTGTGCCAGGCCGGAGTCTTTAAATGGGCCAAGCCAGCTATCCATATTCTGGAGAGTCTTAGCATCTAAACCACGGAAGGTGGCGCAGTCAGGTTTGTATTGTAACAGAACGTACAAATTTTTTACAGGCAGCGGTGGAATTGAACTTGGTCACTGGTGCTGTAACAGCATCATGATAACCACTATGTTACTCTGCTTCCTCTATCATTTCTGAAATATTCCCTGGGAGGACTTTTCTAAATTCAAGGTGCTTGTTGTTCCAAACTCCACTCTCCCATAATATCCAGCAGAAATTCTGGCTTGCACTTCTAATCAGTTCTTTGTCCTCTCCACACTGATGGTCAGCGACACTTCCCGTCTGGAAAGGAAGAAGAGAAGGTGGTGCAAAAGTTGCTGGAAGGAATAAAGCAAAGGGAAAGAAATGAAGACATGAAACAAGAGAAAAGGCAGAGAGAAAGCATCCAGGAGGACAACGGAGAGAGGTATGGGTGAGCTCCGACTTGCCCAGTCCGAGCTCTGTCTGCAGAATTTGTATGAAAGTATGGATTTGCCCTGAGGGACTCTGGGCAATTCTACCTTGTTAACAAAAAACAATCATTGACACTATTACAAACATTGTGAGTGTTCACTGGATCAGGGATTCTGTTACCATGTCTGTATGTATCATGAGCAAAACTCCAAGTTGCTGCAGGAATGCAGTGGGCCAGGCAGTACTGTAGATGGAAGTGTGCAGATATCATTTCAGATCAGGACTGGACCAGATGTCAACACTTGCAGTCTCTTTATACTGTATCACATGTTGTTTCCCAGGTGCTTACTGGGCAACTATTAACAATTAAGTAATAACTTAAACATAAAATTCTAATCATCATTTCTGCATTTACAAGGCTTTACCCCTCCATGTCTCTACCCAGTTCGCCCTCCCAGATATCTGCATTCCTCCCATTTTACCTTCTCATGTATCTCCAGTCCTAAGCATTCCATCTTTGGTGTCTGTATATTTAACTGCCAACGTCCTAAGCTCTGTGATTCCAGCGTTAACCATTACCCTCAGAGGGGCTTCTAGACTGAGAAACAGATTTGTGCAGGCCTACCAATCACATGGGACATACAGCACAGAAATAAACCATTTAGCTTGTCCAGCCTATGCTGCACGCATGCTTTCCCCTACCTTTCCTCGGCTAAATCTAAGTTTTTCCCCTACAAGTATTTCCCACTACCATTGTAAATTCTCTGTTGAAGCCCTTCATAATATCAAAGATTTATATTCTGACACCCTTCCACCTTATTTTCTTAAATGAAAACACCCAGTTTCTTATTACACCGTGTACTATCTGAGTTTCATTACAAACCTGGCATTGGAGTGGATTATTGTTTGACACATGAAGCACAGTGTAAAACTTGACTTTTGCATGGCCAAGTACTTCAACAAAGCATTTCACACACCGGCTTCTAGCTATTAATGGAATAAATTAAACCATTGTCTTTCATTCTGCTTTCAAGCCATGGATAATTATAATTAAATGTAAATGCAAATCTACAGTAAAATATATACCTGCAATACATTTGCAAAAAACAAGATGAAAGAGAGTTCATTTGATATTCTTCACTGATTGATCACCTGCCATTGAATATAACTGACAGGATTGAAACAGCACCGGCTATTTTTTATTTTGTTTTATTGATGCCAATGGCATCAGCAGTATAGCACACACAAGACACCTGGAAGACAATGCAGGCAGAAGTCTTTGTACTGGAGCTTGTGGATCCTGAACAATGAAAACCCAGAGCAATCAATCACATCTAGTTGTGTAAATAAACTAAAGTTACCAATCAGAATTGGAGCATGTATCCTTGCACTCTCAGCAACAATCAAACCTCCATGTTGAGGTCACAGTACATATGCTGCTGGGCAGAGATTTGTTGCTCTGTTTCCAATGATATTTGATGTAAAATATATGAATAATGACAGCATTACAGTATAAAAATATTTGTTTTGTTGTTCACTTATTTGTGTGTGAATTTAATTACTTAACTGCCAATGCCATCGCAATTTACCTTTTTCCACCTACTCTTAATATAATACTACTACGTCGACTCAGGCCTATTTTTTTTAATATAAGGCAAAAAAAATCTTAATATGATCAGTAGATATACAGATCAAATGTAACTATCTAAATATAGTAAAAAGCCATTAGACACTAAAGTAAAAATTAATTTTTGAATATACAAAACAAACTATGGGCACTTTCCTATCAAATGAAAATGTCAGCCTAATGATCTGTTGACTCAGAAACACTTGATAAGAAGCATTTGCTAACATGTCAATACTATATTACAATGGATAAGGTGGAGCAAGAAACATACGTGTTATTTAAACAAATACTTCATTTCTTTTAATTAACTTACATGACCCTTATCTTAATGTTATGATTAATATGTTTAGATATTTTCAGAAATTTAACACCCCTTTTGATCTTGCAACTCTTTTGAGTGTCAGCCACAGTTCAGTTGACAGCACTTTCACTTCTGAATCAGAAGGTTGCGTGTTACAACTCTCTCTAGAAAATTGAGTGGGACCTTGCTGTAAATAAACTGGGTGTAGGGCCTTCTGTTACAACAGTGACCACAATTTAACACTGTCCCATTGGCTGCAATCTGTTCATCCACATGGGTGCTCATGAACTTCTGGTCACCTGACATTGTAATATTCCATTGTCCTTCCCCTCCGACCTCTCAGTCTTTTTGAGCTATGTCATTCCAAGCAACAGCAACAGCAACAACATCTTACCTTTTGAACAAGGATATTACAACCCTTGGGACTTTACACCAAGTTTAACACCTTGGGGTGCCACGGTAGCGTAGCGGTAAAGCGATGCTATTACAGCTCAGGGCATCAGAGCCTGGAGTTCATTCCCGGCGCCCTCTGTAAGGTGCGTCCGTATGTCCTCCCCATGGAATTCTCTGGGTCTTCCGGTTTCCTCCCACAGTCCAATGACTGTACCCTGTAGGTTAATTGGTCTTTGCAAATTATCCTGCGATTAGATTATGGTTAAATTGGGATTGTCGGAAATTGTTGGGCAGAGTGGCTTGAAGGGCCAGAAGGGCCTATTCCACAATGTATCTCTAAATAAAAATAAACAAACAAACAAATAAATAAATGACCTTCTTGTAAACCCTATTTTTCTCACAGCTGTGAGTGTGTTTCAATTTATTTCTTCATTATGCCTCTGTTGCTGGTTTTGATACTCTCTTGGCAACATTGGTTCTACAGCTAACACACATCCTCTGATCTCTTCACCACCTCCTCTCCCTGCAACTTAAATCAAATCTGTTTTCACCCTTCTCCAGTTCAGTAAAAGGGTCTCTGACCTGATACATGAACTCTGTTTCTCTTCTACCTGATGCTGCTTGACTTGCCAAATGTTCCATCACATTCTGCTTCATCATTAATTCTAATTGGGTTTACCTGAAAGCAACAGCATGCAGTAACTACTGCATATTGGGAGAGACCCGATGTAGATTGGGGGACCTCTTTGTTGAGCACCTTTACTCTGTCTGTCACAAAGGGAGGGCTTTCCTCGTGGCTAACCATTAAATCTGCTTCCCATTCCCATTCGCCATGTTGGTCCTTGGCCTCCTCTACTGCCATGATGAGGCAACTCTTCGGTTGGCGGCACAACTTCTCATATTCCGTCTGGATAGCATCCAACCTGATGGCATGAACATCGACTTCTCTAACTCTGTACAGTTTTCCTCCACCTCTACCTTCTCTTATTCTCTATTCCCCATTCCAGTTCCACTCTCACCCCTCCTCTTCTCCTCACCTGCCCATCACTTCCCTTTGGTCCCCATCCTCCTTCCTTTTCCCCCATGATCCACTCTCCCCTCCTGTCAGATTCTTTCTTCTTCAGCCCTTTACCTCTTCCTCCTATCACCTCTCAATTTCTCACTTCACCCCCTCTCCTCCACCACCTACTTTCCCCTTCACCTGGTTACACCCATCACTTGCCAGCTTGCATTACTTCACCTTCTTCCACCCTGTTAGTTTGGCTTCTGCTCCCTTCACTTCCAGTCCTGATAAAGGGTCTCAGCCCTAAATATTGACTGTTTATTCCTCCCTATAGATGTTGCCTGACCTGCTGAGTCCCTCCAGCATTTTTTATGTACTGTTGTGGATTTCTGCCAACTGCAGAATCTCTTGAGTATATAATGTTAGAGTAATTTCTGGGTTTAGGTCATCTACACATAGCAAATGGCTTTGGCTACCAGTTTTCTGTTCCTAAAAGCTGTGAATACCAGAATCCCAGTCTATTTGTAACAATGCATTCCCTAAAAGCTGTGAATACCGGAATACCAGTCCAAATGCTGCTGGTGCTTGTGGGATGGATGTAAACCAGAAGGTGTGAGGTTTGCATGTAGTTTCAAAGACAGCATTATCTATACTTTGTAAATATTGATTGTCCTTCATGTTAAGCACGTAAAATACTAAATAAATGTATTGTGGATTCAGTTTGGAACAATGGATTCCTGAGTACCAGTCCAGATGCTGCTGGTGCCAGTGGGATGGATGTAATCAGAAGGTGTGAAGTTTTGTATGTAGCTTCAAGAGAAAGCATTGTCTATATGTTGTAAACGTGGATTGCCCTTTGTGCTTAGCAAATAAATACCGAGCCCCACACTGGGCCAGCAGACCTTTCCACTGAAAGCGTCTCGATGCCTGCTGTACCTTATTTTGTCGAATAAAGAAGCTGCTTTGTATCTACCATTAACTCTCTCTCCGGTGATTTCATCCATGCTACAACATATAAATATATCTTTTTTGGTGGATTACAGACAACAATATCACTAAAATTCGATACCTGCCACTTGAGAGTAACTGACTTGAATGTTTATGTACTTTTACTTGAAGGCTACTGTGGTAAAATTCCTGCAGGTACCCAGCTTTCTTGAATCCAATATTTCCAAAATTCTAGATGTTTTCCCCCATCTTTCTCCAGAAGAGTACAGAAGCAGATGAAGTGTGCCTGTGAATGGCACAGACTGTAGTGGAAGAAATTACTGCAGCCCAACGAAGACATTGATCCGCATTTGCGCCCATTGCTAAGATAAAACGCTTGGTGTATTCCACAACTCGACTTTGTGACAGAAGATAAGGAAAAAGACAGAAGGAGAAAGGTAGTCAGGTCTTTTGTGTGCTTCCTTCAAACTTAAAAAAGGTAAATAAACAAAGTTAACAAGACTGAGATAAAATGAATTGATTGCATCTGATTGTGAGGATGTTTTCAAGCTTAGGAATTGGGGAAAGATTAATCACTGCAGCTTTGGATGCTCAGATCTGAAACATAAGCATGAGAATTCACTTTTAACAAGCAAGGTCCAAGCTGTGGGCAGAAATATACTTCCATCACTTAGACAAAAGAGCTGGAGAAATTCAGAGGGTGAAGAGCAGGCTTGATAAGAATGTCAACCATTGTACAAATGGATTTCTATTGTTTCCAGTGGAAATGGATTACCATCAACTTCTTGTGTGCCTCACGTATGGAAAACTTCTTTCTAATGTGCCAAATATTTTACAGGTTTGTGTGTAACCACAGCTATAACCTAACCGCATTCAAAAAATATTTGGTCACTTTCAATTACATAATGAATAAAAACACACGATTAGAGCCACTTTCTGATATGATTAAAATAAGCAAGTATTTAGAGAAACTAGCATTATGAAAGCTCACAGGGTCGTGAAAGCATGGAATAAGCTGCCAGCATAAGTGGTGCATGGAAGATTGATTTTAATGTTTTAAGAGAAGTTTGGATAGGTACATGGACGGTAAGGGTTTGGAGAGTTTTGGTCCTGGTGCAGGTTGATGGGAGTAGTCAGTTTAAATGGTTTGGCATGGACTAGATGGGTCAAAAGGCCTGTTTCTGTGCTGTACTTTTCTATGACTGTATGAAGCATATGTGGATACATATAATATTTTATTTACTTATAAGTGCTGAAAGGAAATTATAAAACTATTCCAAGTTTAATGATGTTCTAATTAAAGTATATTTACATTTAGCTTGACCATTTGTTTAATTACTTCTCTGTGAGGGAATATGTAAATGACTGCTATAATAATTTGTAACTAGCCTCAGCCATCTCCGGTGCTACATCTTTTAAGGCCACAGGGCTGTTAAACTGCTGCTGATGTCATTGTTTCCATCATATTGCAAGGTGAAAAAGGTTGCTCACAGACTTCCCTGTTGGTCTTCTGATAAAACTTGCAGTTAACAGCTTTTTACTGTTTCACAACGTGTGTGCTGATCAGGGACATTGGGGGTACATTTAGATCATTTAAAATACATAATAATTGTTCTTTGAACAATAATGAATTTATTTTACCATTGGCTGGAGAAACTTGGCAGGTTGAGCAGCATCAGTGGGAAGAAAGGAACTATCAATGTTTTGGGTCGAACCAACTTTCGAACCAAGGTGTCAGCAATTCCTTTCTACACACAGATGCTCTTGACCTGCTGAGTTCCTCTAGTTGGTTGTTGCTCCAGATTCCTGCATCTGCTGACATTTGTATCTCTGCATTTATTTTAAACACATTAAACTGTTTCTAATTTTTAAAAAAAGATAAACATAAAGACAAACAAAGACTTACTTAACCTTATAATTTAAATACACAGGTGTGGAAGTACAGAATATGCCAACTTGCACACTGCATTTAGCCTAGTGGCTCTTTACTGGCTGGCATGTTGGCAATATGTTCTGGCCAATTACATCTCGGCACCAGTCTTGTCTTATTCTGTGTTTATCAATGAAGCTCATGTTGTCATTTCCCACTTCCTTCCCAGTAAGCCAGAAATAAATTCTAAATCTACAATAATGCGGAAAATTAAAATGTGAAAAATGTTCAGATTGCCCAAAAAGTGAGCCAATATGTACAAACAAAAGCAAGGAGATTACTTAGGTGAGACTTTCAACATTTTTTTATTAATGAACAAATTTCCTGACTATGGAGCTGCCAAGAACTTAATGCATTTGATCGCATTTTGGTTCCCAATCTTCACTGCATGTTGTTGTAAGAGATAATATATCAGTCATGTTTTGATTGTGACAAACCATGCAAGAATTTTTCAAAGTCCACTAACTTACCGTACTATCTTACTTCCAGAAAACTATATGAGAAAAATTAAGTTCTTCTCCCAACAGTTGGCAAATGTAAATTGAAGGATGGGTGTAATCAAAGGTATTATGCGGAGTATCACTTTAAACTTAATTGTATACCCACCTTAATATTCAGACCCAATTGACTGCACTAATTATGAGCACGCTGCATAATAAGTGGTTGACATGATAGAGTCCACATTGAGCTAACACCCTACATAGAAGCTCACATTAAAATATCGGAGCGTTCAATTCAATATTATTAAAAGTGTGGTGATGCTGCAGATACTTATTATACTTAGTGTAGAAATTAGTCTCAGTAATATAATTTACAGTATGTTTCAATTATTTTGCTCAGTCTAGTCAAGCTGCTCATTGAGGGCCCCACCCCACCAATGATGGTCATCCACAGACACACATCCCAGGTCAGATAAAGGTTTTGGCAAGTAAACATCCATTTGCTTGTTGGATGGTATCTAATTTACAAAAGACCATGTGCAGGAACATTCAGTGCATTTAGGGTTTGCACTGGGCTGATGATACAGTCTAACTGGTCTAAATTTAGACTGCTCGTCTTCATACTTCTTACTTCTCATGACATGGAAGCAGACAGTTCAGTCTATCAAGTCTAAGCCAGCTCTCTCATTAGTCTCATTTCTCTATAATTTATCCACTCTCTCACATATCCATCAATTCCTCCTCGACCCTTTTGCCACCCAGCCACTCTAGGGGCAACTTATCCCAGTCAGTTCACCTACCAGTGCATCGTTGGTGAATGGAGGAAAGCCAGATGTAACTCAAGCTCCACACGGACAGTGCCAGGGTTAGGTTCGAACCCGGGCGGCTGGAGGTGTGAAGCAGCAGCACTGACTGCCGTGCCTTTGCGCCCCCTGTTGTGGTGTCATTTGCTGTGAGCTACTTAGTTATAAGGATACTTGCAATTCTGTTCAGAATCTGAATACTAACTTATTCTGTCATTCAGAGCTCAATGAGGAGCAAAATCGCTTTCCATCAGTACAAAGTCGCAGGACATCTGGAGCCATGAAATTACTGGTTTTAGTGAGGAAAACCAAAATCCATGTAAATCTATAATTTAAAAAAAATAACCCGCTTGGTCTGGAAATACTTCTCTTGGCTTTTTCACATCTGGTGAGTGGTTGCGGACACACCAGCTTACCATAATGGATGAAGGGTTTGAATTCATTCAATGTATCATGAGACGAAGCCCTTCCATTTAAATTATTGCCACAATGTACGCAGTGCAGAGAGAGAAAGAGGGGAACGGCGGGGAGCAGCAGATGGAACGGGGAATTTGGCCTTGGGGAAGCTGACAGAGATAGATTTGGAGAAATTATAGGAGCGGTGTCAGGATTTAGGGGGGGCGGTGGTTGGAGGAAGTGTGGGAGAGTTGGAGCCCAGGAGATGAGTGGGAAGTCAGGAGACTGGAAGGGCCAAAAAAGAAGTACAGAGAAGCATTATAGAAGTCAGGCAGTAGGGGGCACCAGGGAGAAGGTTGAGGGAGAATGAGATCCCAAGAATTATGAAGGGAGTAGGAAGGGATTGGAGACTGGTAAAAGTGATCTTTCCATAAGATAATAAGACCATAAGGCCATAAGGCATAGGAGCAGAATTAGGCCAATTGGTCCATCTAGTCCGCTCCGCCATTCAATCATGGCTGATTCATTTTCTTCCCCTCCCCCCACCCCATCAGCCCCACTCCCCGCCTTCTCCCTGAAACCTTTGATGACATGACCAATCAAGGACCTATCAATCTCCACCTTAAATACACCCAACAACCTGGTCTCCACAGCTGCCTGTGGTAACAAATTCCACAAATCCACCACCCTCTGGCTAAAGAAATTTCTCCACAACTCTATTTTAAATGGATGCCCCTCTATCTTGAGGCGGTGTCCTCTTGTCCTAGACTTGCCCACCATGGAAACATTCTTTCCTCATCTACTCTGTCTGGGCCTTTCAACATTCAAAAGGTTTCAATGAGATCCCCCTCATCCTTCTAAATTCTCGCGAACACAGGCCCACGGCTATCAAACGATCCTCGTATGATAACACTTTCATCCTGGCATTCATCCTTGTGAACCTCCCCTGAGCCCCCTCTAATGCCAGCATATATTTTCTTAGATAAGGACCCCAAAGCTATTCACAATACTCAAGATGACACCTCGCCAGTACCTTATAAAGAAAGTCTCAGCTTCACGTCCGTGAGCTTATATTCTAGAACTCTTGAAATGAATGCAAACATTGCATTTGCCTTCCTCACCACTGACTCTACTTGCAAGTTAACCTTTAGGGTGTTCTGCTCAAGGACTCCCAAGTCTCTTTGCATCTCAGATTTTTTGATTTTCTCCACATTTAGAAAATAGTCTGCACATTGATTTCTACTTCCAAAGTGCATGACCCACACATTTTCCAACATTGTATTTCATTTGCCACTCTCTTATCTGTTCTCCTAATCTGCAACCTTCCTGTTTAATCAACACCACCTGCTCCTCAACCAGTCTTCACAGCATCCAATAGGTGCAACAAAGCCATCCATTCCATCATCTAAATCATTGTTACACAGCATAAAAAGAAGTGGTCCCAGCACCGACCCCTGTGGAAGACCTCTAGTCACCGGCAGCCAAACAGCAAAAGATCCTTCTATTCCCACTCATTGCCTCCTATCAATCTGCAATGCTCTAACCTTGCTGGTGACTTTCCTGTAATACGATGGACACATCCTTAACAATTGACTCCAACATCTTCCCAGTCGCTGAGGTCAGGCCAATTGGTTATAATTTCCTTTCTGCTGCCTCCCTCCTTTCATAAAGAGTGGACTGACATTTGCAATTTTCCAGTCCTCTGGCACCATGCCAGAGTTCATTGTTTTTTGGAAGATCATTGCTAATGCCTCCACAATCTCTATTGCTACCTCTTTCAAAATCCTAGGGTGAAGTTCATCTGGTCTGGGTAACTTATATAACTTTAGGTCTTTCAGCTTTTTGAGCACATTCTCCCTTGCACTCACTTCTCTTCCCTCATACCCTTCAACACCTGGCACACTGCTAGTGTCCCCCACAGTGGAGACTGATGCAAAATACTAATTTAATTCATCTGCCATCTCCTTGTCCACTGTTATTATTTCTCTGGCCTCGTTTTCTAGCGGTCCTACATCTACTCTCATCTTTCTTTAATTTTTTATATACTTGAAAAAGCTTTCTCTGTCCACCTTGATATTGTTTGCTAGCTTGCTTTCATATTTCATCTTTCACCTCCCAATGATTCTTTTCGTTGCTTTCTGTAGGTTTTTAAAAGCTTCCCAAGCCTCTATCTTCCAGCTAATTTTTACTTCGTTGTATGTGCTGTGTTTTGCTTTTACATTAGCTTTGACTTCCCTGTCAGCCACAGTTGCACTGTTTTGTCATTTGAGTATTTCTTTGTTTTTGAATACATCTAACCTGCATCTTTCTCATTTTTCGCAGAAACTCAAGCCATTGCTGCTCTGCTGTCATCCCTGTCAGCATCTCCTTCCAATTTACTTCGGCCAACTCCTCTCTCATACCACTGTAATCTCCTTTACTCTACTGAAGTACTGCTATGTCAGACTTTAGTTTCTCCCTATCAAATTTCAAGCTGAACTCAATCATATTGTGCTCACTGTCTCCTAATGGTTCCTTTACCTTAAGCTCCCTAATCACTTCCGGTTCATTACATAACACCCAATCTAATATAGTTGATTCCCTAGTAGGCTCAATGTCAAACTGCCCTAAAAATCCACCTCGTAGGCACTCAACAAATTCACTCTCTTGAGTTCTATTACCAATCTGATTTTTCAAATTGAGCTGCATGTTAAAACCTCCCATGACTATCATAACATTGCCCTTTTGACACGCCTTTTCTATTTCTCATTATAATCTGTAATCCACATCCCAGCTACTGTTGGGAGGTCTGTATATAACTGCCATCAAGGCTCTTTTACAACTGCAGTTTCTTAACTCAACCCACAAGTATTCAACATCTTCCGATCCTATGTCATATCTTTCTAATGATTTGATGCCATTCTTTACCAGCAGAGCCACATCGCCCCCTCTGCCTACCTTTCTATCCTTCAGAGACAATGTGTAAATTTGGATATTCAGCTCTCAACTACAACCATCCTTCAGCCACAATTCAATGATGGCCACAACATCATACCTGGGAATCTGTAAAAGTGTAACAAGGTCATCCACTTTATTTCTTATACTCTGTGCATTGAGTACCATAATTGCTACCCTTTTTGATTCTTTATCCTTAATACACTGATATTCACCCTGCTGGCTGCAATTTTGTCCTATCACCTGCCTGCCCTTCCTGACTTCCTGACTGCATGCTATCTTTGCTTTTTTACCATCTATCCTATCTTGAGTCCCTTCACTCCAGTTCCCATCCCCCTGCCAAATTAGTTTAAACCCTCCCCAACAACTCTGCCCGTGAGAATATTGGTCCCCCTTGGGTGCAGGTGCAACCTGTCCCTTTTGTACATGTCATACTTCCCCCAGAAGAGATCCCAATGATCCAAGAACATGAAGTCCTGCTCTCCTGCACCACCAGCTTCTCAGTCATGCATTTATCTGCCAAATTATCCTGTTTCAACCCTCACTGGTGTGTGGCACAGGCAGCAATCCAGAAATTACTACCCTGCTTCTCAGCTTTCAAAATTCTCTTTTCAGGACCTCTTTGCGTTTCCTTCCTATGCCATTGGTACCAATCTGGCTGCTCTCCCTCCCCCTCCAAATTGCTGTGGACGCGATCCGAGACGTCCCTGACCCTGGCACCTGGGAGGCAACATACCATCCAGGTGTCCTGTTCACATCCACATGTATCGCGCTGTAATGTTTTACTGCTAATGTAATGGCCTCTCTGTAATGTTTCACTGTTAATGTAATGGTTTCTCTGTAGCAGTAATGTTTGGGTTATGACTAGAGATTACGGGGTTTGGAATGCTGCTGTTGTTTCTTGTGAGTCGGGAAGGGAGATTTTCGCGGGGCTTTGGTCCGCGAGAGAAGAAGAAGGAAGACACGTGTGGAGAGAGCTGATAGACCACCGGACGGAGTGGACTGGGATCGAGGGTCTGAAGGTCGGTGATGCTTGGAGGAGGCCGAGGGTTGATGAATGGCCATATTTGTGAGCTCCAACGTGCACTTTTGGTTTTTCTCTTCAAATGGGCCCTTTTTCTTTTTATTTTCTTTACTATCCCTGTATTCAGATTAAGATTTATAAAGTTCAATCAGTTAATTGCATATGGTGTACTGTCTGATATTTTACGGTGCGGATTTGTAACCAGGCAAAACACATCACGCAGCATCCACACAAACGAGTTTGGCGGGGCCAGAAGTTGTCTTCCCCTGGACGAACACGTGCTGGCTGAGTCTGAGGATTGCACACCTTATCTCCTGTCTGTTCCTCTGACTATTGAGTCCCCTATAACTACTGCTCCCCTCTTCTCCCTCTTTCTCTTCCGCATCATGGACCCATGCTCAGTGCCAGTCACCTGGTCTCCGTGGCATTCCCCTGGGTGGTCATCCCCCACAACAGTATCCAAAACGGTATATTTATTATTGAGGGGAATGGCCTCTGTGCTAAATGTCTATTCTCCTTCCATTCCTTCTCCTAACAGTCACCCAGCTACCCGCCTCCTGCAACTTAGGGGTGACTACTTCCCTGTAACTCTGAATGATGATCTCCTCATTCCCCCATACAAGCCGAAGGTCATCCAGCTGCTGCTCCAGATCTCTAACACGGTCTTCAAGGAGCTGCAGCTGGATGCACTTCACGCAGATGCAGTTCCCTCAGAAACTTGGGCTCTCCCAGCACTCCACCATCCGGCATGAAGAACACACAACCTCCATTTAAACTACACTAGGTACCCCTGACACAGTAAGAAAAAAAGGGAACCTAGCAGAAACTTACCTGGACAACTTACCCGGAGCCAACACCTCCCCGATCCAAAGCCTCCTTTGAGCCAAAACCTGACACTCTCACTCTCACTCTCACCACTGGCCCGCTCCCAACAATGGCCACTTCAGTCGTCCCTTCTGTACTGCTATTTACTTTTCTCTGTACAGTCAAAGATAAAACTGGAGCAGGAAAATTAAAGGCCATTTTTCACTTTCTCTCAGCATACCACATTGACTCCTCCTTACGTGTCTCTGGCTTCACATATGAATCATCATCTCATTGTTGCCTTGGTCTATTCTGGATAAAGTTCAAATTGAATTATGCAGTGTAAACAACAGGCTCGGCATGATGGCGCTTCTAATGTCTGTTGTTCTGTGCATCCAGCATCTCACACAATAGAACATTGCATTGGGAGGCTTCCACACAAACCTAGAGTTGTTCCTTTGGAATCACTGCTTTAATTTGTCTTTCTGGGGATAGGATGATACTTTAATATGTTATCTGCCCTTCAATAATAATGTGATAAAAGCAATTACCCACTAAGTTTCCACCTCCCAAGGAATGTTCTCTCTCAATTTGAAAATGTTGTATTAATCACAACAGGATTTCTTTAACTGAAGCCTACAACAAAATGTAGCACAGTAACCATTAGATTTCTCCACAACTAAACTCTTCATACCATTGCCTTTGGGACACATATGAAAGGCTTATTATACAGGCAGATTGCTTCATAGAATTTGTGCATTATCAAAAAAATATGATAACAATGTGCTCCAACAGTGATAATTTTACAGCAAAGATTAGCGTTTGGGCTGCAACAATTTCCCAAAGCAATCTCATCTTCTTCATGTAAGGATAGGTTTTGATTAAGAAAAGGTAATGTAATAGATTAAAACATCTTTGCACTTGGAAGCAGAGTTCAAAAACACCTCAGCCAGAGAGAATGAAAGCCTTCTGTCTGACAGCAAGAGGTGAAGTGAGCGTGGGATGTACTAATCCAGTTTGTAGTTGACATGAATCTATCTCCAACCAAAAGGAATCTCCCAAAAGGTATACCACATTGAGCAATCTCATTCAGCAAGGTCAGAAAAATAGACAATTGAGAAGTCCCAGTGCAATATGTTTAAGTCACTGAGGTGTGGAAAAAAAACAGTATCCACTTCACATCAGCACAATATAATCTGCAATTTAGGTGATCTTCTGTTGATGCTGATTGAGCATATTTTAAGTTACTATTAGTATCCTTTGAGTGCCATTTATGTATTAATTGATTCTACGATAGTTTTGTACTTACCAGTATAGAACTAATTCTCAATTTAAAAACGGTGTTTTTGTGTGTGTGCTGTTTTGATCATTGTGAAGCAGACATGTGTAGAGACCACAGCTGTTTGTAATGATGCACAGTGGTGAATACAGTATCATGAATTATTTAGTGAGGAAAAGCAATGAAAACATTAAAAAAATTCAAGTAAATGATTTTTATGTGAACAGTTTTATCATTTTCATGCAACTTGACTTCTATATTTACATTAGTTGGTGTTGTATTAATTCACTATGAGTAAATATGGCATTATATTGAACTTTGTTAAAAGAAAGTAAAGCAAGAATTCTTTCTAAGGCACATCCCACCAAAGCTAATAAGGATTTTTTTTTGTGTTAGTTTCCCAGTTGTGATACAATCACACTAAAACCTGCACATGGCAACCATCTTATCCTAGCACCATCAAAAGACTTATGGCTGAGTGTTGAATATGTATTAGGGGCTAACCTGTCTAAAAGATCACCTGAAGTCAATCCCAAAGGTGGTCATTATGGATAGTTTTCACTGCAGTCATTTTATAAAGTGTCTGATGTTGTCTCAGATCCAGATGTAACTTCAGTTATTATAACAAACGCTTTAATATATGTTGCTAACCATCCATTGGTTTGACTAAAGTAAGGAGGTTTTTCATAGTGAGGGCAAAGGTCTAGTGTCTGCTGGGAAGTACTTTTGAATCAAAGTGACTTGTTTCAACGATCATCTGATTAGACCCATGAAGTATATTACAGCAAGCGAAGAACAACTGAAGAGCAAGTGACTCCCTGTCTCACGTACATCTTCCACCACTCAGTTGACTTCCTCTTCTAATTTATACAAATTGTTTCTGCTATCTATTCACATGATTTTCAGTAATTTTATCATACTTGGCATATTGTGAGAGGTTTTGGTTGCAATTACCGTCAGTGGAAGTTATGAAATAGTGAAATCTGTTTGCATTTCATGTGTTTGCAAATCCAAATGAAAAATATTCAGAATTAAAAAGAGAAATTAAATCAAAGACTTACTCACAATATTAACTCCTTAGAAGAAGAAAATGATTTCATCTTAGAAGAAGTGATCAGAATTGCATGTTTTCCCAATGACAATCATGAACACATTGGCTCAGTACATATTAATACTTAACATTTGATTTAATTAGAGAGACAGGTCATACAACACTGCAAGAGAAATACTTCCCCTTTTTTTCAGCCCTAGTGATGTTTTGGAGACTACAATCCTAGCTTTATTGAGATTTGTACAGCGGTCTTCAGTCACATTTGCTCATAGATTTTCACCTCTCCTTTAAAACTGACCAGAGTCCATCAAAGCCAAAAGGTGTTCTCTCTAACTTCATCAGTATGTGTCACCTAATTACAGTGAAACAAAAGTAATTTTGTTTTTCTCTTGTTTCAGATGTTCTTGCAGTTGTCAATTACAATCATAATGATATTGTAATTTTTGAGGACAAAGATCTGTGTCAATTGTCCTTTATCTTGACTCTATGGTTATGAAATTGGCTTTAAAATGGCAACTGTGATGCATGAACATATTTGATGAACATGACCATAAGACCATAAAACATTGGAGCAGAATTAGGCCATTCGGCCCATTGAGTCTGCTCCACCATTTCATCATGGCTGATCCGTTTCCCTCTCCACTCCACTCTGCTCCCTTCTCCCCATAATCTTTCATGCCCTGACTAAAGAACCAATCAAATTCCACCTTATAGGCATCTGTTAGTCTCATGAGACCATGGATTTGCGCCTTGGAAGGTTTCCAGGGTGCAGGCCTGGGTAAGGTTGTATGGAAGACCAGCAGTTGCCCATGCTGCAAGTCTCCCCTTCCACTCCACCAATGTCGTCCAAGGGAAGGGCATTAGGACCCATACAGCTTGGCATCAGTGTCGTCTCAGAGCAATGTGTGGTTAAGTGCCTTGCCCAAAGACACACACACTGCCTCAGCCAAGGCTCGAACTAGCGACCTTCAGATCACTAGATGAACGCCTTAACCACTTGGCCATGCGCCAACACACTTCCACCTTAAATACTCCCATTCAGTCACATGTGGAAATTAATTCTACAAATTCACCAGCCCCTGGCTAAAGAAATTCCTTCTCATCTCCATTCTAAATAGACATCCCTCTATTCTGAAGTTGTGCTCTCGGGTCCAAAACTCCTTCATTATAGGAAACATCCTCTCCACATCCACACTATCTAGGCCTTTCAACATTTGATCGGTATCAATGAGATTCCCTCCTCATTCTTCTAAATTCCAAAGAGCACAGGCCCAGAGCCACTAAACACTCTTCATATCGTAACTTCTTCATTCCCAGAACAATTGTTGTGAACCTCCTTTGAACCCTCTCCAATGTCACCACATCCTTTCTTAGATGAGGGGCGCAAAACCGCTCACAAAACTCCAAGTCAGGCCTCAGCATTATATCCTTGCCTTTATATTCTAGTCCTCTTGCAGATTGCCAGCATTGCATTTGCCTTCCTTACCACTGACTCAACCTGCAAGTTAACCTGAGGGAATACTGCATGAGGACTCCCATGTCACCTTGCACCACAGATTTTAAAATTTTCTCCCTGTTTGAAAATAGTCTCTGCTTATAATCCTTCTACCAAAGTGCATGACCATACACTTTTTGACACTTTGCCACTTCTTTGCCCATTCTCCTAATCTGTCTAATTCCTCCTGCAGCCTCCCTGCTTCCTCGACACTACTTGCCCCTCCCCCTATTTTTGTATCTTATGAAAACTTGGCCACAAAGCAATAAATTCCATTATCCAAGTCATTGAAAGACAATGAGAAAGAAGCTGTCCCAACACTAATGCCTGCGGAACACCACGAGGCTCCGGTACCCAACCAGAAAAGGTTCCCTTTATTACCACTCTTTGCCTCCTGCCAATTAGCCAATGCTCTATTCAAGCCAGTATCTTTCTTATAATGTCATCAGTTCTGACCTTGCTCAGCAGCGTGATGTGTGGCACCTTGCCAAATGAGTGGAGAGCAGTGTGTTCGGAAGGAGTAAGTTTGGAACGGGAACAAGGTGCGGTGAAGTCGAGACAGTTGATGTCCCGTCAGCAGTTAGCAATAAAGAGATCCAGAGCAGGCAGAAGACCAGCCCGGGGTGTCCATGAAGAGGAGGAGGGTTGAAGACGTCATCGGTGGGGGTGGAAGAGTCCTTGCCGAAGAAGTAGGCATGGAGACGGCGGAAGAAGAGTTCCGCGTCGTGGCAGACACGGAACTTGCTGAGGTGTGGGCGAAGGGGGACAAAGGTGAGGCCCTTACTGAGGACAGAGCGTTCTGCCTCAGACAGACAGGCTTTGTGGAACAATCTACGTTCCAAACCTATTCTGGTATCTGTCCATCATTTTTCCTTCACTACATCGATGACTGCATTGGCGCTGCTTCCTGCATGCATGCTGAGCTCGTTGACTTCATTAACTTTGCCTCCAACTTTCACCCTGCCCTCAATTTTGCCTGGTCCATTTCCGACACCTCCCTCCCCTTTCTAGATCTTTCTGTCTCTATCTCTGGAGACAGCTTACCTACTGTTGTCTACTATAAGCCTACTGACTCGCACAGCTATCTCGACTATTCATCTTCTCACCCTGTCTCTTGCAAGAATGCCATCCCCTCCTCGCAATTCCTCCGTCTCCACCGCATCTGCTCTCAGGATGAGGCTTTTCATTCCAGGACGAGGGAGATGTCCTCCTTTTTTAAAGAAAGGGACTTCCCTTCCTCCACCATCAACTCTGCTCTCAAACTGATCTCTCCCATTTCACGCACATCTGCTCTCACTCCATCCTCCCTCCACCCCACTAGGAATAGGGCTCCCCTGGTCCTCACCTACCACCCCACCAGCCTCCGGGTCCAACATATTATTCTCCGTAACTTCCGCCACCTCCAATGGGATCCCACTACTAAGCACATCTTTCCCTCCTCCCCCCTGGTTTCCGCAGGGATCGCTCCCTACGCAACTCCCTTGTCCGTTTGTCCCCCCCATCCCTCCCCACTGATCTCCCTCCTGGCACTTATCCTTGTAAGCGGAACAAGTGCTACACATGCCCTTACACTTCCTCCCTTACCACCATTCAGGGCCCCAGACAGTCCTTCCAGGTGAGGCGACACTTCACCTGTGAGTCGGCTGGGGTGATATACTGTGTCCGGTGCTCCCGATGTGGCCTTCTATATATTGGTGAGACCCGACGCAGACTGGGAGATCATTTTGCTGAACACCTACGCCCTGTCCACCAGAGAAAGCAGGATCTCCCAGTGGCCGCACATTTTAATTCCACATCCCATTCCCATTCTGACATGTCTGTCCACGGCCTCCTCTACTGTAAAGATGAAGCCACACTCAGGTTGGAGGAACAACACCTTATATTCCGTCTGGGTAGCTTCCAAGCTGATGGTATGACCATTGACTTCTCTAACTTCCGCTAATGTCCCACCTCCCCCTCGTACCCCATCCATTATTTATTTTTATACACACATTCTTTCTCTCTCTCTCCCTTTTCTCCCTCTATCCCTCTGACTATACCCCTTGCCCATCCTCTGGGTTCTTTCCCCCCTCCCCCTTTTCCTTCTCCCTGGGCCTCCTGTCCCATGATCCTCTCATATCCCCTTTGCCAATCACCTGTCCAGCTCTTGGCTCCATCCCTCCCCCTCCTGTCTTCTCCTATCATTTTGGATCTCCCCCTCCCCCTCCCACTTTCAAATCTCTAACTAACTCTTCCTTCAGTTAGTCCTGACGAAGGGTCTCGGCCCGAAACATCAACTGTACCTCTTCCTAGAGATGCTGCCTGGCCTGCTGCGTTCACCAGCAACTTTGATGTGTGTTGCCACAAGGTTTCTATATCTTTTGATTCTATGTCAAACCCTCTCTCTAAGGGTTTGCTTTCATTTTTTTAACAGCAGAGCCATGCCATCCCCTTTGCCTTCCGGCCTGGACAGAGCTAGACTGTGCCCCTAAAATCTCAGCCCGAGCTTCATCTTTTATTTGCTTACACACGATTTCTGCACCTGATATTAATTCATTAAACTACAATCGTTGTTATTCATCTTTTAAGGTGGGGGAACTTTATGTATACTTTGGCAACTTGTCTAAATAGTGATCACACTGGTGCAAACGGTGCTAAAATTGACCTCAGTGTATGGCATTCATCTCAGTTTTACTCAGATAAAGAGTCAGATAAAATATTACTAAATATGGAGTTTGGGGTAATATTCTGGTTTGGATAGGGAATGAGCTAAATAACAGAAAACTGAGTTGGGAGGCAAGGATCATTTTTGGGTTGGCAATCAGTTATCAGTAGGCTGCCAAAGATATTAGTGCTGAGGCCTCAACTATTTATAATTTGCAGTGCTGATCTGCATAAGCAGACAGCATATTCTGTGAACAAATCTGTTGAAGATATAAAAACAGGTGGGAAAGCATGTGATAAGAAGGACAGAAGGAGCTGCCAAGGAATACAGACAGGTCAAGTGGTAAGTTGGCAGCTGGAGTTTATTGCAAAAAAAAATGTGTGGTTGTCTACTTTGGAAAGAAGAATGAATAAGCAAATTATTATTTAAGTGGAGTGAAAATATTAAATGTAGCATTGTAAGGAGTCTGGGGTTCTCAGTGGGTGAACTTAGTATGCAGGTATTACTAGTAGTTAGGATAGTTAATGGAATATTGACTCTTATTGCAAGGGGTTTGGAATATAAAAGTAGAAATTTGTTGATGCAGCATTATAGGAGCCTGGCAAGTACACATTAGTAGTATTGCCTGCAGGTTTGCTCTCTGTTTCTAAAGACAGATAGACTTGCATTGGAAACATTGCAGGAGAATGTTCACTAGGTTGATTGCTGGGAGGAGGGTCAGATGGGTGAAGAAAAGTTGAGTAGCTTCTGTGACTGGAGTACAAGAACACCCAAGTCAATCAACAATCAACCCTCTCCACTCCAACACCAACACCATTCAGATAATACATAACACTTTTTTCTATTGAGTTGAAAACTTCATGTTTTTGCTCACACACTTGAAATTCCACCTAATAATTCCTGCTGATTTTTGTGATCGTACTATCAATGTAAATCAAGATTTCTAATTATTACTCCGTGTTTAACAGCTTTAAACTTGAAGCAACAGTCTAAAGGCAAACTCAGGGAAAGGGATAAGAGGAAATTTATCATGGTTTTAATGTTGACACTATTTCTAGAAAAAGACAAAACTATATTCTGATGGGTTCTACTGATGTAAAGACTATCAGTAACAATATAATGACATTTGTTAAGCTGTAATAAATTGTCAGCTTTCTTGACATTTAGTTAGTTGTC